>NW_028186430.1:745265-796948 GCF_003343005.1 Rhea americana
GGGGCGGCGCCGCCTGGGCGGCCGCCGGCCGCGGAGGGCACGGGCTCCTCTCCGCGCCTTCCCCCCGGGGCGGGACAGGACCGGACTGCCCTCAGGAGCTGAGAACCGAGCGAGTTACCTCCCCCCCGGAGCGGGGGGTCCCTCCGTGTCGCGCCGGCAGGGCGGAAGCCACAGGCCGTCCCGCGCTGCCTGTGGCCCCCGACGGCATCGCTGCCGCACGGGACGTGTCGCCCTGGATCTCTCCTCCCGGGTCTGACAGCCGTCGCGGGTCCGAGCCTGGGAACCACGGTGATGGTCTCTGGTTGAGGTTAGCCTTGCCGTCTTCCTTCGCGTCATGCACCAGTGGAGAAGGCCCAAAGACCTGTCTGGTTGAGAGGCACAGCGTCTGTTCCAGGAATTAGACATGAGTCCCCACAGAAATCTCGTTTTATCGAGGCCAGTAGAGAAATCTGCAGCTCAGAAACTTCCAGTAATAAAAAGCCAGGGGAAGAAGAGGAATGCAGAGCTGCAGCACGGTGTAAATGTCATTGCAAAGTAAATCAAGGCCTTGGTCTGCAAATTTGCTCACCTAAGAAATTTACTAAGAAAGTAAATTTTTGCATATGAGCATGTGTGTCACTAAATTGAGCTTTCAGCATTCCTCACACAATGTTATTTGGGGRTGGAAGGAAACAAGTGAGCTAGGCTCAGAGTTATGTGCATAGAGCAAGACTGTAGGAAGCTCCAGAAATGAGATAAAACGACAGYTTTTAAATGCTACCAAGTGGATTTCTGACCCTCGCAGTAAGGGATGTGGTTTACCATCCTGAAAGYCATGAAATCACTTACAGAAGGAGAAAAATAATTAAGTGTCTTTCTTTGTTGACATTTTTTGTGGAATGGAAATCTCTCATTCAGTCATAGTGTCTTTCTGTAGCTAACTSAGTGGTGCAGACATGAAGTCATCCAACCTTTTCATGCTTTGGCAACAACCGTGTGAGTTTTCATRCCGGTACGGTATTCTGAACGTGCATGCTGAGCAGTCAGGTACAGTCATTTAACCTCTGTTTACATAGACTTTCATACTTTAATCTCCCTGATAAAAGGTATGGAAGCAGACCGTGACTTTCCGAGTATTTCACCGTCCAGTTCCTTTCTTTTGGGAAAGGCGCCGCTTGCCCCAAACTGCTCCCTGCTGGAGCTGCGTGCAGGGATGCTCCCTCTCCGGGACACACAGGCACACTGCAGAGCCGGGCGTCTGCGCAGGGAGGGAGCTGCTGCACGTTTTGCTCCTCCRGGTTCAAAGATTCATTTGGTTCGTTGCATGAGAAGCGTTTTTCGCGCTTAGCAGCACCATCTGTGCTGGCGTGCAAGGGATGCAGGTTCTCCATCGTCCCAGGTGACAGGGACATCACGGGAAACGCGGGCTTTGCCAGCCGGAGCAGAACATTAGTCAGACGCTTTCTAAAATTCCTGACTTTAAATAAAAACGTTCCGGTTTTACGTGCATCCCTCGTCCTCATCACAGAGCTGCGCGGAGCAGCGGGGAGGCGGCGGGCGGTGGGACGGGCAGCCAGGCCAGCGGCTGCTGCACAGAACCGGCCAAGCGAAGCCTCTGCTGGGCTCTCGCTCCCCACGGGCTCAGTAAATGTTCCTCACCGCTCTGCCACACAACGTGTATTGCTACTTCACTTTTTTAACTGCCAACTTGTAAACTTGTGATGAAACAGAAAACTTTCCACTAAATTGCAAAAGCGGTAAGATAAACGTCTTCTCTAGGAAAGCAGGGCAGGTAGTTTTAGTGCAGTCTGTTCTTACGGCTCTGGAGATGGCCCGTGGTCAGCGAGGATGGCTGATGTGTAGCTGTGCAAAGGAAGTACTGAACACGGCTGTGCTGAGGGCCTAAGCACGAAGTGTTGGAATGGTTTTAGTGCCCTGGATACCACCTGGAGGCTCCTGCCACGCTCCTGGCAGGAGCGTGCGGAGTTTTATTTATGTCCTTATTTCCTTTAAGTGGGAACTGCACTAGCAAACCTCCGCAGGACACCAAACCCAGTCAACACAGTCGTTTCGTAACGTGGGAGTCTGGACGAGTTTCACCCGGGATGGTGCTAGGAGTACGACTGGACTCGCAGCCCGTGGGAGAAGGTGACAGCGCTTCCTCCACGGCGCAAGACCCGTCGGACCAGGCGCAGGGTGCCGTCGGACGGCTTCAGCCGCGGGCGGAGCGAGCGGTCTTCGGGCAGCGCTGGCGGCAGCGGGGGCTCGCCGGGGCGGCCGGACGCGGGCCGAGCGCGCCGCGAGCTGCGGGTGCCGCCGCGACGCTGGGGGCTGTCCGGGAGCAGCGGGGAGCTGCCGCCGGCTGCTGAGAAGGGAAAACGCAGTCAGTTCTTGCCAGCGTGCTAGGGACAAGGCCTGTAAATTGAGCAGTGTGACGAGAAAAAACGCGGAAGAGGAGAAGGAACGAGGGAGCCTAACGGGCGCGTGTTCCTCCGCCCTGACTTGGGCCTCGGGAGTGGAAGAACCACGAAATAAAAGCCGTGAGCAGCAGCTGGGGTACCAAGTTTCCAGGATCTCTGACTTAACGTGCTCCGAATAAATGGTGGATCCGGGGAAGGCAGCGGCAGGTACAAGCCTCCTAACCAGAAGCAGTGCATATTAAATATTAAATACAAATATTAAAATGAGGGAAATGCTGAAAAACTGTCATCCAACCATGGCAAAGTCCAGCTTTTGCTTAATGTTGTTTATCAGACAAACATTCCTTTAAAAGCACTGATTATGCCTAAAGGAGGGGTGAGCCTCGATATTTCACTCTGTTGCCGTGTTAAGAAGTCGTTTGCAAAAACTATCTCTGTTAGCTTGGCTGTATTGCCAGCATACTGTGCTAACTTTTTTTTTTTTTTTTTTAATTTTGTGATCAATGTGTTACCATGCAAGAGCCAGAAATCCTGCATGCATCCTGTGTGACTCAGAATACAACTGATAGTCAAACCCCAGTCCCAATACCCCCGTTCCTTTTGTAGAGACTCTGCTGGGTCTATGTGATGGAGCAAAGGTTGGGCATGTACGGCTCATGCAAAGGAGGAGTCCAGCACCCCGGACACTGAGGAGAAAAAAACRTTTTGAATCAGTTTAAAACATATCTAAATGTAGTTTAATCTTGTTTTCTACAGTGTGGATTAAACATAAGTTAAAAATTACCATTCAGCACCTTGTTTTTATGGTCAGTGAGCTGGAAGGCATTCTAAACTTTGCTTAAAACTGATTTGAAGAGGGTCTTCCTTTCCTCTCGTAGTGTTTTCCATTGCTAACACTAGCAAGTATACTGGTGGCTTTGCAAAGCTCATTCTCCAGTTAGGCAGTTAAATGGAAATAAATTCAAGATACAGAATAAGTGTGTGAATGGCTACTGCAAAATTGTGAAAAAAAGATAAAGGAAAACATGAAAACATTATCAGTTGATATTCTTAATTTTACTCAGATATGAGACTAAAGCTTTTATTCTGCATTTATGTTCCCCATACCCTAAGTATTTGCCTCAACATACCCATCAGGAAAAAAAAATGTTAAAATTCAGCTGCATGAAACAATACAAAAAGAAATAACTACTACTTCCAGTGTTTTAAGGTGATGAGCAGCTGACAAAGATCTGTACAGACAAATCTGGGATCCTTTCTGTAACAGATTTCAGAAACAAAGCCCAAATTCTCAGTGTTTAGCCCGTGCAGAGCCTGTAAGCAATAAAGCAAACACAGCTTKCAGGGCATGCAGCCAGTCAGGTCCAGCAAGGCTGGATTTTGCCCAGTGAAGTGTAGGTGTGTTTTAAATTTTAATCTAATCTAAATCTTTTATTGGATTTCTTAAAAGGGGGAAAATATTTACTAGTTTGCTTTGCAAGTCTCTCTGGATTTAAATGCATTTTGGCTATATTGTTTTATAAAACCAAGACCAATCCTGAGATTTCTGACTTCAGGTTACTAAGCGCTCACAGAGTTAACAGCAGGAGAGCTAGGGTAAAAAGCCCATATATGTTGCAAGTCTTTCCTTGAGCCATGGTTATCTAAATAGAGGGTAATGTAGTTACTCCTGTTCTCATGATACTCCTGCACAAAAGCCAGTGAGCATCTAATGCAATATACGGCTCCTTTTGTGAATAAACCCTTGTGCAGGCAGCTGCAGGTGTGAACAGCTGTGACACTGCAGCTGCTGCAGACAAGGTGACAACGAGGTAACCTGCTGGCGATCTCAGCGGTGCAGGTCCCAGGGAGGTCCCAGGCATCCCCTTGGGAAGTAAAAAAAATTTTTTTTCCTCAGAAGAGAATAAATTCTGCCCTCACATCTTGTAGGAAATCCATGTAATGTGAAGCAGCTGGCGTTCCTGCTTTCTAAATTACTCTCCCAGGTCTTTACTTATGCAGAAAGCAAACAAAACCTCGTGATGTTAAATTGTATCTGATTTTAAGGAGAAAGAGGCAATCCTGTATTGCAGCCACATACATAATAGGAAACGCAATGAGAATCACCTTCTCTCTTTGTATAAGGGAGTGAGACATCATAAACCAATTAATTTTATATTTTTAGCAAACTCTTTGTATCTACTAGCTGGGAGATCTTGTTCCCAACAAAGTGCTCCCTCTGCACTTCTCCCTCCTCCCTCCCCCAAAAAAGAAGATCCTTCAGGTCTTCATTAAGAATTAATTCTTTTCGTTTGCTGCATGTGCTGATATAGTCATATTGCAAACTAGCTTAAGCAAAAATGAAAAAAGGAAGCACCTAATCRGATCAAACCAAGCAGTATTACCTTTTTTTTTTCTTGGGAAAAGTCAGAAAGACACTGTTGCTACCTCTTCACCTGTGGCCTGTGAACACAGGCCTTTCATGCATTTGATATTTTATCTGCAAGTAACTTTGTGTTAATCTAATTTATGCATTTCTGATTACGGAAATTATCATATTGTTTCAGCAACAATTGTTTCAGCAGTCTTTTTTCCAGGATGCTGCATTATGCATTGCGCTACTCTTTAATACGATTCTCCTACATTTTAAGTTTGAAAAGGTTTCTTAGTAGCCGACTGTTCTGTTTTGAAATCCTGCCTCAGGATAGATTTAGTAACACAAATTCTCACTTTAAGTAGCAGGACAAAATGTTCTATTTACTCTTAATATGAATGTGAAATATGCAGCATCCCTCACATGAGCAGTAGAAGCATACCAATACTATCTTGAAGACAAAGGAATTTGGGGGGGGAAAAAACCCAAACTATTGTTCTTTCTCTGGTGGGCTRTATGCACTCAGCAGTATTCTTAGTCTTGGGAAAGATATTACTGTTTCTGAATCCTCTTTTCCTGCCCCCTTTGGTGTGCTATTACACTGCAGTACTTCTTCCTTTTCCATTTTATGAAAATTTATCTTAAACCCTGTCTTAGCCTACTAGCCTGAATGCAAAACGCTATTAGCCTAAATGCTGCATGAAAACAGTTCATGTTTATACTGCTTGATCCAGGTAGTGCTGATAAAGATTTAAGGTGATGTTAATCTACAGTAGCAACAGCATTTAGGATTGTTTTTACAGTGACATGAAACTTATTCAGAGGCAAAATACTGTCCCTTCCCCCAAGGAATCCCATTATAGACTAATTTTAAACAATAAAAGCTTTGTGATTCTCGCCCATTTTTCCATGTAGGTCTGTAAGTCTGATCAGCCCTGTCTAATGGGCAAGATTCTCAGTACGGCTGCGGGAGCCCCAGCTCTGGGGAGATGCGTGGTAGGTGCTGCCAAAACTCTCAGGAAAGAAAAGCTGGAAAACTCCTTCCAGACCCTCCGMGGGTGGCGCATCGCGAGCGTCAGATACAGGCCAAGGTGCTGTCCTGTGGACTTTGACAGCTAAAGAGTCGTGTTCGCGGGAGGACGCACAAAAGCCAGTGCAGCAGAGCAGACTCGGTCTGCTGCAGAACCCGAGGTATTTTCCGCGGGAGCTCGGTGCTTTTGTTTTCTCCGTTAGCTGCGCGATGCAACGTACGGCAGCAGGAGCGCGGTCCAGGGCCGGCGCCGCTCGCCCCGCACGGCCTGCCTGGCCTGGCCACCTCCGCCYGAACGCGCCGTGGGCGCAGGAGCACGTGTTTTCACATAGCACGTGCGCTTCCTAAAAAGCTTACTGTGTATTGTTATTTATTGTAACATCTAAACGGCCTGGGAGCAAGCACTTTGTAAGTAACTGGTAGGCACAGAAATTTCAAACTGGTCTGAATAACTTAACTGTCAGGGGAGCAGAAGGGGCACCRAAAACAAAGTGACAGAAACTGCAAAGCAGAACTATCCAGCCTGCACCTTCTCAAGGACTTAAGGGCTCCGTGTTGGTTCACTAGTACGGCGTAACCCTGAAGAACATCTGCTCTAAATTTCTCCACGCTTATAAATCTACAGTCATATTATTATATAATTATTCAAATTTTGTTTTGTTGACAATACAAATATATTTGGCATAATACAAACTCCTGCTTCTTAAAATAGCTGCTTTGATACCTTTTTTCTTGTTCACAGGCACCAACATGAACCTGAAGAAGTATTTCATTCGAGCACTGCACCGTCTCCAGAAAGGCCCTGGCTACACCTACAAAGAGCTGCTGGTCTGGTACTGCGATAACACCAACACGCATGGCCCCAAACGCATCATCAGAGAGGGGCCAAAGAAGAAGTTCATCTGGTTTTTCTTAACTTTGCTCTTTGCATCTCTGGTCTTCTGGCAATGGGGTATCCTCATTAACACCTACCTCTCCTATAACGTCACTTCATCGCTCTCGATTGGATTTAAGACTATGAAGTTCCCAGCAGTCACAGTCTGCAATGCCAACCCTTTCAAGTGAGTTTTTCCTTTGCCTAATTTATCCAGTCATGCATTAATGCACTGAATTATGTTGCTAGCATTGTAGATCGGTTCCTGTCTCATATCGTATTAGGAGCATCAATGAAAATTATCATTTGAGGCACCAACTGGCAGTAAAAAACAAATCAGAACAATATAAAAATGAATGGCTCATTTCCAAAGAAAGGCTTTTGTACCTGCAGGCTTGTCTGTTTGTCCTTATTGTATCAGATAATCCAGTAATGGTTATTGCCTCCCTGTAAACTTTGCTTGGCTCAGAGAAAACTTTAAAGTTTCAGCTAACTTGTCACAGCCAAGATCAGTCTCCCGATCTTTCCCCACAATTCCTTTCTTTTCTTCTTCCTCACCGTGAACGTATCTCTTATCACTTATACGCCAGTCATTAAGAGCTAGTTAAACACTGGTATCTGCTCCAAGTTACAGTATTAAAACTCCAGAATAACTTCAAAGGAGTAACAGATTTTGTTAGAGTTAGTTCAGATTTATATCAGTGCAGTAGTTTAGTCCAAAATGAGATGCTTACAGTTGATAAACAGGAAAGTTTGTTTTTTCCTCTCTCTCTGCTAGAGATATTTTGTGTAAATTAGTATTGAATTGTTTGAAAAACAGCAATGTCAGTTCTGCGAGGCACAGCAGGTTCATCGGGACAGCACTCGCTGTTAATCTTCCAGCTAATTTTGTGTGTGGTTGCTGCCCCACTTCTTGCTGCTGGGATGCACGTTTTCAAGCGGGCCGTGCTCCGCACGGAGACTCCCTTTGTTCTCCAGAAAACCTTTCCGAAGCAAGCTGGGGTCCAGCCTGATGAACGACACACTGTGTTTCGTGCCGCTACCACCGTTGCACGGCCTGGTAACCACTCTGTCCTGCAGATACTCAGAAGTGAAGCATCTCCTGAAAGAATTAGACAAGCTCATTGAGGCGGCTCTGGAAAGGATCCTGCAGCCCGCRCAAGGGGACACGCCGCTGCCGCTGAACAGCAGTGAGAACATCTCCGAGACGCTGGACCTGAGGCTGTGGAACCAGATACCGCTAGTCCTCATTGACGAGCATGACAGAGATCACCCTGTCATTGTGGATGTCTTTGAGACCAACCAGACTGGCCCAGGCAACCAAACCGCTGCTTTTCCTGTCCCGTCCAACAGAACATCAGAAGAAAAAAAGTACAAACTGGCAGTGAAACTGGTAAGTGAGGGTCCCGTGGTAACTAGAGCAGCAGAAACGTCTCGCAAAAAGCAGCAAGAGGGAAGGGAGGAAGGACAGGCAGGGCGCGCTGGAGATCAGGCCTCGAGGTGTCTCTTCGGACCCGGCTGCCAGCTCGGGCAGCAGCGCCGCGGCGCTGGCCGAAGGCAAGGCTCTTCACAGCCCTGCAAGAGCAGCCTTACTGGCGCAGGGCAGTTGCCCGAGGAGCACGGTGGCTCCAGACGCACTTCCTGCTCGAGCTGGCACGCACAGATAACCCAGCTGAGGGAATGACTCCTGCTGGTGCCTCTGGGCAGCTTCTGCAGTCCAAGGGACATGCAACTCATGGGCGGTCTGCGAGTTCTCGTGTCTTATTTCAAGGCTCCAGGGCTGGGGGGAGGAGAGGTTGAGCAAGGCAGGACAGGTGGTTTTTTTAAACGTTTTTTTAAATTTCAGCTGGGGGGGDGTGGGGGGGAGGGTCCTGATCCTGCTGCAGGTTGCACACCAAGACATCTGCTAAATGACATACGCTGCTGGGATTCTGCGTGTGGGGCCTGCAGCAGGATCGTGCCCTAAGTATAACAGGGAAYTTCAGGGATGCTGTCTGATCCGGGCAGATGCAGATGATCCGGGCCAAGACCTTGGGAGCTGAGACACCGGTACAGCCCGGAAGAGTTGACCAAAACAAGACATTTTCCCTCAGCTTGTGGGACGAACCGCTGGGACTGATAGAGAATCTGTCCAGCTGGGGAATCGCACGCTTCCCTRGAGAAGGGACCAGACTGCTGAGCACAGGATTCGACAGCCGTTTCCACAGTACCTTTCTGGTCTTACATCTTCYCCGTTCCACAAGAGCGAGCAGGGCTGGCGTCACACTGAACCCGCGGCAGGAGAGGAAGCGCTCCCTGTTCCTTCCTTTTTGTTTTCCTGTTGTCTTCTCTTGAAGCCAGGTCACCGTCTAAGACCTAACTCTTGTGTTTCTCCAGTGCAGCCATCAGGGCTCCAACGACTGCATCTACAGGAACTTCACCAGCGCGGCGCAGGCGGTGACGGAGTGGTACATCCTGCAGTCCACGAGCATCCTCTCCAAAGTCCCGCTGCAGGAGAGAATTAGGATGGGCTACCAAGCGGAGGACATGATCCTCGCGTGTCTCTACGGGGCCGAACCCTGCAACTACAAGTACGTGTATACTGAACTTCTTGCCTTTTCCTGTTACGTCAGGAATGCTACAGCTAAAGGCATGGCAGCATTTTTTTTCCTTTTTAAGGTGTATTATCAGTGGATAAAAATATTTCTGCTTGTTCTTAAATCTAGCAACATTTTCCAGAGGGTTTCTGGAGGTGGTTCTTGTTGAAATGGTGCATTTTGGCATAGAGCTGCCTTAAGTTTTAGACTTCTGGTTAATTTTAGGTAGAAAAGTTACCTAAGCTCTATCTGGTTTCTGAGTGGACTTGTATAATCTCTGCTTGCCTCCGTGTGCTACTACCAGCTAGTTCTGGTTTACTTCTGGAAGCAGATTCAAGTTGCATCTTAATCAGCTTGAACCTCTTCACTTTTCCCTGCTTAAAATGCTAATGCCCATTGGCTCTTACATGCCAGTAAGAAAACTTTATTGGTGAAATTCTGATGGGAGTCTTACTGTAGATGTCTGTATTTATTAGAAAACAGTTCAAAGTCAGCACATAAATTCACAAGTTTTGCCAGACTTACTCTGAATTAGAGAGAGAGTGTCTAGCATGACAAATGAATTTGCTGGCAAAATTTTATTAACTCCTTTCCTTATTAATTGGTAGACATGCTACAGAAGACATGTAAATCTAATATATTAAAGGACTGCAGGGTCAGCAGTTGTTTAGCTAGTACTGACAGCCCTTGAAGTCTGCAGGAATTATGTGTATTTTGTACCTACATGGGTGGCCTCTGATCTTCTTAATTTTATTTTTCCCATTTGCATTAACTAAAAATGTCTCATGTAATGCAGATTTATGCACTGCTGTTGCTGTCAGAAGATGAGTTGTTGGCTTAAAAATAACAGATTTTTTTCCATGGGGCTCTTACCTGAGAACTTGCCCCGTTATATAATGTAGTTTTATCTCTGTAGCTTAAACGGAGAATCTGTGTGTTGTTGATGCCTTTGCCTGGGAAGAAAAGCCCTGAAATAGTTGAAGTCGTGCTTATGTTTATTTTGCTTTTCTGACAGCAATGAACAGCCATTAATGAACAAAGTGTCAGGAAACCTGGTGGGGAGAAGGGGAGCTTGGAGCGAGGCAGCAAGCTCCAGCCGCGAGGCCGGCTCTTCGAGAGCTACGGCCGGGTTATTCACACCGTCAGACAAGAACGGCCCTTGCTCTGCACATCGGAGCAGGACCCAGAAATAAGACAACTGATTTTAATTTTGGATGGGCCACTTTGCTTACGACCTATTGAGACTAACACCACCAATGAGACCTTGGCTGAATATTTAGTGATGACCCAGCTCGGGTTTTGAGCCACTGTGTCGCTTGCATGGAAGCGCAGCCCTCAGTTACACCATCATGTTTTACACAAGGCTCTGGGAAATGCATTTAATCCATCACTGTTTCTTGTAATGGCAAATTTATATATCCAGTTTTGAGAAACTTGAGTGCAAAACAGCAGCCCAGACTGCAGAAAGTTTTGCAAGCAATAGCACTTTTTTAAAGAATGTAACACAATTATTCTCAAAGAACTAGATACAGAGCCAACCAAATCTGTTCTGTAGCTCAGATCAAGCAGTTAACCCTTTTTTTCCACCTGCGTGACAGACTATTCCTTTGCATTGTGGCAAAGCGTTACCCTCTGTGGCTGCGTCTCAGAACATGGCATTCCCCTGCTTCTCTGTTTTTCAACAGAAGATTGGTTGAGATTTTATTAGCTGAAATCTTTAATGTAGGTGTTTAACAAGTTAAGCAATTTAAAGTGAATCCCAGACTAAGCTGCCAAAACCTCATCCCACTAGAGCCATTATTTTATAACTTTGTAGTTTTCCCTAAGAGTCATAGATTTATATGCATGATTCTTTCAGGAATTTCACCCAAATCTATCATCCAGACCATGGGAACTGCTACATCTTTAACTGGGGCATGGATGAGGAGGCTTTGAATTCTTCCAACCCTGGAGCTGAGTTTGGTAAGAAGAAGCTCTGCTAAAGAAGGAATTAAAAGAATGGAAGTGCTGTGAATTATTCTGTCTCTCAACAGCAATTTTTGTTACATGTAACAGATCTATGATTTCTGGTTCTCTAGAGCACTACAACATGGAATAGCTGTTTTCCAGAAGGGGATAAACCCCAAAAGGGAAATGCGTTGCACAGAAATAAATAATATGACTACAGTTAGTAGAAATATAATGACATTTAAAAAACATCCCCAGAGCCAAAACATCTGAGAGAATGTCTGAGCAATCAGATGTTCCCCGTTTGTGCCTTCGCTATCATGCACACTTAGACACGTGTAACATTGACCACAACAGACAGAACCTTCCCCCAAGGAACAGAGATTTCTGTGCACAATGAGAAGAAAATATTCTCATTGTTTTTCCAAAGACTCATGTTTTGGTACAATTCTGCATTTCGTGTTCTGAGTATTGTGTTTGGTATCACAGGGCTGAAGTTAATTCTGGACATCAGCCAGCAAGACTATATCCCCTACCTGTCGTCAGCTGCTGGGGCTAGGCTAATGCTGCATCAACAGAAGAGTTTCCCATTTCTTAAGGATCAGGGCATCTATGCAATGGCTGGGACGGAAACCTCTATTGGCGTGTTAGTGGTATGTGTGGCATTCCTCTAGAGCAAATCGTCTGAGAATAATGTTATCTGATGGGACTGCAACCAGGTTTTTCAGTCTTGGCTGAACTGGCTCAAACCAAAAGAGTCAAGGCATATGCTAGCTACGGGCTGGAACAGTTTATGGAGACTTTTATGCAACTGTCCTGGCAAAGWGCTTTAGTAAAGCCAAAATGCTGAGCTCAAGTAATTGTTCCCTCTTCTAGTATGTCAGATGTTCATTGCTGGAACATGCTGTTGACATTTCACACCAGAGCCAAGTTACGGCTGGCACCTCTGGTTGAGGCGCCTTTTCTGTACCCCCAGGTTCTCCCAGAGGTACAGTCAATCTGAAAAGACAACTTTTTCTTTAGCTGGGATATTCTACTACAGTTACTGTTGCCACCATTTTCTTCCTGGAACTGGACACATAGTCAGCATGTATCACATTTCTTTTCTAAATTCTGTGATTAAGATGGTGTATATTTTGGTTAGCCATTGATGTTTTCTGCTGTCTGCTCCTCATGCAGGCTTTGCCAAGACAACTGCTCCCCGCAGATGGCCAGTGACACTTGTCAGTGGCCAGAAAGGCACAGGCGCAGGACAGGAGCAGGCTGGAAAGCCCGAGTCCATCACTCATCTCTAAGAGATGCATCACTGGGAGCGGGCAAGCAGAATGAAAAGGCTTTTCTGCTGGATGTAGGAAATGGCTCCCATAGAAAACGTACACGACAGAGCTGCAACTCTGTTTAAATACTGTGTCTTTGAATACAACCATCTATGTTATAGCTTCTTGATCTGGCCTGGTGGAAGAGCTGTATCTTTTCAGGCATTTTTCAGCTCTGCCTTCTATGATTCTTTGATTTTTTTCCCAAAGACAGCAGAGAATAGAGGAGTTACAGAACCTCTGGCCAACTAGCATCAAGGACACAGGGAGGAGATATAACTTAAACATACCTAAGTTTGCTGTTTTGATTTTCTTTCAGGATGAGCTGGAACGAATGGGCTATCCCTACAGTGACTGCACTATGAATGGGTCTGATGTCCCAGTAAAAAACCTGTATAGTGAATATAATACTTCCTACTCCATACAGGTAAAAACATGTTTTCAARTCAAATAACGCTGTTCAGGAAAAATCTTCAAAGCAGCTAAAATTATTATTAGCACACAATATTACTAGAGGATCAATAAACAAAGTAGCGCACACAACGTAAGCCCAGGAACCTTTTTTTTTTCTGGCAATGCCTGAACACCTGAATCTGAACACTCAGTAGCCTCAGATTTGGATGCATTTCCACTGAATCCAGTGGAAATACCTGTACGTTGCAGGATCAAAACCTAATGAAGTGAGTAATAAAACTTACATCAAAAGATGAGGAATATTGCTTTGGCAGACAGCACTGTTCGGTGTAATATTCAGTCTTCATTCTCCCATCGAAACTGCTTGGTATGCAAAGAATGGGTATCAATAGTTATTTTTCCTTTATGCAGGTATGCAATTTTGTTTCATTTGGAAAGAGATGAAGATGGTCTTTTCTATARTTTTCTCAAAACCTATAACACAGCAATCTCCCAGAATTTCTGTTATTGCGTGGAATCCCAGTACACACGACATACCAGCAAAGTGCTAATTTGCAGACGAAAAAGCAAAATGTTTTTACCTTTCCTGTACATATGATCAGTATTTAATGCTGGTCCTTTTCTTGCACACTGTTTCCTCAGAATTTAGCTCCCCAAAGCTGCAGGTTCTCGTTCATCCTGAAAAACAAAGTAAAGCAACAACAGGGTGAACCCAGTCCCCCTGTTTAAAGCATCCATTTCTGTTCCCCCAATGCGTTCTTCAACTTTGCTTGCCCTTCTTCTGGCTTACTGAGCAACCTGATTTATTATCATGCATTGATCAGTTACTGCTTCAGCTAAGAGGCTAAAAACTTAAACATAACTAGTCAGATCTGTTGCACTCATCAAGCCTGGCTCCCCATATCCTCTCTGCGCTGGTTTCCCTAGGAGATATTGTGGACTGTTRTAGGGCTAGGATTAGGTGTCCAGAAAGGCACACCTGAGAGTGTTGGGGACATACTGAAACTTTTACCAGTTTTGGCTGACAGCCGTTTCTTAGTATCTTAGAGGAAGTAGAACGTTGTTTCTTCCAGTGCGTGAGCTCAGAGTGAAGCGCTCCTGGTCCGTACCTGGGGTCTGCAAAGCAACTTCAGATGCAGCAGGAAGGATCCGACACACTCCCAAATGGGAGCACGTGTATTTTTAGTTTTATACTTTTCTGCACTCTTGCCCACCTGCACAGCAATAGGCTGCAGGTCAGTTTTTGCCCTTTCAGGGTTCCTTTAAAAGGGTAACTGATGATACTATGTCACTACGGCAATGAATTTCTTCTTYAGCTGTGAGAATATGTTTAACTTCTGTAATATCGGGGATTGGCTGAAATCTTAATTATAAGTTGATCAGCTGGTAAGAGGTAGACATCTAATCATTACCTGTGTTCATCAGGGGAATTTCTTTAAATTCAAGGGATTATTGAGCAGTCAGCATAGCTTCATGTGCTGCTATAATTGTAATAGCAAAGCTATTCAGTGTGGAATAATCTCAGGAGCCTTCCTGCAATGGCAACAGTTACTGCAATTCTAGGAAACTTTTGCTGAGACTTTATGTGGCAGCTTTTCATAAAATGGGATGTTTCCTACTGCCCTGGATGCTCTGGGAGGATGAAAGCTCTCTGGATAACTCTCATGCTCCTTGTTTTAACCATGGTATTGCTCTAATGTGCAAAGAAGCTTACATTTTGTATACACAAGCAATATTGCTACTGCTCTGACAGGAGATAAATATAGAGAAGGTATTTCTCACMTGAATACTTCAGTTCTTTTGTAATCCTTTTCTCTTTAAGAGAAATAAGTCTTTTTTCTTTAACACTGAAAATGCATGCTTATTTTGGATATGAGATGAAGACTTACCTTTGTATTTTCTTCCCTTCAAAACTGGGATGAGAAAATTGAGTTTGTAAGCCTTGAATCTGTAATAAAAATACAGTGTAGACATTAAGCACTGGTTAATTTGTAACAGAGGCTTTAACATAATGGAGACAAGTTTCTTAAGGGTGAGATCTGGCAATAAAAAAAAAAATCAAAACCTGTTGGGGTTATTTACAAGTGACTGAAGAATAAATCTCAGACTAGGTGAAGGCTTTTGTCTGCCAGGTATTTTGTATTTCTGCCTTTATATAATCATAACAACTGGGCCACTTTACTCTACATTTTGAGATGCTTGTATAATATTTAAGCAAATACTTGAAATGATTGCATTATTACTTAGAAGTTGCTGAATGCTGACTCAGGTTTTATGTCCACATAATTTATGTCACTTCAGAGACCTCTCAACAAAATCAAACCTTTTCATCACTCTTCGATTTTAGTGAATTCTATAAGTATTTCATAGTGCACAGAACTTCTGATTTTTCCACCCAACTGACACTGTTAAATTTAATTATCTTTCATAGACTTTGTTATTGCTTTGTGCATTGTTTCATCAAAGATCCCACTMCAATATCTGATGATTAACTTCATGCCTCACTGAGCTAATGGTAATGTTACAGCGCAGAATCATATGCTGTTGAAGTTGCAGCCTTAATCCTTTCACAGAGAAACAGATGCACAGATAAGATAGTCTAGATTTCTAAAACCTGCTCTTTTTGTTGAAGTATTTTTAAAGTCTTACCTTTTAAAGTGGAAACCAGCCCTTTGTCAATATCTCATATAAAGCCTGGAAACAACAGCAGTGTCTATGGATGTAATAGAACTTTATAGAAGTTTTCTTTCTTTCTTTCTTTCTTTTTTTTTTTTTTTTTTTTGGAAACTCCATACAACTTCCCTGAAACCCTAAAACCCTAAAATAATTAAGAAATGAGCATTTCTTGTGTGACTGGGAGGAGGCTGTATAGTTCTCTGTGACTTTGTAAGGTGAATCACCCACAGTTAGCTCACAATTACATTATACTTTGAAATTTGGAGGAGCAGTAGTAAAAATGCAATGTAAAGAAAAAGTAATTGCAGTGCAACTGTAAACATCTTGGCTTATTTACCTCCATCATCTGTCCATTGAAATCACAGATTGTAAACCCAGTGTCATTTGGACTGATTGCCATAGCCTCTAAAGGCATTTAGAGATGCACATGTGTAAGCTGACGGAAGAAGTTGCTTGCTTTATGCTCACTCTTCCATCTGCAGCAGCGCAGCAGCAAGTCATGCAGTGTAGCACACCTTGCAGAATGGCTCCCYGAGCACTGAGTTTCCTCCCAATGTGTACCTACAAAAAAACYCGTCTCTTCAGTGCAGAGMGGAACATGTCTAGGAACAGACTCARGTCTCAGAGTAGATAGACATCAGCAACACAGTGCAACACAGAGATCACCATGAGAGTATATCCCAGTTCTAAGCAGCTCCCTGTTCCCTTTTTTCAGGCTTGTCTGCGCTCTTGTTTCCAAAATCGCATGGTTGAAAACTGTGGATGTGGTCACTATATGTTTCCTTTACCTGAAGGGGTAAATTATTGCAATAATGAAGATAACCCAGGTTGGGGTAAGAACATGAACAAAACTAATTACACAGCCTTCCCAAGGGTACTGGCACACAGGAAGGGAGGGAGCATGTTTTATCGGTATTGCAAGTGCAACAGGTGATTTGCCTTTGCTTACATAAATTCTTCCCTTGGTTGTTAGGGTCAGTGTCAGCAAGACTAGGAGAATTCTTGGTGCTGACCAAAGGCTCAGGGATCTCAGCTTCCATACTGGCTTGGTTCAGGTTTCTCCCAGAAAGACAGACTGGCTCAAGCTGGCTCGAGCACTGTGGAAGATAGTGAGAACTTCTTGACACCAAAAAAAAGAAAAAAAGCAAGAAAGAAATGTTTAATACTTCAGGTCACCAAGCATGAAAAGTTCAGGTCCTGAAATAAACTTGCCCATCCCTACGTAAGTAGGCACAATTGACTCTTGTAAGGAAACACAGAGTCCAACAGCAGTCGGTYGTGTTTGCTCTGGACAGACCATTTGAGAGGTCTTGCCCTCTTGCGACAGCAGCTTACAGAAAAAGGAAGGTAAAATGCCAGCTGCATTGCAATACTCTRATATAGCAAAAGACCATCATACTCCTGGAGCTGGCAAAGGTGGTACCTARAATACTGATTCTTTGTAAAAGCCAACTGCAGAAAAGTATTAAATTGTCCAATCCTTTTGCCCGACTGTTCAAGGAGAAGAAGGCCAGAGGGGAAGAAAGCAAGCTTGCGCAGCAGGCTCATACTTAAAATATTTMTTTTATTAAATACAAATAATATTATCCAGATAAGCTGGGTTCTCATCTAAACRGATGTTTGATCTTTTGTTTTCAAACAGCATATTGCTATTCATCACTAAGATCAAGTATAAGAGACAGACAGTTTTGTATTGACTCTTGTAAGGAAACATGCAAGTAAGTACACAAACTATTTATGGCAGCTCTAAAGGTGGAGGGAATCCGGCATTTGGTCTCCCATCAATCCTGACCTGTATAAAACTGCAGCAAATCTTYTGGGGTTGCTTCTCTGAAACAACTGAAGTTCCAGTGACTTTGGAGAAGGGGAGATTTTGTATTGATTGATGTTCCTCTTTCTGCTTTCCAGTGACACGCAATATAAAATGACCATCTCTATGGCAGATTGGCCATCTGAAGCTTCAGAGGTAACAYCAATTTCCTGTTTTAAAACATTCATTAATAATTAGATGTTCTTAACGCGGTGAATCACTTGGTATTTTTAGAGYTAATGTTCAGGTAGCAAACACCTCTTTGCTAAATTACACATTTTCAGCATACAAGACTAGCTGCAGCGTGTAAAACAGAAACAAGGAGTGGCATCCCCCCAACACTGACGCTTTTTTTTTCTGGTCCTGCATTAAACACAGTTAACGACCCAAAGATGAGTAATCACGTTCCCATGTAATGCTAACATGGAATAGGCATGGTATAGGCTTGCTTTATACGAGCTTGCTGGCCAAAATACAGAGCACTAGCGCTTAGCTTCCTGGTTGCATTGGCAGTGCAGCGTGTGCTTGTTGCCTCACTCACACTGCAGAATGCTGTTTAATCCGCTTACCGGGACAGCTGCTTGAGGAGGAGTATGGYGCCTGCCTGATTTCATGCTCTTTCAGGAGCGGAGAGCAACCAGAAACAGCCACCTTTGTGCATACAAGCGTAGTCTGGGGCAGATAAGATGCGATAAGATCTCATGGACTCGTTAAAGAGAAAATGAATACTCCATTTGGATCGCTCATTAAATGCTAAAGATTAGGCAGTGTCAAAGCCACACATGCAGTCTCACTTTTTCTTTACCCATATACATTACAGGACTGCTTGCATGACTCCCTTCTCTCTTGCTAAGTGCTTGCCACACCGTACGCTCAMAGCATCATAGATAAAGGTTTGGCATCCTCATCTGTGCAGCGTTCCCATATCATCTCCTGCTAGGTACAGCAGGTCTCATGACTTCGCTGGCTGTAATCAACTCCAAAGGAGATTTTAAACAGGCATTGTGATCTGACTTATCCTAGCACCATGACTTCACACATATCCCTTACATAAAAACTTAGTCTTTAATACCTGAATTGGTAAAACTACAGCCAGCATGTCTCTGCTGTCACAGCGCGCGTGCAGCCATAGCRACAGCGCGCTTGGCCAAAGGCACCTACAAGTTGCCAAATGTAGGAGCTACAAGTGGGTAAACGAGCATGAGTGACTTACAGATTCACTGCACTGGTGTGAAACGCAGCTGCAGCGTTGTTCTGCACTTGCCATCCGCAGCGAATGCCAGCACAGAGCACGTCGAGGCAGCATGCATGCCGGTTGCAACCCTCAGACAAGCCGCAGAGTGGGAGTTTTAATCCAATAGAGCTGCGTTAAAAAAGAATATTCAGCACAGATCTTTTATTCCTGGGGGTCCTGCCCAGGCTAGTGCTTAGAGGGGATGATGCTTCTCAGTTCTGAATAAATCTTTTTTTTCCTAGGATTGGATTTTCCATATTTTGTCTTATGAAAGGGATTTGTCAACAAATGTGACCCTGGACAGGTAAGTGAAAGGAACAACCACTTTATCTTCTCTAATGAGCCTGTTAACATTAGATTAACATGAACCTTGGCTATCAGCCAGAGCACACATGTGCTCATGTAGAAGAGGGAGCAAGACTTGCCGCCTGCTTTCCTGGAAGATGCATAAAGTAAATCTCAAATGCACTTCGTGCATATTCTGTATTCTCCATAGTAGCAAACTAGGTAAGACAAAACCCAAATGTACAGTTAAACTAAAACGAACATTAACACCACACCTCCTATCAGTTGCGTATAGGAGTTTGGAGGCTCTAAAGCTATGAAATCCATGAACTTCCAGCGTTCAGCTCCTGTGCTACAACGTTCGTGCTTTTATACTTACATCTCTGAATGTGCCAGCAGCAGCAGCAGCAATAGGCTGGATGCAGTGCCAGCAAAATTGACAACTGATAACGTAAACCCTGAAATATGGGGAAAAGAGGCTTCTTCTCCAAAGGGAAAAATAGAGAAACAGGATACAGTTTCATAAATATTGGTTGCAAGTGCTAAACCCCCTGCAATGTGGAGGGTGCTGTTTTAACCCAGGTGCAGTTAACACGAAGGCCAGGTAGAGTATCAGTGAGAAATGAAGTCAGGATCTGTAATCCTGAGCTCCTCTACGGTGATCAGCTCGTCCAGACCTAGGTCCCCAGAAYGAGGTGTGCTGGCCCAGCGCAGGGCCGAACACCGAAACCAGTTCTCTGGTCCTGYGCTAACTGGAGCGTTAGCGAGAGGCTGACTGCAGGTTACGCGGCAGACGCGAGCGGGATCAGCAGAACAGCAGTGCTGCCAGGGGAGCWATACGAAAGTAAAAGCACTTGGAGCAAGAGAGACAGTGTCTGTGAGAAAGACCAGGTTCTGGATCAAACAGAAAAAACAGGAACAAAGCTCCTATGGGAGTTTTCTGACCTTAGAGTAATATTGTCAGAAGCGCGTATAAGAGAATAAGGCAGAAACAGACAGCAGGACAGGACTGTAAGAAGAGACAATGGCCAAAATGTTTATATTTCCGTGCTAAATTTAGGCACTGAGAAATCTAGGCAATGAGAAGCAGCCGGATTTAGAGAAGCACAGACAGCTCCCGTGAATCCTGCTGCAAGGCAGTTCACCTGGAGGTTTAGAAGCCTAATGTTAGCACAAAAGGCTAATGTTAGAAGCCTAATATTAAGCCATTTATTACAAAACGATCTCTGGAAAGCTACAAAGCTCTAATTCAGCACTTCCCTTATGCCAGGCTCTTAAAAAAAAAAAAAATACTCAAATTCCTCCTGGCGAGCACATCCCCCGAAATCTCTCCAACATACTCTGCTTCCAGGACAGAGCGCGGAGCAAAACGGTTAAACAGGACTCGCGTGTTTGCTCGGAGCAGTCACGGGCGTCGCAGCCGCTCTGTCTGCGCGCGAGGATGCGGGAAGCGGGGTGGGGAGGGAGAGGCGATGCCCGACTGAGGCCAGCGGGAAAACACAGAGCAACAAGCTCCAAAGAAGCGTCCAGATGCACAAGTCTTTCTTAGGGGGAATCAGGCTATGAAGTACTTGAGAACAAGTTCTCGTTCCAGGGTGTGTTTTCCAGCTGGGGGGGGATGTTGTTATTTTGTTTGTTTGTTTGTTTTTCCACTTCTTCCACATAACCATTTCCACCTAAACTTCTGCCTGTTATGAACTGTCCCTTACAGCTCTTCCCAGCCTACAAGCATTTAAGTACATACATGGGACATTTATAGCTTGAATTTATTCTTAAGTCATTTTTTTTGTTTCCTACAGAAACGGAATCATCAAGCTGAACATTTACTTCCAGGAGTACAACTACCGAACAATCTCGGAGTCTGCTGCCACCACCGTGAGTGCAAGATTAGATGTTCTTCCTGCGTGAYGCCACAACACATTGCCACCCCAAAACACCCAGCAGGCACATGCTGAAACAAGTCACACGTGCACGGCTAGGCAGGGTCATCAGCTCCTCAGAGCGACTAGTTAGATCATCTGGAGACACCCTTCGCRGGGACGATGTTGAGTAACTCTGTGCTGCTGCTCCACCTCTCCTCTGCGTAGAAGAGGGTGCAGAAGTAGCCTTCATCAGCTAGTTCTTAGCCCCTTRTTCATTATCCCTCCCACCTCTTTTCCCCGTTGTCAGTCCAAGAAGCGGTCTCAGACATCCTCACCGGAGCATGCAACCTTTACAGATTAGCACCTGCAAAACGAGGGACTCGGCAGAAACGCCAGGTCGTGTCGGTACCTGTGCTGCCCCAGCTCCGCATCAACACAGTCGGTGGCTCGGGCTTCTTAGAGAACAGACCAGGTCTGCGTTACCTCACTGTCTGCCTTTCCTATTTGCAGATCGTTTGGCTGCTGTCAAGCCTGGGAGGCCAGTTTGGGTTCTGGATGGGGGGCTCCGTGCTGTGTCTCATCGAGTTTGGAGAGATCATCATCGACTCTCTGTGGATCACCATTATCAACATCATCAGCTGGTGCAAGGGCCTGAAGCAGAAACGAGCCCGGGCCCGGTACCCAGATGCACCTCCCACGGTGTCGGAGCTGGTGGAAGCTCACACGAACCTTGGGTTCCAGCATGAAGACGCCAGTCCCATTCCCAGAAGTGAAATGCATCTCAGTGAGGTGCTGCCCCCGGAGCCTGGCACCCCCCCACCTAACTACGACTCACTGCGCGTTCAGCCTCTGGATGTCCTCGACTCGGAGAGTGATGCAGAAACTGAGTGAGCGCTGCACCCCGTTACCTCCTAATGGCCGCTGATGGCAGACCTGCTACCGCTGTGCTTAATTAACTGAGCAATGTTCTACTCTATCAAAAACAGGAAGGAACTAAAAAGCTCTCACTATCCTCCCCACCCCAACGTAAAGCATTCACTGTGAAGAGGCTCTGTCTAATAAACCCTGTAATAAATCTCATGGAGCCAGCATCAGGCTGTGCCTTCAGTATATAGAGCTTGTGTAAATCAATACCGCTTGCTATGTAATCACAAATCACTAATTCTTTTTAACAAGTAGTTTTGCTTACTTGTAGGTGGAAAGCACTTCCCAGCAAGAAATGCAGGGCAGAGAGCAGCTATGAAAGCATCATGCCTCTAGGTGTATGGCCAGGCGATCAGAACCAGTGCTGTAGCAGCGGTAGCAGGACGCTGTTAAACAGGAGAACAAGAAAAGAAGCATTTCAAGGCAGGTAGCTTTGAGAGTAGACTAGGAGGCCCTCGAGACACAAGAGCAGGTATATTGCCATGGCCTGTTAGATGCTAAAAGTCACCAAGGTTTGTGCTGCAATTGTGCTGCTTCACAGGACTGTTGGGTCCCAGACTACTTCTGCGTTTTCACCTCTGAACGATCACAACATAGAGAAAAAAAAATATATATATATATATATATAAAAAAGAAAACAGTTCCTCTGCTTCCCGGAGCCCTTGCGCTCTGTGTGTATTCTGTGCTCAGGATTTGTTAACGCTCTTGCTGCACATGGGCACGTCCATTAATATGCGTCAGAGGTGAATACTCCAGACTCCAATAAAGATTCAGGTGCACGGAGGAAGGGCCAAGGCATTGAACAGTACCATTCTTGGGGGAAAAGAAAAAAAAAAAAAGCTACCTTCAGCGAGTTTCCTGTTGGCAGTGGGTGAAGTTTAGTGCTGGTAGAAGGCTGACAGCAGSAGCATGCAGCAAGGTAAGGTGCAGACTTCTCTGAAGGGACAGGTGAGGCAGGTGCTGCTTGCCCCAGCCTTGCTCTTTCACTTGACAGGTCATGGTTTGTGTGTGCTTACTATAACAGGCTCCCAGCAGGACTTAAACCAAAGCAATTAACCCACTTGGCTTTTGGTTTATTTTGGACCCTGGCACTCCCAGGAGGCTCAGTGCCCCTCATAACCACACTGAAGATCTGTTTTACTGAAGTAGCTTTGCAAAACTTCAAGAGGAAACATGATAGTGTGGTTAAATCATGAGGCTGGAACATGATGTTCTGGGCATTAGTCCCAGCTTGCAGTCGCTGGCTACGTGGCAGTGGGCAGGCAGCTCCCAGCACCTCCTCGGCAGGGGAGCGACACCCTGGGGGCAGCCAGGCCGGGAGGGCTCCGCGCTGCCCCGCGGCTGCAAAGCTCTCGGCGCGCACAGTGCTCGCGCAGCGCTGTCACGGGACGGCTTGCCCAGGGTCCCTTCCTCCACGAAGCCAGACCACCACGTGCGATAATACAGTAAGCGAATCTGGTTACTAAAAAGCGCCACAAACAAGACAAGGGGTGATAGGCCCCTGCGCTGTGCAAGATTTTTCTTGCACCACTTACTTTTTCTGGGATTTTATTGTAAGCTCCTTTTCTGAAATCATTGCACAGGAATATTCAGAGTACTAAACGTTGCCTCTTGATACACCATCACTGCCCCACAAACACAAACAGCAACAAATTCCTTTCGTATGGGCTTCACAGATTTATCTCTACTTACTGTTTAGAGCATTAAGTCCTTAGGCACTGAAATTGCAACTCATTTCTATGACATGAGTTTTTCTTCTACGTAATGGATTAGATAGCCTCAAATCTCCAGTTTCAAGAATTTCAGTGATAAATGAATGTGGGCCATGCTCTGCGATCTTTTTGTCTGATCATTTACACCACAGGAAACTATCTTAAAATTACTCATAGACATTTTTTTGTGTGTGTGGGGGGAAATTTTACTTTTTTTTTGGTAGCTCAAATTGCATTAGATTCATTGTGCCAGTCCAAATGTCACAGAAGGAAAAGGAAAATCAAACCTATCAAACCCCTCTTTTGGTTTATTCCATTTACTCCACAGGACACTTATGAGAGAATGAACTTTTACTTCTTATTACTCAGGTTAACTCAGGGGGAAAATGAAAATGACTTCTTGAATTAGTCTTCATTGTTACTACTCACTTCTCCTTTGCAAGAAACTTCAGTGTTCAAAATTCTTTTGAAAAAGTCAGACCCTCAGTTACTRGTATATAGTTGGTCTAATACTGCTGCATTTACAATTATAATTATTAGCTAGAATATTTTATAGAACTTGATTCAGGAGTTTTTAAATTTGGTGATTCACTCCAAGAAGTAATGGCAACTTAAAATAAAAATTTGACTTTTATTCTGGTGTTCCAACATCTGAACTTTTACAGACCACATTTTCCAATTTTACTTGGTCATCACAAGAACAAGAAACTTAAACACTTTCTTTTAATTGGAGATTTTAAATAATTAAATAATCTGAGGAGCCAGAGTTACCAGTTTCCCKAGCTATTCAGAAAGGTGAGAATTGGGTAAGTTTGGTAGATATTCATGGAGTACTCAAAAATGTTCAATCATGAGTAAGTTAACAAATCCTGAAGAGCCATGCTTCAGAGCAAATTTAAAAGCAATGCAGACTTTCACTACTGCTTCCTGACCAGTGCTTCAGAAATCCATGGGCTGAAGCTTTGTGATTTTGCCAGTGGCAAAAGAGGCATCAGAAATACCACGCATGCAGGGCCCAGAACAGCCCGTCGGCTTTGGCCTCGTGGCGGTCAGCAGCTCGCGGACCTCCGCAGCCGAAGGCTGCATTCGTTTTAGTCGCCATTGCTTTAAAACCAGAAAGTAATTAGGTTATTTAGAAACTAACGTTCTGCCACTTGGCGAAGCAGAGCTTTCATTCGCATTCCTGCCCAATCGTTCCAGGACAATCAACGCTTTAAAGTGTCTTTAACATCTGGAACAATTCTTCCAGAAGCAGCTTTGCCTCAGAAACAACGTATGATTATCTTTCATGTATGAAGTGAACGGCAGACTTGCTACATTTTACTGGGAAAAGGAGGAAATGACGCCTCAATTCTTCAGCACTAGATTTCTTATTACTTTGAACAGTAAGTACCCAGCAAACCCGGAGGCGTACTGAACTCATCCCTCACCACTGACCTTCCAAGGCTGAGTTGTTAACTTTGGTGATAAAATGTGTTTGTCCCTGATTTGACTGGGATGAGGAGAGGAAAAATAGGGGTAATTTACAGTCATCTGCAGCGAGAAAATATCTAAAGTAAATAAGAGATATGAGTAATAAAGAGCCAAATTTAGGGAGCACCTTCTCAGAAAGTCCTTGTGCTACTCCCAGATTCTCATTTGTCAGTTGGTTCCTGTTGGCAAAAGTGAGCAACCAGCAGCGTGCGACCAGCTATTCTAGACGACCAGTAACGTGCGCAAGTAGGCGCAGTRCGGAAATAATCTACTCCTGGTACATCATGAGCTAAGCAAGCAAGTAAAATCAACCGCAGTGGTGACAGATGAAAGGTGGTTAGGAAACTTGCTAAAGACAGTGGAATCCAGTTCATACAAGAATTGTCCCAGACTTTTTCTGTTTGACTCCTCACTTCCTTTCTCCCTGACGAAAGGGATGCTTCCCTTACCGAACAAAATAAATCCACAGAGAAGTCTCCCTCACAAACTAGGACAGTTCCTATAAAGTGACAGTGTTTCATCCTGTGTGACAGCTGAATAAGAAACAAGTAACTGATTCTCCCCTCCACCAGTTCTACACTCAAAACATGCAACCAAGCTAAGAGTTATCTTTACAAAGACCTCTGATTTTGCAACAGTGAAAACACAGTGAAAACATTGTGCCACAAGGCACAATAGAGCAATTYGCTTACGCTCAGGCAGTAAAACACCAGGAAAGCTGAGAACAAAAACTTGGCATCTACTCTCACCAACAGACAACACTGCCATCATCACTTCCAACAAACCCAGCTGTGTGGGAACTCAAATAGCCATTCAAGCAGAGAGACATAAGATGCTTTTCTACAGCTCAAGTTTTGCCCTGAGCCTACCTACTCCTCATGCTGGTGAAGTAACAGTATCTGGGAGGAGTTAGCTGCAATGAGAGAGGGGAAGGCAGATTTCTGGTCCCAGGCCAGCCCTCACCAAAGCACTTCTGGAATTGAGTCTTTAGGATGCGGCACTGAGGGCGGTTATGTCCTGCAGGTGGGCTTTGACATCRGCTGCCGCAGAGCCGTGACAAATGGAAGATGTGGCATCAGGTCTCAGACCAAGGAAACAGAAGAGCAGTCAGCAGCTTCCAACTCCTCCAACCTTTAGCCCCAGCTGGGTGCCTGCCCAGGGCTACTTGCCCTGTGAACTGCAATAACAGTAGGCAAAGAACAGCCTCAGAAATGCTCACTTTCTAGTTACAAAGCAGGAAAAGGATGGGAGAGGCACCAACAATGAGATTTACACCTCTCACACCAAGGGTAGACTGGAACAGCATGTACTCTGGCAGGACACGAACAGTTTACTATTCTAGTTATTGCTGGTTTATAGAGGGCGTCTGGCAACTAATAAAGTGGAAAGTGTCTCAGGTACTAGACTTAGGCTCTTTACTAGCTTGGCTGTCTTTCCCAGATGGACTGATTGGAACACACAGATAAGAGTATCTGTGCACTGGGCTTTTTTCATGTAGCAGTGCAGCTTCCAGAAGACTCAGCCGTGTGCACAGGGCTGTCTAGGTAAAAGACTTCAAATTAGAGCCAAACAAAACACCTGAAGAGCTCCAAACTCACAATATAGGATTTCCCATTTCATTTGGGGATTTTTAAACTTTTAATACTCTGAAGAGAAAAAATGTAATCAGCTAACTGAAAAGATCATTGAGAAAAAGAAAGTGCAGAAAACATGCTTTAATTCCCTTCACCAGTACTTTTGCCAAAATTTGCTAAACCCAGCAACTGCACCCTGCTCCCCTCACCTCCCCAAACTGCATTTTTGGCAGTAAAATATCTACATACAGCTGAGAAAAGCAAAGAAATCCAATTTCATTCAGAAAATATACAGCTGGTAAAAATATAAGCTTGTATCTCTATGTTACATGTGTTCATAAGATGTTGGAATAACAAAAGTAGACATAGGACTGCCCAGAAGAGAGAGATTGGGCAGTCATCAGTTCAGCAATAGCAACTAAGCATATATGGCCACCCAGCAGAGAACACATCAGACAAGAGAGTCCCAAAAGGGGAGCCACAAAATGCAACAACACAGGCACAAGAGGTAATAAAGGAGGATGGGCAGCTGGAGAGCGAGGGCTGTCCAAAAGACAGGCTGCTGTGGGAAAGAAAAAAACAGTCAAAAAGCAAAGACAGCAGAAAAATTTGTGGATCTGGCTAAATACTGATTAGAGCAGCCTRTAACAAGTTAAGGAAAGAGGCAAAGAAATGGAAAGTGCAAAATTAATTACTCACCAAAGGAGTCTGGGGTGAACAAAAGGAGAAAACTGTTGGAGTAGCTACAGGTAAGGGGAAGACAAAGATTCCTCCCCCCTCGCCCCCAGTCAAAACAGAAGAGTATGCATGAGGTTAGACACTGCTGACATTCCAGTTTTGGGATCTCCTTGTATTCTGCYCAGTTTTGTCCTAAGAAAAAAAGCTGTGAAAGCATCGGAAGAATTCTTAAACTAGACAAGGCTTTTTTACAAAGATCTAAACATCAATCTTTAATAAATTTCATAAGAAAACAACATTGCTCCATTAACCGTATTAGACTTATCATAGCCTTAAGCAGTAGAATATATCCTACAAAACTGGTTTTATTCTCAGAGCTGGGTTTGATCATGCATTTTCTACTAATTGATGAGAYACTGTCTTCTTGAGATGGGGAATAATGACAGACTTGAGTAATGGCCACTGCCTCCAGGTGGAAGAGCTTCCAATCAGTTGATCTATGTTGCACCTACCCCATAATTTTAGATTCAAAATTGATTAAACTGTTCTGAAAAAGCCAGTCATCTCACCATCATGAAGTATGAACTCTCCCAGCTAGCGGCAGACTAATTCTGGTTAGAAGCCAGCACTGTTCAACCTACTCAAGGTCAATCAGATAGTTTTTAGTTAATTTGGTTGTAAAACACCTTTCCTCATTTCTAAAGACAGAAAAAATGAACAAGCTTTTCCTAAACAGACATTTAATAAAAGTTATTCATAAATAAATTCCCCTTATCCCCAGAAACATCTTCACTGTCCTTAGAAAGTTTATAGGGAGTAAGAGAAAAATCAGTTCAAGCCCTTTAAGGATGTCCAGCAGTGGGGACATTACAGCTAACATTCCAGTCCTCTCATTGCAGCAACGCTGCTGGCCATTCTGCGGGGTATGCTTTTTGCAGCTTGCCGGTAGTTCTCTGGTTTTGCCTTCAGCAGAGTTACAATGTTTTGCAGTGTTCTTGATGGCTGAAGGCCGAGGGCATCCATCACATTTATTAGATAATCTAAAAGATAAAGGATATCACAGAWTCAGTAAGGTTGGAAGGGACCTCTGGAGATCATCTAGTCCAAACTGCCTGCTCAGCAGGGTCACCTAGAGCACGTTAGAYAGGGTTGCATCCAGGTGGGCCTTGAATATCTCCAGAGAAGGAGACTCCACCACCTCTCYGGGCAACCTGCTCCAGTGCTCCGACACTCTCACAGTGAAGAAATTCCCCCTCATGTTCAGGCGGAACTTCCTGTGGTTCAATTTCTGCCCACKGCCTCTAGTCCTTTTGCATGGGACAACTGAAAAGAGTTTGTCTCTGTCCCCCTGACACCCTCCCTTCAGGTACTTRTACACATTGATAACATCCCCCCTCAGTCTTCTCTTCTTCAKGCTAAAGAGGCCYAGCTCTCGCAGTCGTTCCTCGTAGGGCAGGTGCTCCAGCCCTCTGGTCATCTTTGTAGCCCTAYGCTGGACTCTCTCCAGTAGCTCCAYGTCTCTCTTGTACTGGGGAGCTCAGAACCGGACACAGTACTCAAGATGAGGCCTCACCAGGGCTGAGTAGAGGGGCAGGATCACCTCCCTCAACCTGCTGGCAACAGTCTTCCTAATGCACCCCAGGAGACCATTGGCCTTCCTGGCCACATGGGCCCATTGCTGCCTCATGGTCAATCTGTCATCCACCAGCACTCCCAGGTCCCTCTCTGCAGAACTGCTCTCCAGAAGGTCTGCCCCCAGCAGAACTGCTCTCCASAAGGTCAGCCCCCAGCTTGTACTGGTGCCTAGGGTTATTTCTCCCTAAGTGCAGGACTCCACACTTGCCCTTGTTGAACCTCACGAGGTTCCTCTCTGCCCAACTTTCCAGCCTGAAATACATGTATTTAAATGGAGAACAGATACTATGCAAGCAGCACTCAAATAAAAGTTTTTCTTCATTCTTCAGGACAGCTAAAATTTGTCACTGCCAGCGCAGACGCACAGAAAACTGCAATGTATTTGGAATTCAACTGTACTGACTGACAAATATTTTTGGTTTTCAGAACAGTAGTTTAAACAACTGTTTTGTTCAGAGGACTGAGGCACTTTCTGCCATATTTCAGTATCTGTGGGGAGGACCCACCTCTTCAGGGTAGAAAGTCACSAAGGTCACAGATAAAGGATCACAATTGATTTCAAAGGCAAGTTAAAAGCCTGCAACAAAGATGGGAATTTTGCAGGGGTGATTGGTTGTCAAGATAGGAGGGAGTTCCAGATCACTGATTCAAAGTCAGCTGGGGAATTAAGGATGGAATGGGGAATGTCCAGCAACCAGCCTCTAATCTAGTGTTTTGTTATTATGCCACACCAAAAAAAATAGATTCAAGGCTGAATTCCCTSATATTCAAACTTACTTTCAGGTGAACTCGGGAGAAGTTATTGTCTGTAACCTTATTTTTGAGGTTGGCCATACTGAAGTCAGCATCGATGACTGAGAGCAGAGAAAGGACCAGCTTGCATTTACAACAGCTGTAGTGGYCCTGTAGAGACTTTATCATCAGCTTAGGATAAGAAAAAACATCTCCTTCACATCCTCCACCTTCTCCAACACCTTCTATCAGTCCTCCCTCAGTTGTTCTGCATTACATGGGAGAAGGTAGAGAGGAACAACGTTTCCCAGTATCTCCCCACTTTGTTCCTGAAAATTTCTCCATGCTAAAGGTAACATTAGCCACCTTGAACCATTAGTGTATAAAGATAAACTAGCTATGGCAGAAGAGTTGACCCTACAGCTTTTGTAAAAAGGGTGCTGGTTAAGTGCTCTACAATGACTTTTAGAAGGCCTTTGGCTGATCTTCCTTATATTAGCTACCAGGTCCTATACCTAGCAAGAAATAACAGTGATGAAGTGAACACAAGGAATCAGCCAGCTGCCTCCTTAATGATCTACTGGAGCACTTCCCAACAGACTTAGCACACAGCATATAGTGCTCATACAGGCAGTGCAAGCACTCTTTGATGAGAAGAGAAAGAACCCTGAACCCWTTGCATTCTTAAAATGCCACACCTTCTTAAAATACCACACTTAAAAAGATTATATACAAATCTCTTTCTTGCTAAGACTGTCTTGTAAGGAAATCCTATCCATTGAGAAGGACCTTGACTTCCACAGTCAGAAACACAAAGCTTTGAAGAAGCAGAAGCACTTACCAGAAAACCTCTTTCTCCAAGAAGGAGGTGACAAAGAACTTTGCAAAAGAGAAGCCATGAACCATTTCACTATGCAAGGTATCAGATACACATGSCCCTTGTTAAAGGAGAAACTTACACTGCAATTTTAAAAAATGAAATATAATAAAAGAACAGCCCAYGCAGCTGATCTCAGGACAACGTGTGTGCCAAGCTTACCAATGTCTGTGGCAAGCTGCTTTGTTGAATGTACAGTAAGCTCCGGTATTTGYAGGATGACTTCGCAATAGGTTTGCATTGTAGCTCTGGCGATGGAGCCCAGCCAGTAATCAGCCATGTTGTCCAGCTCAGGCAATTCATCTCCTGAAGAGAAAATTCTCATTAGCTGTCAGCAGTTTCACTCACCTGCATTCRGTAGTTTTGTAACAAGACATAAAAGGTTAACAATTTTTTTCAAAAAAAAAAACTCACGAAGGTACTAGAATTCAGATAGTTTGTCAGCTGGTTTTGAAAYCATCAAAGCTGTAATTTATCTTCCTTGATACCATATAACATTGAAAGACAGCTGAAGAACCAAAACAATTCCCTTAATTACTCATCCAGGTAACAAATTTCTGAAGGGATGACAGGTGGTCAGGCTGGGATCACAGGCACTGCCTAGTGTGGTCTCTAGGATGTAGTCTCTTCCAGGACTAGTTTACAGACTACTCAAATGACAATGATTCATAGTTTTTTCAAGTGTTAAATGCATTCTGTGTTCATCAGTATTTTGAAAATTAATGAATTATTAAACATGTAAATGCTTTAAGATGACAAAACAATGCTAAAACCTAAACTTAAGGGTCTATTTTCAGTAAGCTTCAGGAAGACTATAAATACCAAGCTCTACACTGCCCTGATTGTCAGAGGAAACAAAAGAAGAGATTAACCACAGAAAACCATCGTATGCTGCCAGCCTGCTGGGAAGCATTATGTAGCCACTGTTGTTAACTGCAAAAGGATTAATAACACAACAAGCAAGAACAGTCATCTAAAGAATGAATATGAGCCAAAACTCAGTTTGCTGCAAGAAATTAAGGAAAAACATCCAGAAAGAACTCCCCAGGTCTAAAGCAAAGTGCTCTAGGGAGAAAGCTTTGAAGAGGCTACAGAGTCGCAGCTGTCTCTGAAAGAGCAGCCCCCACTGCACTTCCTTCAGTCCAGGGGTTTTAATCATTGTGACAGGTAGCTTCTCACTAGAGTCACAAGTGGCATTAGTAGTAGCAGTGAAGCTCTAACGTTTTTTTCAACTGCAGATAAAATGGAATTTAAACGAAATAGTCAGCATTTCGGAACCCTGTCCTTACTGAGAATCTGATGATGGAGATTAGAACACATGATTGGACCCTTAAGAAAAGAAGCTCTTGAAGATGCAAAACCTGTCCTAAAGCAAGACAGACTATAGATCAGTATCTGACCTTGGGCTCCTAGCCTTTATAACAGACTCCAGTTAGCATGCCACACAGAGAATAGCAATAGTTCTCACTTGATTTTCAGTCAAAAGAGGCAAAGAAATAAGATGTTTACAGGTAAATAGCACTATTACCATTCTTGAGAGTGAATAATTGATTTCTGAGGAAAGGTTGGCCAAYTGAGGAAATTGGCCAATCTAACAAGTCACCACTTCTAAACATGCCATGAGCTTCCTCTTTGCCCATTCCTGGCTGCATACTCTYGCCAGCTCTGCTGCAAAGTAGACCTCTTGGAAAGGTGATCTGAATCACTTTATTGACATTTTATTGACAGAAAATTAGCTCAGAAAAAATGTTAATGTTTTTCTGTGGGGTTAATGAAAGGAAATGGCCCTGCCAAAGGTTTAGCAAGTGCCAGAACCAGCACAAGGGAGAAGGCAGGAGTGCAAAGCTGGAGCAAGTCTCTCACCTTCAGTAACCTATTAGACAGACCAAGTTGCTCAGTGAACTATACTCCAGTGGACAGGCTGGTAAGAGGCAGAAGTAGTAAAAGCTAACTTTAGAAGTCTTTCAAACAAAGATGATGAGTTGACAGCATTCCCTCCCTGCCACCTCCCAGTACACAAATACAACTAAACACAAACCAAGTACATTTTAATGCTGCCAAATACAAGCCAATGTAATCAGATACCAAGAAGCCAGGGGATTCTTGTCCCAAAAAGCAGCAACTCTGGAAAGGCTTCAGTGCCACTGGGATTTTCACTTAGACACAGGTTCTCAGCACAGGGCTGTAGCAAAAAGGCTGATGTAATCTAGCAAAGTATGAAGTATGGCCATCAAACCAAATTAGAAAAGCAATCTCATCTCTTTACATAGTATTAGTAAAACCACAGATAGAAAATCGTATTGCATACTGATATCCCCATTTCAAGAAATATGTGAAAATACTGGAAACAGAAGACGGGCAACAAAAGTGACCAAAGACTGCAAAAAGAAGTCTTAATGAGATGCTCAGCACTCCATATATTTTCTTTTGTCTTCATATAAAGCCAAGTCTTCTAAATCTTGAACCTGAACAYGGACAACTGATAATTTTTCAAATATCTTTAGTGTATTTTCCTGAAGATAGACAAGTCTACGTACAGAAGGATCAGGCTAGATGGCCAAAATGTTTTCTTCAGAACTTGGAAACTGACCCCAGGTACTTCCTGTTCACTCSCTTCGCTTGTATGGGAAAGGGCAATACAGGCAGTCCTGTTCTCCCTCAAAACACTCACCAATGATGACTGTAATTGTATSTCTAACTGCAGGACTTGAGCTCACTGTCTGCAGGAGGCAGAATAGAATTCATCCTCTTACATAACTGGCAGAACTGTATTCTCAAGCATTTTGGGTGTGTTTTCTCTTGCTTCTGAAGCATCATTCTAGTAGCAGCTGGAGATGATTTGAGGCAAGACTGAAACTCTTCTTTTTGAGGTTTAATATAGGTATGTCTTGCTCATACGCTCAAGATCAAAGCAGTAACTAGAGTTGGAGTCAGATAAGGACTTTGGAAAAATATTTTCCAAATGCGTAATGGTAGGGACCAAGTATTCATTACCTCAGATGGAAACACCTAGGTAAACCACCCATACACAATTCCTGCAAYGTAAGGGCTTTGGTACCCCAGTGCCTCCTGCTCTCCACACTTGCAGAGCAAAAGTTGTCTCCTGAGGGTTAAATGAAACACAACAAACTACTTAAACGCTAATTTTGAACTTCATAAGAGAAGACTCATCAGCAGAAGACTCTTGAAAGAAACATCATGAATAAACAGTAGGAAATGGATCTCAAACAACTTCCTTACTATAATCCATCAYACCCTAATGCCAAAACGTGAAATCTTTCCCCCAGACATTTTCACTTCCCTAGTTTCACCCTACCTTGCTCTGGGGGGAAAGGCAGTTTTCCAGCATGCAATGCCAGTTCCAAAGCAGAATCCTCCTGAGTGACAAACGGCTCAAGGTGGAGAGGGAGCGACATAATATATTGCCCAATCTAGAAGAAAAGCACAAAAGAGCTGAGTCACTGAACAAATGAAGAAAAAAAGTCAATTGTAGTAATACAAACTTGAAAGCAGAAAGTTGAGCTTGACAGCAGCTCACTAACCTACACGAGCTCAGAAACAAACTATGTCTCTTGCAGATCATTATACTTTGTACAAAAAAAATATTTTTGCAGAAGGTGAGAGAAGCAGTCATTGAAACAATCATAGCAACAAAAACCTGTATTGTAACTCTAAGTAAATTTTTGACCTCTGGAGTGTTCCCGGCAATTTGTTTTCTAGATGAGAATCTAAGACTGATACCAAAAAAAAAAAAAAAGAAAAAAAAGAGAAGAAACATGGATTCAAGTGACAAGATGGTGAATTTCTGAAACATATCACATAACTTGAGGCAGATAACACACACTACTTTGTTTTTACAGTGATTACCTGCTGCTACAGAATTCCTAGGTGCAAACACAGTCCTGAATACTTTGCCTCCACATTACAGAGCATATTCATTTRTAGCTTTTTCTGAGCTCGTATCACTTGTGCTCTCTTCTGCACATGCTACTTCAATTTGTTTCTGAACTGTATTTTAGTTTTTTGGAAGGMGTCTGCCTAATGCAATAGCTTTATTTCAAGAATATCTAAGACAAAGCTTTGGCTCAGTCTTGGCCCACCTATCACTCAGCAGGAAGTTAAAAGGGTAGATCTTAAAAGATATCAGAAAACAGATGTTTTGTATCTGATTTTTTCAGAAATTCCTCTTTGCCTTGGACATGTTAAAATGCTCTTTAATTCCTCATAGAATCTAGTAACAACCATATATATCTCAGTTTTAGCTTTCAGTTAAAGTGAGCACATCCAGTCTCTCGCCAACCACACAAGTGTCTCTTGGTGAACTGTATTAATTAAAAAGGTTACTTAAAACTTCAGTGCCAGTCTTCCATTGAAGTTTTACCCGATATACTGCCCATGATCTTTCTAAAGCTCATAAAAGTAGCTCAGATAGCTGAACTCAGAACTAACTGTAATAAATTTATCCCATATTGGCTGACTATCCATTTCTTTAGAAAGGCTTGAAAATCAAGTGTAACAGTTTTTAGGCCATACACTAGAGGAAATTAAAATCCTAAAGGCTTTTGGTTGCAGTCTATCCTTGAAAAATCTGTTCCCTTGTCTGATGCACAGAATGACAGCAATATTAAAAACTTTTTTGCCAAATTATACTTTGCACTGAGAGTAATAATAGCTAATATTAATATCTGAAGTTACTATTACTATTACTGCAAATTAGGTAGTGAAACAGCAACCAAGAGAATRGGAGAGCAATTTTAATGCTCTTGGCATGCACAGTATTGAAGAGTACCTATTCAGAAGGTGGTACAGCTCATTCTCCTTTTTCACTCAAGACATCCCAGTACCAGAAAGAGATTTTATTGTTAATCCATCAGAAGGAGAAAACAGTGAGTCGCACAAGTTTTAGAAGGGAAAGAGTTCAAGTAATTTTTAAATTCACAGTATGATTAAATCACTTCAACATACGTAACAGGAACTTCTCTGCTACATGAGCTGCACTATTAAAATACATTCAGTATTCACCACTACAAACAGAAGTTGGCATTTTCCATCTTGTTACAAAAATTAATACCGCAAATAGTGCAGTTCAAAAGAGGACACTTTCCTCATGCTCCCAAAGTTCCTTTGCTATTCCAGAACTTAACAGTGATTTCTTGAAAGCTATAAAGAATGGCACAATCAAACTGATCGGCACTGGGCCACTGACAGTATCTCTCACCACTGAATAACAAATTAAACAAATTCTATGATTTYATAGAAACTTGGCCAGACACAGATGAGATTCGTGCAGCACTGGGCTCCTAGAGACTCCTTACATGCTCTTACATTGCTGATATATTCCAGAGGAGTCAGGCTAAAGTTTGGCAGGTCATCTGTCAGGGTCTCACCAATGCCACTGGAGTTCCATCCCTGTAAGGCAAAAAATGCAAACCAATCTATGAAGTTCTGGAGCACGAAGTCTGTGAATATTCCAGGAAAGGGTGACCTAGTGACAAGAACTGTGACTACCCACAGACTTTTAAATATAGAGCACAGACAGCAGGAGATTTGCTTCCCCTGTCCACAGTGCTCCTTATGGAAAATATATGCTCACACAGGTTGGAAAAAACAGTATCTCAGAAAAACATCAGAGCTTGCAAACAGTCATCTACTGTGACTGTATTAGAAGGAAGGAGGTAAACTTTTCCACTGAGCACAGCTCATGGAAGAAAGGTGATACCAGAGGGAAATATTTTGATATTCTGGAAAGGAGAAAGGTGAGCKGCATTGAGCTGTACTCTGCCCTAAGGTATGCCATGGGTAAACCTTATCACCATTCAGATCAGATCAGATCAGTGTAACCATTACTCACCTCCATCTTAGAAATGATTAAGAGCTGTTGTTTGATGCGAAGAAAAACGGAATCAAAAGCCAAGTGGTGTGCTAGCTGGTTGAGGCGGTTTAGGGCAGATCGAGATGAAGACAACAGGTTGTGGTTACTTGTACCTTTTTCCTAAAACACACACAAAAATGTTTACATACAGATACCATTAAACTGGCCACAGAAAAGCTATGTTAATATTCCCAAAGAGGTCCTTATCAGGCCATCCTAACACAAAAGAGCCTTTCTCTGCAATGGCACAACATGCTTCCTTCAGAGAGCCCTATTCACACTACGTATTCAAGATGCCAACTGCGCAAGGCTCCCTGAAAGGTGGAAAAAGAATCACCACCACATTCTTCCTATGCCAGGCTCCAGGGAAAGATAAGAGTTCCACACTGCACTACATCTGTTTTACAACCTCCCTAGCAGTGATCAAAAATTAAATCAAATCCAGTCACCSAGATTTTCATTCCTTCTTTGGGCACAGAAGTGAAGAGTGGACAAAAGCACAAAAAGCTGCTTATACTCTGTCAGGTAAACTATTAAAAAAAAATCAGATAATGTATTTTCATTTGCCATAGGAGGAAAAAAACAAATATGACCTTTCACTCAAAGGGCACAACCAAGTGACTCCCTGCATGGAATTAAGAGTTCTACCTAAGAAGAAACATAATAGGACTTTACTACTTAGCAAATGTATAAAGTCAATCACGTAATATTAAAAGCAGAGCTGCACAAGTTGCATGTAAATTAAGTGCACAAGAAATTAAAACACAATTTGAGAAAGTAAGACAGAACTCATAACCTTCACTTTACTATTGTAAGTGACTGATGAAGGCAAATATACATAAATTAGATCCGTAAGAAGATTAGTTAACTAGTCATTTGACCCTGTTCACAGATACATGCATGAATGATCAGGTAGAATTATATTTCAGGATGGATAAGGCAGCAGAATGTAAATGGCAAAGTCAGTCTTGAGAAGCCAGTATATGGGGCCTGGAATTTGAGATGGCTTCAATATAATCTTCGATATATCTTTCTGTGATAGAATGTCTCTCACTTGAGCTKATATGGGCATGTTCAAAGAATATAGCCAGGTTCTGGGGAAAGATGAAATGAGCCTAGACTTCCTGGGTTTTGGCAATTCATTCTCTCAACAGTTTGGTGTCTCTGTCGAAGATTCAGAGCATAGCTCATCAAAAGACTTCAGCTCAAGATGAAATGTAATCTGGCTAGAGGTGGAATCCAATCCCCATCTACCAAATGTGGGCCAAACAGTATCATGCTATAGAGGCAGGTTCTCCTGGACAGCAAAGCTACCTTGAGWGTGTAAAGTGTTTCCATGAGGTTGGCATACTCAGATTGATTTTCCTTCAAAAGATAGTTATATTCCTGCCAGGGGTTCTTGACAGAGCTCCTCTTTTCTGCAGAACTGGTATCTTGAAAGCCAGAAAAACTACAAGGGCTGTAGGAGTCCGAGAGATACTTCCCAGCAGCTGACAAAATCCTGAAAACAAACAGACAAAGTCACCAACAGAATTCTCTTAAAACAGCACTGTTGCCCTCATGCTGCTTCTAGGAAGACTTACAGCAGCATCTCAACTTCAGTGAGAGAAAGAACGAGGTGACTGAAGCTATTGATGTCTCACTGACTCACTCGCTCCTTGATACGACCTGTGATTATTGCTCTACCCTACCCTGTAAGGAGACAGGTCATTCAGTTGCACATCTTTCCTCCTACTGCCAGAAGGCAGTGTCACAGGTTGCTCTACAGTTTCCTGGAGAGCAACATGGAACCACAAGGCCCAGTGAGTCCTGCACAGACACAGAAAAACCCTTCTGAGTAGCCACTTGCATCAATTTACAGCAAGAACTTGCTAGCACAAACACTGCAAAGAGATCATGTAGTTCTAAATATTGGTAGGAAGGTTTTAAAAACAGATTTGCTTAGCTTCAAGAGCAGAAGGAAAGCATATAACAGTAAGCATTAGGGCACTCCCTTAYGCATTGCAAATAAAGCTCCTATAGACTAGTAACCATTGCCTTTGGGGTCTCAGAAACAGTAGATTTGTGGAACAAGTCTTTTATGTGATCTGATCATCAGGTAGCTCAGAATGTGGTTTGGTGAACAGCTTAAGACCAGAAGYCAAGCTACTGCCCCTGAACTTCCTCTATCCTTTGCATTGCTATTAGTGTTTGTGTAGACTGATTCAGACTGTCAGTATGTCGATCTAATTGAAAAGCATTCCTCTTTGCAAAAGAAGGTTATTTTTTGGTCAGATCAGAAAATTGATCCARCTTACCTTGTGGCTACAGAAAACTGTTGGAATCAGTGCAAGGAAGGATTAAAACCACACAAGGTGAGTAGAGGAAAGGAAAGGACCTCTCCTTTCAATGACAACAATRACCTGAAGCAATTTAATGCACCTGTAAAACTGTACCTAGAGTAGTCCTGATTGCCTTGCAGGCTGCTTGTGGCAGAAGAATAAATCTTCCTATATGGAAACTTTGCCAGTGAGGTGTTCCTCAGATCTGCATCACAGCTCYCAAGAGTGGAGGCTAGTGGAAGCTTTACTAGGGAAAATTCCTGCCTTCCACAAGGTGACCAAAGCTTTCAAATGGGATGCAAGGAGTTAGTAAGGTGGGGGAGGGTCAGAGGTGGAAATCAGCACAAGGTTAATTCTTGCAGGCCAGGGAAGTGAGAGGAAACTGAAAAACAGCTGCAAGTTTTAACTACTCAAGAACTGCTAACAGCCTTTAAATATCAATGCTACCTAAGAGTTCCTCCAAGGGAGAGGGTATCCATTGGTGGCTGGCACTAATTATAGCCAAATCTCACTTCTGTCCTGCAGCTGAAAACTGCTCAAATACTGAGTTGAAAAAGGGATAACTGTGCTCGCAGAAGGTTTAGAAAATATGGAACAAACCCATCCTCCTGTGTTCTGCAGGCCACTGTCTTGTACCAACCATWGGCACTCAAGTCAAACTAAAGCATTTTGATGTGCAAGAGGCTGAAAAGTGCACTGCTTACAAGCAACAAAATATCTACATGCTGCCCCTGCTTGAGGCTTCTCAAGTTACACGGAATTGATCAGTTGAGGCACACCTTGATTCATGTCAGTATATGATTCATGCTCCATGTCACAAAGAAAGTCAGAATCTTGCCAATTTGATCTGGTGGAAAATTCCCTCCTGACTCCAGAATGGCAGTCCACTTGACGTCCAGCAGGTAAATAAAGTACACCAGCCAGGTGTCCAAGAAAAAGGGTTCTTATCACTAGCTCAGAGCACTGGACTCTGGACTAAGTGAACCAGTCAGTGACCCATCTTTGATGTTTCAAAAGAAAGAGGAGTGGAAAAAATAATAGGAAAAAAAAAAAAGCACAGACTATTCCTACACAATTGTGCCCCCAGGGAAAAAAAAAAAAAGAAAAAAAAGAAAAAAAAAGGACACACATGCTCCATACTTCCCAATTGTAACTTTGCCTAATAATCCTGTGATATTGCATACTACTGCTTTGACTTTTTTGTCATGTTTTATTGGCTGTTGTTACACTGAAGCCTTGGCAGAGCACAAACTAGATTGAAGCTGTGCACTCTAAACCATACTACTACTTCCTTGCAATTATTAAAGTATAGTGTCTCTGTGCTCCCTCAGTGGTCTACACACTAAAAGCACCTTGGAGTTTGTTTTCTTTTGACTTGATACCAGTGTTGACTCTCATGCAGCAAGTTCAGCAATGCTTACCTGTTGGCTAGCTGCTGCTCAAAGTCTCCACACTGACGAAGCAGCTCACCACAAGTAGCAATTATTCTGGGAAAGAACAAGACAAAAATATATGTTATAAAATTTGAGGCAGATAATATCAGGCCCCTCAGACTACCCATTTCAGACAAGCTTCAGGAAATTAAAAAACAAAACAAACAAAAAGTCCCCACAGGGGACACATTTTTTAATTCGACTATTAACTCTGAATCCATTCCATTATGTCCTGCTGCCGAATTTTTTTGCCTGTCAGCCTCATCCACATGCTACTTATTTCTACCATAGCTAAGGCCAGCTCAGTGTCACTGGAAAGAGCTGCTGATACTTCAAGTGATATGACATACAGTCTTGCTCCAAACGCACTTACTYATAGCACTTACTGTGCTCACAGCAACCTGAAACACAGTCACACCCAGAAGCACTGGAGCTAAAGTGGGCAAAGCACTGTATTCTGCTCCCAGAATTTGGGTAAACTGACCCCAGGTAATTCCCTTCCAAATTTCATACAAAAATAATTTCTGAACCAGGCAAAAATGCTCATTTACCGGATAGAGTTTTGGAAACCAGTCCAGTCCTCTTGGAAAAGTGAATCTGATGGGATATCATCCAGTTTACATTTCTTTCGTATAGACTGCAAAGCATTTGTAAAGTCAGACGTATACCTACATGGAGAAATGGAGTAACAATAGATACTGGAGTAAAACTATAGGTTGGAGAGCAGCGTAACTACATCTTCTGCGACCTCTTCATTCTGTTCTCAACAAGGGACAAATAAGAACCAGAGACATTAAAAGAAGAACAGTTCGAAAGAGAACTAGTTTTTCCAGTACAAGTAAATGCATGTGAGGAACTGACCAGCCACAGCCCACGCAAGCCTACACCAGCAGAAACAGAGTGTGGCTACTTACATTTGCTGCAYATAAGTAACATATGGGTAACCCTTCTCTCCTATGATGAGTTATGAGTAAGACATTTTTATCATCACTACGCTAATCACGTCTCCAAGGAGATACCAGACAAAGTTTATAAGGTACTCCTGCTCCAGCATCAGCTGGCCCTTACTCTAGGAACACAGGACCACAGCCTCTTGTGAGTTTATTTTCTCAGCTACTCCCCAGATAAGAACATGCATAAAAAGGAACATTTTGTCCTCCTCAACATTTTTTTTATTTTAAACATAATGTCCATAAGCTGGAGGCACGCACCCTGATATGTAATTACCCATAAAGAAGTTGAGATTAGAGCAGTATGCCTTCCTCTTTCCCTATCCAGGGCAGTAAAGTAACAGCTTAGTTTATACCTTGTAAGCAGCTCTTTTGATATGGGGAAAGAATATGAAAGTAGTCAGTACTGGAATACATCTAAGTGGGTGGTGAATTATATTTTTTAATTAAAAAACTTGCCATGAACCTCACTCACTAGGGCATCTTGCACTTCAGGCAGATTCTGAATATTGGGATCATTTGTCCCAGTAAGTATACATTTCCGCACTAAGTTCTACTTTCAGCAGCCTAGTTCGCCATTTTTGTATTAGGTTCTTGGAAACATTTTTCCCTCCAAAGGTATCTTTAAGAATGGTAAATCAACCCAACTGAAATAAAAAGCAGCTGAGAGAAGTCTTCCYTTTAGCCATAAAAATCTTCCTTTTTTCCACTAAGAAATAGTCCCTAATGGCATTAAGCATAGATGGGGGATATCAGATGATTCATACATAGTAGTTACAGGCACTTCTGTTACTCTGTSGTATTTCATAAACCACAAAGTTCTTGTCTACAACCTGAATGCTTGCTACCCCCTTAGGATAAAAGCAACAGTGTAACTAAAAGCACCTTACTTTGTGAACAGAGCTCTCAGGGCCTTAAGAAGCCCACACACTCCCAGTCCATCAGTGAGTTTAATGCAGTTGTCGATGGCTCCAGAAGCCAGAATGAAGAGTTTGTTCACGGAATGGTTTAGTTCCTGGACGCAGTCAATTACTTCCCAATGCTCCTAAATAACAACAACAAAAAGGGTTGAGCCCAACTCTTCTTTCAGTGAGTGTCCAGACTCTTTAAGAGACATTCCGTGTAACAGATCTTCCTCTTGGCATTGTGCAATCTTGTGAAGCATTTAAGGGAGAACAGTTCTGATTCTTTCCATTCTCCTGCACCGAGACTGTATATAAGTCAGGCTGCCTAATCCTATGTTTACCAGGCCTTCAAGTAAAAACAGTCTTATTACTCCAACAGCAGAATCTTCCACACAAAGGACTTTCCTCCCACCTTGTTCTTAATAAATTCTCAGGAACCTGAGGTAGTCTCTTGGCTGATGGTAATATTTTGGTAAAGTCTTTTTTCAGCAGATGCACACAGTGCTGGTTTTGGATGAAAGAGCAGAACAAAGGGGTTACCTGTGAGCTGACAACACTGCTGAAATTAACTATTTCTGAAACAAAATTTAGTTAAAACAACAGTATCAAGTGATACTGTAAACAGGAAATAACATCAAACAATTAAAGAAGAAAAGAGAGCAATAACTGTGACAAAGACCCTTGTAGGTAGCAGTAGCTTCAAACTTTTCCCCTGCCATGGCCTCCCACTAAACAGACAGAGACTGTTACATTACCAAGGGCACTGCACTGATTTGAATGAGGAGATTTTCTTCTTCCAGCTCTCCATACTCAAGTTGGTAGGGCTTATATGGACCATACACTGCTTCTATCAGTTCCATTACTTTTACCAAGTTCTGCTCCTCTACAAAGAATCACATGGTTAGTTTAAAAATAAATGAATGTGCTACTAAAAATCTTTTAAGCCACATGCAAGACTTCTTCAGTTAGAGTATGCTAACCACATAAACTTGGAATGCTGCCCAACAGCTTTAAGTCCCAACTATACATTTAATTATTTATTTAAAACAAGGCTATTATCTCCACTTGCTTCTTAAAACCAAGATGCTCGATCTCAACAAATACTTCAGGAAAATTATCACCAACTGCTCCAGAACAGCCTAGTTGACAAAAATCTATCAAACATTCCAACCTACATTAGAGGGAAAATATGGAAACCATCTGAGAAGTGAACATGTAATCGAAACAACCTAAAACAGGGGAAAGCCTCATTTAGCAATGAGCCTGGTCCACATGTAAAATAACTGACACCAACTCATTCCACTTAGGACTACTCATTCACAGCATTCATCAGTCAGAGCTGAATGTAAACTGTGAGCTTAGCATCTCACTGTCATTCTGTTGAGCTAGGAACTGCAGCAAACCCAAATTAGAAATACATCYGAACCGTTATTTGTCAAACCAGACCTGGATATCAGATGTTACTATTAAGTTTTGCCAAACTTAAACTAGCACCAAACCAGAACTACGTCAGATCCTGGTTATAAGCAAAAACTCTTACGCCATGAGGACAGTCAAGCAATGGTACAGGAACAGGCTGTCCTGAGACTGTGTAATCTCCATGCTCTGAGGTTTTCAAGACCAGACTGGACAAAGACCTGTGTTACCTGGTCTCACCTCACAGCGGACCCTGCTTTGAACAGAAGGTTGGACTAGATGATCTTCTGAGGTCCCTTCCAGTTATGAATCATAGGATAATTCAGGTTGAACCCCGAACACATAAGAACTAGTTTGACCCTGTGCTTCTGAGTCACCTGACTTTTCCATTCTTGAGATACTTCTGTTCCCAAACATCTCATCTCACAGCACAGGAGATATAAAAAAAGAATATAACCTTTTTCTTTTTTTACTCAGTTGGCAAGTTAGTGCCTGCATCTTCTAGAATTTGACATTATTTTTCCTGAGTTCTTTTTAATCATTTCTATTATCAACCACAAATTAAGCCAAGCCAAGGACAGAAAAAGACTGCCAAGAGTGCACAGTGAATCACACAGAAAACAAAGACGACAAACAGAATGACAGTCACACTCCCTGAAATTGCCCAGCAATCATAATTTACATAATCAAGTAAGAATCTGGGTTTAAACAGCTCAAGACAATGTTACAGAGAACCAAACACAGGAAACATGGCATTAGGAATGCTCCATTAGCTTTAATTTAGGATCTTCCTATACCTTGTCTTTGAAGGGGCATAATCAAATTAGTAAAACACTATAAATAGCCAAGAGTTTACATTAGGCATAAAACTACATAAACACAGCATCTCACTACTTTGTCCTTTGTGGGAACCATTCATCAATCTGTGACCAAAACGAGACGATAAACAGTGTAGAGCAAAGAAAGCATAGTTAGTTTTTGAATCAAGTATCTAATATACTGCGAGGGAATAAACAACACAGATCAGAAATAATGTTTGGCCCTGCATTTTCTTTTGATTAAAACATGATCAAACAAGATCAACTGCAGGTAAAATTTAGAAATCTAGTGGAAGTAGCTTTCAAGCAGGCTTTCTCTTGTTTAGAAAGGCGTGGCTTTAATTCCAGGGAACTCCTGAACTTTTATTCTTTGTGATCTTTCACAATAGGTTTTACAGACAGCTTCCCTAGAGACATTTCCTCATCCATTAGATAGTAGATATACTAATGCTTGTAAAAGGAAAAGCGCTAAATATTATTTACCCAAGGCAGCAAGCAGGCTAGAACAGCTCTGCTTCAGTAAACTCATTCAGTATTGTGTCAATATATTTAGTGAAAGATATATATACATACACACACACAAAGGCACAAATGCTACATAACTGAGTATTTACCATAACTGGTAAATACTATAAAAGAAATAAACACATCTTCCATGTAAAAATGAAACAAAATAGCACAATAGAACTTTAAAAGATGCTGACAAAACAGAATATAAGAAAATTCAATGCAAGAATCCTACTCAGGTTTGGCAGCATTGCTATTTCCAGCCSTTTTGCAAAGTGGATGGTGGCATCATAGAGCTCCAGTAGCTTATTCAGTTTGGTTTCTTGACCTAGTCTCTCCAAGGCAGTGCTGAGGCAGACAGGGATGGAAGGCACCAAGGCTGCCAGAGTYTGAATCAACAGCACAGTCACAATTTCATGGGGGTTCTTGAAAACCTATAGWAAAAGAAAAGCTATTAGCAAAAGCACTTGCTATCTCAAAGGAACACTATAAGAGGCTGATAGCTTCCAAACAGGTCTGCATAACAGAAGTTGCCTGTTTCTGCGTCAGCAAATACACTAACAAACTGTCCTACTCCAAACCGAGCAAATTCTGCCAGCTGAGAGACTGATACCTTCTTCACCCCTCCTGAATATGTGCTGCTGCCCCACTGGCAGAAGCAACCTTCCCACAAGCAGCACCATTTCCCAGGGGCAACCATGTCCACCGGAGTCTCCCTTATGCACCTGCCACAGGAATGTGACCTCCTGAAACAGGCAGAACAGAAGAGGTGGAACAGACAGGTTTGTGAATGCTGTCAGCAGAGAGGCAGGCAGCTGTAAGCCAGGAGTAAAGAGTCAGGGGAGAAAGCAGCAGCMGCCCTATGAGGACTTCTCCATGCACAGCACAGAAAACTGAACCAGTGGCAACAATGGGCATAGAAGCAGCTAATGCTATTTGGCCCTCATTACTAGAAACCATCCAAGAACTTTCAAAACCTTRCAAAAACACAAGAAACATTAAAGCATCCCCCAAAACAGGGTTTAGCTGATTATCCTTTGACAATTCAAAGAATTAACATAAATTCTCTCTCTGCTGAGGAGAAATAGAGATAAATAGATCACACTGGCAGATTCTTCAGGTGACATGTAATCCCAACCAAAAAGGAACAAAACAAATCTGAAAAAAATCACAAAGGGTAACAAAACAAAAAAGAAAGTCTCCCAAGACTGCCATAACCTCACTGACCTAGCACACAGGAGAGCCTGATTACAATGGCTATTTCACCATTGAAATTATACTTTGAATATAGCAGCAACAAACTAGAAAATAGGTCATAAACAGAATCCAGCGGAATGTAGGCACTAAAGTCACTGAAACAACCATCTGGCAGAAAAGGGCATTTGAAAATAGAGCTCTCAGTTTAAACAGGCACGTTGGAGAAAAAAAAAAAATGCACCTACGGGTAGATTACGGAGAAAACAGTACTGTATCATGAGCCAAATTACTGGTTAGACAGGCAGCAGGCAGCACAGGAAAGCAGGCTAGAAAGATTGTAATCAGCTGGGAACTTTTATTTACATGCATCACCCTCAAGTCTTCTAGTGCAGCATTTTACGGCCCTTTACTGCAAACTCTTTGGTCAGCTCTTCTCTCAGTTCTGCTCTCTTATCACTGTAAAAGCTGAGACCACCGCTAATCTCCTGCAGCAAAAGCAGCAAAAAGACCACAGATACTGGATAGCACGGAAAAGAAAAYGTCAAACAATTCTTCAGAAAGCAAAAGCAGCACAGGAGACTGAATGACATATGCCACGTGACATTTCTCTCTCACAACCCTCGGTTTAAAGAACATCCACTAAATCGTTAGTTGACATCTGACCTGTAATTCACATCTAATCATTAAGCAGAAAAAAATACATTATTTCAAGTAAGCACTGAGCTCCTTTGCAGGATGGGCCTAGCACTTGCACCAGGCTTCTTAACATGAAGATAAGAATCTCTCCTACCCTTCATGGATGAAGGCTCTTAMAGGCTCGACAAAATTAACCAATTTCTTCATTTCACTAAAGAACAATAACTTTTTTGGATTCTACATTATTCTTGCCAAGAAAAAAAGCACACAAATTCCAAGGGTGTCAGCAGAACCACTGAGACACCTCATACAAGATTACATGAACCAGTTTCACRCAAAGTGACATGAGCCAGTTTATCATGACCTTGAGTGCTTCCTCTAGAACAATTGAAAAAGCAATTCAGGCATTTCAAATGTTTTGCTACAGAACATATTTGCAACACCAACAAACTAGATTTAATTTAAGATGTAGATGAAAGTGATAGAGCAGCTTTAATAGCAGTAACGCAGCACCCTTGTTGTAGGTAGAGCACCAGAAATTAAATCTTGTCTGCAAGAGTTAGACCAGAAGCTGAAGGTAGGTTGCAAGCCCAGTYCTTTATAACTGAACACCAGTGAATTATTCTGAGCTTTACAGAAATTCAATCTTGTTTTCTCCTGAACACTGCACCAAACTTAAGTAGTGACTGCACCTGTGTTGCCCACTGAAGCTGTGAGTGCCAGGTCCCAAGGAGCGTGTCATACAGTTCAGTCAATTGACGATGTAAGCTTAAGTCACTTTGACAAAGATCCTGCCACACTGCAACCAGCTGCACCTGCAAGGGTAATAAGAACCATTCTGAGAGCAGAACGAACAGGTCACAGATCTAGGCTTTATTATTTTGAATCAGGAACTTCTCATGCAAATCACTTTTGCTGAAACACAATGCTCATCCTCACTCCCCTCTGCAGATTTCAACGTAACTCTTTGCTATAATTCAGCACCCCAGAAGGAAGTGACTTTCAGCATCAAGCTAGAGGCTTCTTACTTGATCCAAAGATTTAATTAACATTGGTATTTTACTCATAAAATGAGATCGTAATTGATATCCCCACATAATAGTTGAAATACTTGGCAAGCCCCTGCCTTGAACTTAATCCTCAAAAGTCACAGTCATGCGAGAACTTTTGAGGATCAGGTTATGACTACTGAACTGTCTGGAATTCCAACCTTTAATCTTACCTGAAAAGAGTTTACAGAAGTCAGCAGCTGGCAAGTTGCAGCAATAAAGTTATTACTGCCATAGCTACATCCAAGAAAAGTGGAACAAGAACAACTATAACGCGCAGGGAGAAGCCAAGCAGAATGCACATATCCTATGACTACTTTAAGAAGGAATACGAAGTTCTCAATGGAGAATTACTCTCAAAATACGGGGAGTAAACAAAGTTGTGAAGAGCCAGAAAGGGAAGTCATGGAATGAAATATGGAAAAACAGATTCCACCCCCTTTTGGATACAAAAGGTAGAATACTTGATGTAGCAGCACCCCCTACAGTTTCACTCAAGCAAGAATTCAATTTTCCATTTCTCCACATTAAAATATTATCAAGAGAAAAAATAATTACCTTGTGACACTTATAATAATATGCAAGAAGCTGGGGCATCCGATCAATTTCAGTGAAGACTTTAACGAACATTCTTGCCTGATCTAAATAAAAYAAACAATAGACAGTTAAAAGGTCAGGTCCAAAGCTAAGGGCGAGATAGAATATACWCCAAATTGAGCAAAAAAATTCTTCTCTCTATTTAGCGAATATGCACCATGGCTCATACAGAAAGACAGAACTGTCATCTTTTATTTTATTTGCTTGTCTTCTCAAGTAAGAGCAGAGCTGCCCAAGACCAACACTCAAATGAGAACAGGTATCAGACTTATGATGAATTAATTTAACTTTTTAAACCAGAAAATGTTTCTCATGTAAGACAGATAAAAACAGTATATTTCCTGACAGGAAATCATTATTTTCCCAAAACAAGCACTATCTGCAAAACCAAAACRCATACCTCATGAAGCCCTCAGTTTTGTTTTCACTATTCCTCACAAACTGATATCTAAACTAGCTGCCTCAGCAATGACTACAATTCTACCCACAAAACATACAGAGGTTCAGAGAAATTAGTAGTACACCTTATTTATTTTTCAAGCAGCACACAGAGGGAGACTATGAAACTTGAACATTGTAAGTAACTTAGATACTCTACAACTGTAGAAGTCACAGAATACAAATGCTCTGGGGATATATTTACTGACTCGTATTGAGTTTGTGGGAACTAGAACATTAAAAAAGAAAAGGACTTCCTAAAAAGCACGAGAAAAATGCAACTCAGTAAGGAAAAACAAAACAAAACAAAACATGTCTCCATGTGCCCAGAACAAATTTTTAAAAATGAATGCGAACAATGCTCAAAGTGAATTAATCTGAAGAGTTTGCCCAGGAAAAGGACCATGTCTCAGCACATCTGTTGCCAGTAGCTTTCTCCACTGATACGGTTTCTTTGCTGGAGAACCCTTGGAACATATGAATATCCTATTACTTTAATGCTAAGCAGAGAAAATATTCCAAAACATCATCTTTTTGTCTTGAATCTGCCTGTAAAAGGCAACAGCAGAAGGAAAGMAAGTGACCAGCTGTGAAAGTTGATGAACACAGCCTAAGAAAAAGGGTCTTGTGCAAAGAAGAAAAGCCAGAAAAGGAGTGGAAGAGAGAAGAGAAARATCTGTGCAAAGGATTAAGGATTCACGAGAAGCACTCCTCTCCCTCTTGCTGTCTGCAGTCACTCGCTGCTATAACTTGTCTTTACTTAGATGTGAACTCCGAGGAATGTTGCACAGCAACAGCACAATAGCACTGGATCTTTAATGAGATCTCTAGGTGCACACAGATGAGAAGCAACAAATAGAATAMGCATTTTCCAGAAGTACTATGACGGTAGGAGAGGGAAGAAAGAGCGCACAGAGCAGACTAAAAAATGTCAAATGACATTCTAAAGAAAGGAGAGTTTATAAGACAATTTCATAGGACAGTATGGAGTCAGAGCATTTCTAAAYAAATTTCCAACCAGAGTACAACACCAAACTGTAACAGATATGTCCAGCAGCACTACAACAATGCAAAGGAGAGGTCTTCTGCCTAATTGAGTAGCATTTCCCTTTTGGAGGGTGTCCACAGCATAACTGAACTATAAGAGCAGGACCGCCCTGACTCAGCACCTGTGTTTCAAATATCTACGTAAAGCTACRCAGTCTACAAAGTCAGTTCATGTTTTCCTTATTTCCCTTAGTAACCATAGGTACAGCAGATAGGAAAYCAAAGACAAACTGGACTGCAGGCAGCTGCAGAGCACATAACATTTCATAGCATCTAGCTCCACCAGAAAGAGCACATAACCCCATCCCAGGAGCCTTCAGGACATACACTCCCCTCCCAAASAACATTTTACCTTTCAAAGTAGATAAACTTTGCACTGATAGTAAATAGCATCAAGCCTTACTGACCTACAGACTGAGTATTAAAAGCAGCAACAATCTGAGGGCTGGCCATGGCCTCCAGTCGGTTCTTCAGAGCCTCAAGATGCACACACTTCTCAGAGTAATCTGGTGTATCCACAAGCATGGCCAGACTGCTCTGCATGCTTGTGAGTTTGGCAGAAATCATAGATACATCCTGCCACCAGAAGAAAATCAACAAGGTTACTTAACATAATGTTAGAAAGCATTAATATCCATGCTCCACAATGATGTTTTACAAGCAGGAGCAGGTTTCAAAGTCACTTGAAGAACTTACTTTAAATACAGTTTCTTTAGAAAGGCAAAGGCCCAAAGATCAAAAAGARCAATGTGGTATTTTACCTGTGTTTTAAGAGTCTCTTCAATATCTGCACTTAATGTGCTCCATTTGTCTGCTTCCTGGAGCGACTCAGCAGCCAGTTGCATCCTAGATTTCACTCGATCGATCTCTACAAGGACCTGAGAAAAAGAGAAAGAATTGTTGCCTACTGAAACAAAAAATGACTGGATGCTTATACTAAGGGAGTTATTTCTAGGTTGGATTTTACAAAATGTCTGAAAAAGTCAGGCCTGTAACAAGAAGAAAGAAGCTAGCTGAAAGAATTACAGATGTTAAATCAACTTCCAAAGTCAAATAACAAAAAGTTATTTTAAATTCTAGATTTGTATAATCAGTATTGTTTTTGCCTGAAAAGTGCTATGCATCCCCATACTAACAAGAATACACAAAAAATTGAACAGTGTTACCATTATGTAACAGCAACCATAAATTAAATAAAATTAGCTGTTGGTAAGAAAATGCGAATTAAGCCAATCCATGGCTTGCCCACTTTTACTACTATCAATACTTAAGAAAGCATTTTCATGCATCCTGAGTTCACAAGATTGTTCAATATGAACAACTCTGGAAACCTCAGAATTTCACAAGTTGTGGATAAATGCTCAGTGAGGCAAGAATCTACCTGCATTGACTGAGCTGTGTCTTCTTCAAATTTCTTGATATCTTCTTTAACAAGGATCATTTGCTCCTTCAGGAACGTTGCCTCCTGCTTTAAGGCTTCCACTTCCCGGAGGACTCTAGGCATGTTCTGGAGAGCCTGATGACTKGTTTCTATAGAAACACAAAGCAATACAGTGAAAAGAGACCCATAAACCTTGTGTGAATATTCATTTATATATATATATTTTTTTTTAAATTGTCATAGTTCTTGATAAATTTGAAGTGTTTATTAGGCATAGCAGAAACAATCGTTTTTCAGCATTTAAAACACATCTATAACAACATATAGATAACATTAAGCATACAAATAATCATTATTACAGGGGAATAAAAGCTTGACAGATATAACGGAAGACAGAGCAGGTCCGCAAGGGCACGTTCAGCACTTACAAAGCAGGCATCTCCGAGATGCCCGGCTGTAACTAGCACTGCAGCTGCCATCAGCCACAGGACCTGCCCCTTGCCTAGCTGGCACTGGTACGTTAAACTCAGCGGGACAGAAGCGTCACCTTCCACAGCGTTGTTGACCTCCTGGATGAAGAGCTGCAGCTTCATCACCAGGGTAGCGGCGTGGGCATCCACTTTTCCCGGGGCCTCCTGCTGCACGGCCCTGAAGGCGCCGTTCACCCAGCTCTTCACCTCGAAGTCGTCGGCCAGGAACTTGGAGAAATCCATGGCGGCACGAGCGCTCCTCCCG
>NW_028186430.1:797543-815640 GCF_003343005.1 Rhea americana
CGCTGCGCTCCCGCGGGGAGGCCGGGGTCTGCGGGGCGGAGAGACGGCGGCCGGGGGCAGGGGGCCGCGCCGCCCGCAGCTGAGCCCGGGCTCCGTCCGAAAGACGCAGCGGCTTCTGGAGGAAAGCGAGGYGGCAGCCGTGACCCAGGGCGGCCCGAACACAACAGCACCATCAGCCGTCAGGATGAGCAAATTTCCCCCGAGCCAGCAGGGACCTCAGTCTACCCGGAAAACAGAGCAGTTCGGGAGGCAGCTGTCCTGCCCCGCTCCACAGAACGTTTTCCCTTCTTAATCAGTAGGGGTCACTTGGTCAACGTTACCCAGCCGACATAACAAATCAGCTCTTAACTTCCCCCTTCACTCCCTCAACGGGAAATTCAAGGGACTTTTAACAAAAGCAACAAACAACAATAGAAAGTAAAATCTCAGAACAGCTTTGGTTTTATGCAGTCATGAAACCCGCTCAGCGCACATACAGCAAGCGGCTTTATCAAGGAGAAATCCCCTGGCTGCCCCAGAAACATCTTGTGAGCTGAGAAGGCCCAGAAGCAGCAGCCACAGCAAGAGCAAGTTTGGAGCTAGGTCCTACTGACACAGAAGCTGGTAATGCTCGGCAGGTTTCTCTCATGGATTGGCCCAAAAGTCCACCTCTATTTACTCTCTACTTTGTACGTGGCCATATAAACCACATTCACCTGAGCCTGCATAGCCCAGTCTCACCATTTCTTATGTTCTTACCTGCACATTAGCATACAGACACCAGTGAAAACACAGTGGGTAGATACCTGGCATGGACTCTTTCCTGGTGCTAAGCAGTCTTGCAAAAAGTCTGATTCTTGATAATTCTTTTTTCACTCAGAAAAAAATGTAAAGTGAAACATGGAAAACTGGCCCAGAAAGCAGCAGGAAACATTTGAATGAAAGAAGCAACCAGGCTCCCAAACTGCAGGGCTCTGCAGAATACTATCTCCTGTAAAGCAGGGTCAGCTATATAAAAAGGCTTGTGCGGAAGCGGCTACTTTACGCTCCTCCTGCCAGACACGTGCAAAGAAACCAAGAGCAAGAAGGAGACAACAGAACCTGAGAAAAGGTGCTGTTAATGAACCCAGGCTGGCATTCCTGTCACACAATCCCTCCCCTTGCCTTCACTCCCCATCCACTGCTATAAGGCAATATGGCAATGTCCAAGGCTCACGAAGTTCAGCTTCTGTCCCAGAGCTCTGCTTCTGGGAAGCCAGTCACCTCTCCCACTTCACTGAAGGGCTTGACACCTTGCACGAACATTAATTTATATCTTAGTCGGATGGGATCCTATGAGAAAAAGAAATACAGAGGGCATGTTATGTTGCAGATTTGTGGGTCTCTTTCTCTCTCATCTTTCACAGCTTTGCTGCAGTGAATCATGCTCAGAAAGGGGAATGTAGCACTGCAGCCATGCAGAAGCTCTGCATGGGACAAGGCCTGGATCATCATTACATGTGAGGAGAATAACTGGGAGGAAGACTGTTTTGCAAACCACACAGGGGCATGCTTGGAAACCCAGGCCTGGCCAGTCTCCTCAGTAGCAGAGGACTCCTTACACCAATCTTCTATCTTGTAATTATTCATCAGTGCAACAGAACTGCCACCTGTGGGTTGTGCCTTCGGTGGCCTCACATTCCATTAGCTACAAACATCTGCAGTGTCTGCCAGATGCCGTTACTGTGGGCAGACTGAGGCAGCACAGCACGTGCCGTTCATCCTTCAGGTTATAGCTGTGAAAAGCTGTTTCAGTGGGGAAAATGTTTCTTCCCAGCACAGCCCAGACTGCTCTCTCTCACCTGCAGCTTCTCACTAATAATACTTTCTCCATTTTTCATACAAATACCCCACTTATTACAGTCACATTCAAAGTGATCCACCAGCATTAGCACTCACACATACTTTGTGTGGATTGGCTAGCAACAGGACTTGGGATATCACTGCTGGAGGAAGAAAAGGGCTGAAGGCAGGAAGCTCAGAACCAGACGCTGGTTGTAACTTTATTTTCATAATCTGAAAGAGAAAGCAAAGGGGACACATTTTGATCCACACTGAAAAAGGGCTGGCTGCACTACCAAACCACAGAGCTAGTTAAAGATACGTCAAGCAGATTTTCTCATTTACTGTGAGACTAACATACCCTGAATGCAGTTAAGTGCTAAAAGGAACAGCCATGGAGCGCTCTGTTCTGCTCTGCTGAAACCATCCTTCACATGTGGATGAAAAAGAATCACTATAATTTTGTCTAAAAAGCAGGGGGATTCCAGAGAAGTCCTGCTTCTGCATTTAGGTTCTTGCTACTAGTATATGGTCGAGACAAACAGTTGCATGTAGCTGCATCAATGGCTCCTTTAATCAACTCTGCAAAAGTTTTAATGAAATGCATCCCTTTCCATGGCCTACATCTAAAAGCAGATATTCCTAAATAGACAATTGCATGCTGCCCCCACAGAGGCTTTACACAGTGGGTTAAAGCAGTATGTCTGGCGCCTTGTTTAGTTCTCTCAAGATCTGGGATATACTCTGGAACATGCAACTGGGACACAGGCACCAGCACACAACAGGTTCACTGTTCAGAGGAAATAAGCCATGCAGTTTCCAACAATCAAGGCAAATGCTAAGCAAGAAATAATAAACCTTCTCAGGACATTTCTGAGTAGTCCCATTCTCATTTACTCATCATAGGCTTCTCACCTTTGGGACTGCAGCCTGGAACATTATGTCCTTAATTGGTTGAGATGATGTGCTCAGCATGGAAAGAACCATCACTAGCACATCTGGTCGGCCAGGAGCTGGGTCTTTGGAGAAGTGGAGCATAGCCTTGAAACCATTTTGATCATACACAGTAAGTGGACAGATACTGCCTGCCGAAGACAAAAGGAGGGTAAGGCCCAAAGCCTGCAACTGCCCCTCCCTTCTGAGGCAGAACAGTGGGGACAGGATAAAGGAACAGCAAAAAGGAAACACTCATGCAAATATTACTTTCTCCAGTAAACTGATAGGCCAAGCAGCATATGCACTTACCTGTGATTTACATTTTGCCTCTGAGGCAGAGAAGTGAATTCTGAATGTCTAAAATAGAGATGGGGAGACTGGTAGTTCAGATATTAACAGTCAGAGATGTCAGGTAAGGATCTAATAGAGATACAATGGGAAAGGCCAAGTATAATTCTGCAGCACATTACAAGACTYAGCCCCTTATTGCCATTACCTGGTAAATCCACACCTGACTTTCATCCAGCCTTTCCAAAATCTGCTAAATTCTTCTCTTCCCTCTCTTCCAAGAGTAACAATGGCCAAAGCTTTGCAGGCCTCCTTTAATAGGACACACCCTGCTATGAGACACTGTGGTGCTACGTACCCTGTAAGTGGACATGGGGCTAGGCATTAAATCAAAAAGCAGAGGAGGAAAAAAGAGCTCTGCTTTAGGGAGTGAGACAACTCTCACCCACAGATATCTTTTAAGATCCTAGAGAAGAGCTGCTTGAAACTTGAATAAAGGTGCTAAGGCCAAACAGTTCAGAAGCCCACTACAGACTTTAYCCAGGGCACAAAACTGCCAGCTACTGAGAATCGAGGACAAGGATGTTTCCACAACATGATTCCTAGCACTTGCTGAAATTCTCAGATGCAGCAAGTACTTCACAGAATAGTCATTATTTTTGTCCAGCTGACCCCCAAAGCATGATGCTACCTTGGCTTGCTCCCCTGCAAAAAATCACAGAAGAGCTCCATTAAGCAGAGTTGGGGCACAAGAAATATTGCACTTACTCGGTGTAATTGAAGTTAAAGGGACAAAAAGGTTTGCTAGAGAAGCATCATGGGAGGCTGGATGCAAAGAGGCAGCAGGCTTCAGCTCATAGCCTAGGCTGGAGAACGAAGTTTCTGCCACTGAGCTATCTGCAAGATCTGGAAAGTGCAATTTCATTGGTGATAAATCCCTGGAAAGAAAAGCATGGAGAAAGCTTATATTAACTGGAGATATTATATGATATATACCATCCTCTGTTAGGTCTATTTTGCATTCCTGATCCCTCAATCCCTTTTAGGTATAAAGAAAGCACAAGCTTAAGCTCCGTGTGTTCTTGTGAAATTTGAAAATGGTCCCTATTGTACATAGAAGAAGCTGCTGTTTCGGCATTCGTTAAGGTGGACTTTGGTTTCCAGAGCTTTGGAAGTCTGCTCTCCCCATATGCAGGTGGCTCTGGAGCTCTAATCAGTAAGGTTAAAAAATAGCTCAAAGACAGTGCAAGAGGCTAGGAATCTCCAGTAAAAATTGCTGGCCTATATTATGGCAGGCTGGATGAGTTTCTCAAAATGGTCACCCGTTCTGAAGCTCTGTGGATGACTAATTTGGGTCATCCCCTATTAACTGAGTGCCTTGGAAACTATTTTGTCAAGGCTGAAGAAAGCTGGTCAAAGTATTTTATGAGTCGCAAATTATTATAATAAGACCTGACTGTAAAGTTTTTATTCCTTTAGCTCAAGAACACCTTGTTACTAATTCACAGGAACTGTTCCCCTGGAAGGTCCTTGTGTGCAATTATGCAGTCAGAATTAACAGGTGTGTAATTGCTGCTTAAGAGCTGATGTGTCCATGGATAGCTTGCCTTCATTAACTAGTTGTATTTAAAGACTTTCCTAAACCTCACTGCTGTAAAAGAATATTCCTGAACTCTAAAGTCAGGCTCTATTGCACAGAGTTTGCTTACAAGGATAATGTCTTCATCCTGGAAGGTGGAGATAGCTGTTCAGCCAGGCCCTGAAATTCATTCTTCTCTAAACAGCTGTCTTCCCAGCTCTCCTTCAGTCCCACTGTTTGCATGGCACTTACAATTTCACTATATCCATTGTGTACAGCAGCCTGAAAAATAAGTCACTTCTAGCTCATGCTATGTTACATCAACAAAAATCAACTTGTCCCAACTGGAAAGAATCTTATTTTTAAGCAGAACTTAAACTAGAAATAAATATGACTAATTTGGTGGCAAATTGCAGCAGAATTTCACTGTAGAGCAGGAGAATTTTAGTTTCCCTTCAGAATAGGGTGGTACAAAACAAGGCAGCCAGTGAAAGCTATGAGATCAAGAACCTGATGCAATTTTTGTCCTTTCTACAGTAGGGACTAAAGTATATAAGGATTACTCACCTCTGCTAAGCCAAAATCATGTGGTGGTTTCTGTACAACGGGAGAGTTGATGAAATCTAAGGAAAATACCAAAAGCACAGACCAATTATAGAAGGCAAGAGTTTTTCATTAACCACAATCTTCCTGTGGTGCTTAATAGCAGTTAGACTGCGGTCTAACACCATTAAATAAACTAGACTATTGAAAACTTATGGCACTTGCCTTAGCTAAAAGGTTCTGCCTTCTCTTAGGACCAACATTAAAATCAAAGTTCTTCTATCTTCATTAAATACTATGAACACTGGTAACAGGAATAACACTGTACTGAGCTGCACATACAAACCTAGTGATGTTAACTCCTCATCGAGCAGAGAGGTAGAGGTCGAGGTCGTGCTGCTGTGCCGGGAGGCAGGGATTATCTTTGCAAATTGGTCTGTGGGAGACTGGGATGTTGCCTCCAGTTCTGAGAAATCAATCAGTGTATAGCTCTTCATCCGTCTTGGGGGTATCTGGCATGCTTTGAAAATAGTAGAAAGTGTTAAAGAGACTAACTCTGCAAGGAAGAGAGTATGTGTGGGTTAAAGCATGCCCTAAAGGACTCACAGGTGAAGAAATTCAGGAACATTTTCAGTCAATATATGTAAAAGAAAATGAAGATGATTATAGACTCCCTGATAAAGTCTCAAATTGTGAAACCCATTAGTTTAACTGAAAGAAACTACCTCTTCTTCTAACCCCACAGCTTCTCAGGAAAACTAAGTCGTGAAACGTTTCAAAACTGCGTTTTGAAGGTGGCTGAAATGTGACTGAGATTATCCTCCTTTCACCTAAATCCAGGCTGGCTAGCAGGATAAAGCAAAGCTCTCTCAAGAGCTAGATATGAAACAATTATTTGCTGGTATATCAAGTCAGGCAGCATTTTGTCACTACATCTAAACTGCCTCAGTGCACTGCTGGCACTAACTTGTAACATTCTTGCTACAGAGAGAGCTGAGACAACAGGTTAGCACTGCACCTCCCAGGGCTGAGAAAGTGAACATACCCTGCCACTGCTCTACAGAAGGAGCTGTCCTATACTGGTCTTTGAAGAACTGTGTTCTCTCTTATGCTTTTTTCTCCTTTGCTTTTTTTTTTTTTTTTTTGGATGAACAGAAAAAGTTGGAAGTTTCCTCCTTGTTTCATGTCTTTCAGATATCAAAAGGATCAAGTCCCATTTTCCCAAATTTTATTGAAAGACTCAAGAGGGGTGAGTGTTCAAGTTCCACCTTTGGATTTGGTGATGCCTTCATTTCTGTACTGTTTACCATGCCTTTTTTCAATCTGAAATTTCTCATTGAATTTTTATAAGAGAGCAATGAAAAAGGTACAAACTAGATTGTACTTGCATAGAAGAAATCTGCAAAAGAAAACCAAGACATCTAGAGTAATTAGATATCTATRTATCTACTTCACTAAGAACAAGGTAATGTCGAAAAATCTGTTCCCTTTCCTGAACATCAGTGCTATCGATCTCCCAGGCTAGGAGGAAAGACATCAAAATCCAAACATATTTTCCTGTTTTAGAATCTTCTGCACATTTGGTCTCCGAGAACCATTTCCCTTCCAAGGTCCATTCATAAATAATATACAGAAGCAAGCTGTCACGGAACACRGCAGAATTCTCTTTACCTGGTGCATCAGTGGAGTTGGCTCCTGAACCTCCACCACTGTCTTCATGGCTGGCTACAATCCGCTTGTACTGTCCAAGTGCCTGTGTGAGCTTGTCGTTGGCCTGCAGCATTTCAGCTGGAAAACCAGATACGAAACAAAATATTAMTGTTCTAGCACAAGAGTTGGTTCCATGACACTTTCCAAACTGTCTGTGAGAAAATCAGACTGCATCTAAGAACTTGCCTAGAGCAAAGTCCCGTAGGACAATCTGGCCCAAGATACTGGCTAGATTCTATTTAATAACAGCTCTCTGAACACTATGATTTTTTTTTCAGACCCAGAGAGAGTAAAATCAAAAATACAAATAAATACAATTCAAGATTCAAGCCATACATTGGCAGCTTCTTCTTATACAATAAGTATTTGCTCAAAACACATCCAAAAAAGAAACATTTCAGCAAATATGACTACCAAAGTAGTCAAAAGTTTCTCTCTGGTCCAGTTGAAATTTGCTTTCCTGCAAATTAAGCCCATTTCTACTTGTCCTCTCCACAGTAGTTTTAGAGGACAACAAATCASCATCCAAGTTTATCTTAAGTACACGTTAATGGATGTCTCTTACCAGGCTTGTTTTCTGGTCTGAAAACATTTTTATTCTTTTTGCTCTAAGCCATAGCATAGCCCTATGTTGCTATAAGCAACATAGTCCAAAGCTCCTGGCATTCTTGTTATGCTAGTGTGGATTTTCTTCATATTGGAATGTGGTGTTGAAACCAGGCACAGTATTCCAATGGAGACCTTACTAGTGCTGAGCACAGCAGGACCATCACCCATGTCTTACAAATTATTTTCCTATTAATATTTCAGTGCTGAGGTTGCAAATCAAGGATGATTAGGAAGGAAGAAGTTAAYTCAGGTAATAATCAAGAAACACATAGAAGAGGACTGATCTGCAGGACATAAAAGAGTAGGAGGGAAAGGAGAGAAGAAAGCAAACAAGCAAAGACTTAAATAAAAACCAAAATAAAATACCCCCCAAAACCAACCACCTTCCACCCAACCCGCCATCCCTGCTGCTCCAAAACTTCCAAAGTACTTGCAGTTCCTGCCATCTCTTAGTCACTTTGTTGTTGTGTGCAAGTTTTATGAGTGTACTTGAGCCTACAATCCAACATTGTAAAACTGAAGAACCCTGGCAATTGTGGGTATGAATGGGAGGTTTGAGGCATGACAAGAGCTTAGTTCTCATGACTGCTGTTCAAGATGTCTGCATTTTTGGCAAGACATCATTCCAGTGAAGTTTACACTTCAGTCATGTTTTCAAGACAGACACACAAGATTGTAAAATGCAATCTTCTGGGAAGAGCTAGCTTTCACAACTGTGGAATGCACATATTCTGCTCATATGGCTCTCCTTATTATAATATCTACAAAAATCAAAAAACATTCTAAAATTGTTCTCTCTTCTATGTTTATGTGATAAGAAAACTTCAGTATCTCTAGTGAAAACACTTCAAAATACTTCTGTTCCCTGAACACTAAGACTTCACAAACTGTGAAACAACCTCAGCTGAAAGAAACCGGATTCATTGTTTAACTTTGGACTCCAAATCAAAACGAACAGCTTCCTAAGGGAGAGGTGGGAGGAGTCTTACGCCACTTCCATGGTCATGATTTAAAAGTGAAAGTGGGAAGCTCTGCCCAACCATAGCAAGTGCCTAAGCATTCCCAGGGGAAGGGAATATCCCACTTCTCAAAACAAAGATAGAGGAACTTAAATGCAAAGAAACCCAAGGACAGCGTTGACTCACAGTCAGAAATCCAGTGTTTTAATCTAGCTTTAAGGCTAAGCAAAATAACTTTGGAAGTGAACTCTCATCTCATAAAATGACAGCCTTTCAAAGTTTTTCCTCCCAGTAAATGTAGAGTAGAAGCCCAGAACAGCAAGGGTTGGCATTGCAGAGAACTTGAATAGCAGGGAGGAGTGCGCCAGCTATGGAATGAGATGGGCTTCTGAAGATGTGGGCTTTTCTATGTGCATTAGGCAAGAGCCACTGCTGCTCAGGAATGAGGGGTATCAGTCCAGCTCAGTGCTGTCACAAGCTTGCACAGTTCTGTGGGCCTTAATATTGCTTAAGCGAACAGCGGGATTTGGACAGCAGAGATCAAAGAAGGGAGTTTTAGTACCATATTTTATTGAACATTACCTAAAGCCTCATCRTCATCAACTGTTTCACTGGCAAGGCGAAAGAGGAGTGGCCTGAGCTTCTCACAGCGTTCAAACAGATTCTGTGGATGAAAATGTTTCATGTCACTTGCTCAAAAAATCCCAGATACTTTGAATACTTTTCTCCGCCCATGTGACCACCTGTAAGTGATGCTAGCTCTAGAATAGCAAGATGGTCTTTCTGCTCAGGTCTGGACAGGGACTACCAATGCTGATAGTTACTGCAAGTTATTGCACTGTTAAAATCCAGAGTGAACTAGAAGTACAGCCACTGGGACAAAGACGTTTTGCTAGAATCTCCCTAGCAATCATATCCTCYCTGTGCATACAAGTGTAAGATAGACCACTATAAAATTACCCAGTTTAAAAGATGCTGTATCCAGGAGCAATTGGATCAATCACAGTACTCAGAAGCAAGTGTTACGACCACCAATTTCAGCCAACACAGAGAATGCAAAATCCTGTATTGCACCCTTCTCGACATTCTAGAGAGGAGGTGGCATGGTGGCAGCCACTTTTTTCCATCTGTATCTATAGTCTCTTACACCTTCCATGACCTCAGCCCTCCCAAAGGGAGCCAGCTCCAAACCCTGTTGTATATAGTGAGTCACACACAGCCACAGAAGGAGAAGTTCTTACTTAAACTGGGCTTAAGGAAATTCCCTTGTGTTAATCCACTATTGGAACCATTTCCCCATAAGACACCACAATAAAAGCAGCTCACCTGGAAAGAAAATCAACTGACATAGCAAGAGAAAACCAAACTGACACAGGAGGAGACAGCTCCATTTCAACTTCCATTAGACTGACGGGAAGTACTATTCATCCAGGTTTTGGAAGCTACTTTTGCTGTCCTAATGCTCTTGCCTATGCTGAAGTTCAGTGCACTTTGCTACCCTTTGAATCTTGTTGCCCTAGGCTCTCCCAGCTATAGTCAGCCAAAAGACTCTCTTACGCAGGAAAAAGGAACATTCACCTGTAGAGTGTCACGGTCAGATTTGGATAATTCTTGTCTCTTGTAGCTGTCCAGTAATTCATCCATGAGTTTAACTTTCTCAGAAACCTCACTGATTGTACTCACTCTTCTGGAAACTTTAGCTGATTTTTCTTGTTCCTTTGATGCAAAATAAAATAAAAGCAGATGATTTGGTTAGTACCATCAGTGCACATGCTTGGCTGTGTCACTCAATCACACTTGTTGGGGGGTTACTTCCTATTGACATGTCAGGTTCCTGGGTACAAATACTCCCTTTTCTTGACAAGAGTTTATTTTAGGGGAACACAAAATAAGACAGTCCTGCACTGTGACACTGGAATAACAAAATATTGAAAATGGCCCCTCATCTGGGGCATTTAAACTGTTCACCTTACTTCACTGCCAGGTTCCCATGACCTACCCATTGGTATTCCTTTTAATATCAATAAGGTGGCAGGCATTATGCAGTTCACTTAWAGAGGGCCCACTGTCAAAAACTGAACTGTGAAGTCAGCTCCACTCCTCCTCTGTTGTGAGCACAGCTTCTGACCTGAGCAGCTGTCAGCTCTTCCTGGTGCCTACCTCTTTAATCATGCTCTTGATAAGGCGGTTGGCAGCTTGCAGGTCTTCAGAATGGTTGCTCTTTAAAAGTCTTGCTAAGAGCTGTTGAACAGAGAGTATTAGAGAACAATGTGGACAACATTCCCTAGGCACCATACTACAGATGCACATCAATTAAGAGAAAATAAGCAGACACACCCACAGTCACAATAGTTTCTGTAATCCTAGAATATGTGGGCTCATATCTCAATCTAATCAAAATTATATTGTTGCCTCCTGCAGTTGCCTGCACACACTGGCAGCAAAACAGAAGTCAATGGTGCATGAGTGAAACAGGTAATATCTACAGGTTAAGCTTGGAGGAAAAACAAACCTGCATCTAACAGAGATTCTCTCTTTGTAGAAGAGCTCCTTAACCCTTTGCATTTCCCCATTTCTAACAGTAGTGKAACTAAAGTCCTCTGGTTCCTCAGTACTTGCTCACATTGACTATTTATTTGTAAGATTTCAAAATGTTATCATCCTAACATGGGATGAATCTGAGACTTCCTGAAGTTTCACACAAAAAGTAAAAGCTGAGCTGCAGGAAACTGAGCAAGTTCTTGAACCATGAGGACTCCTAAGAATGCCCTGAAYACAGGCTCAGACTGTACCACTGGTGTCTCTCCCCCTCTTCTGGTCTGTTGTCCACAAACCATGAATACACAAATACTGGGCCCTCAATAGCCCAGTGGTTAAGGCATTCTCTTAGGATACAAGAGATATAAGCTCAAGCCCCTGTATTGAACATGGATGTACTTATTAAAAAAAAAAAAAAAAAAAAAAAAAAAAAAAAAAAAAAAAAAAAAAAAAAAAAAAAAAAAAAAAAAAAACCTTTCTGGCACAGCCCAAAAGCTGATGATTGCTATTAGGAATGTGAGAAACAGGCAGAGAATGACCTGAACCCACGTATTCCACATGAGCACTCTAACTAACAGGCTACTTAGGAAATAGGAGTCTGTCTAGTACTTCTGTTGGGACCAGAGAAACCTTCCTTCCAGAAAGTTTAAGAGAAAGTGATCTATCTCTACAAAAAGTTTCATTTCTGACTAAGTAAAATTTTCTGACATAGCATCAAAGAGTTCTCAAGCAATTCTAATAACTAGCTCTTGTACTGCAAGAAGTATTAGCATTATTCTGAATATATTCTGTCTGAAACAACAAAAAAAATCCAATATATGACTGATTGTTTTCTCAAACAGTAAAAATCGGGGGAGAGCAAGACATGAAAAGCTTAAGGTTTACCTTGGATTTCTCTTCATCTGTGTCAAAAATAGAATTCTGAGGTCTTGGAGAAGGGGGAGGTAAAATTTTGTCTTCTGGTAATTTGGGATCTTCTTTTACAATCCCTGTTATGGGTAATAACATTTGTTCAGAGATGCCTGAGCTGTTAAAACACCAATGCTCAASAGTGCATTGGATTTTGCATTTAGTTCCTCCAATCCTCCCCAAAATTTTACAGAATGAGATGCAGAAGCAAAGAGTTGCCTTAGCACACATTTCAGACCAAAAGATTTCCCTCTCTTCTGTGAATTAAGCAAAGGCCAAATGAGATTTTCAGGGCAGAAAACAAAACAAGGATGAGTTTCCTCTGGGTGAATTTSTAGAATCTCCTCATAGAGAGAGCACTGGGAGCACATCAGTATTTATCTCCAAGCATGCATGATTGTCACAATTAGCACAGCCATAAAATGTAGGGCAACAGACTAACACAACCAAGCAGTAAAGGAACCCTTAATGACAGCAGCRATGCTGTGACATTCTCCCCCTCTTGCATACCTGCAGGCTCTCTCTGCACTTACGGTGGATCGTGCCAGGGGCTGCAAACAGCAGGCAGTCACATGCGAGACCACAGCATGACCCTGGCTGACTCAGCAGGAGCCTCCTGATTAATCAGACCTGTGCTGCTGTCACTTGACTGATGCACTGTCCTTGCGTCTTGGGCCAGAGTCACTGAGCTACCCTCAGCGAGTGCTCCCCTGTGATSTCCTGGCTGTCAGCACAGGCAGCTGGAAGATACTCTGGCTGCCACTTCCCAGGCAGGTTCCGATTCCTCTGGTCTCAGYAGACATGTCGCTTGCCTCACTCTCACAGCCACAAAGGAGCAGACAATGCTACATCACTGTGCGATCTTGCAGCCCTTCCCTCTCGCTACTAAATAGTCAKCAGCAGCATATTCTGCTCTAGCCATCCCAGTCCCTGGCCTTTCCTGAAGTCTAGCAAGCTCAGGGATCAGCATGCTCTCTGCAGCAGYAGGCATACTGCACCAAGTGTTCAACACCGCAGCGGCAGCAATCCCATGCCCCTGCTCAGCACACGTGCCTGGTGTCATGGCAATGGCCCAACCTGCAGACAACAGCTGCACAGAGGAACTGTAATCACGGTGACAAAGCTTTCTAGAGTACGGTTTAAGGGAAGACTTGCAAAGCCACTTAGATCCTTAAGGATGCACAGAGTAAACCTAGTGGGAAGCACCTAAACAAGGTGCCTAACTCCCCTGAACTCCTATGGAAAGTATTATGATATTTTCTTAAATTATGAAATTTATTACACGAGATATCAAGAAGGGATTGGACAAACTTATTGATGAAAATACCATTGAGGACTATTAAATATGATGGTATGGATGAGAAATCTGACTTAGGATCTCTCTAAATCCATATTTGATAAGCCTAGAAGAGTACTCCAGGGCAAAGATCACTCTGAATTTGTCCTGTAATTTTTCCCTAAGCAACAGTGGTGAGTCCTGTGTGAACAGGGGCCACAAGATTAGACTATCTTTGACTCAATATGGCAATCCTTCAGTAAAGCTCTTTAAACAATTAGGTGCATCCTTAAGTGCCCAAATAGCCTTGTAAGCGTGGCCTTTGTCCTTCTTTCTTTACACATAATATTTTATGGAAAAGACTGAGTCACAAAAGTAAAGAGGAGAGGTATCTGTGGTCTGAAACCACATGACTTTGAAGGCTAAAAAGGAAACTGAAATAACAGAATTAAACCTTGTTTCTTCAGCATCTGATAAGCATCTTGGATTTTAACTTCCTGAGGAAACCAAACTGTCCAACTGAATATTATTTCTGTGACTCTTGACTTGACTTTTTCTGAAGACCAGGTTCCATGGTGCTGAAAACAAAAAATTTTCAGTAAGAAAAAAAAGTTGATAGCCAGTTAATGCCAGATATGACATACAGGTTTAGAGCCAAGTTGTTTACATGCAGAGATCATGTAGCAAATGGATTCCTAACGCATTATTCACAGTGCTGTCAACTGCATTATTTTGCGGTAGATGAAATTGCAYGTATGCAATAGTGTGAGTTGTGTCTGTAAATAAGTGGAACGCTACAAGTGTATGACAACTACATAGATATTATATGACAATCAAAAAGAAACTGTTTCAAAACTTCTCCAATCAGTTATTTGAAAYCAAGAGTAGTTTTTCTGATTTTAGTGAAAATAGTTCTGTGCTGGACTTTAAACATTCCTTTTAACTGTTTGCAATGCAAATGGCACCAATGGTCTCAGCGAGACCCAGGCAAATGAAAACTGAACAAACCTAGAAGTGAAAGTAGTTGTCTTTTCTCAGCATTTGAAAATTTTCTCTGATCTCATTGCTGCCTTTGAGCAGCCACTTTAATATACTATAAAAATACCTGGAAGAGTGATTAAAAAAAAAAAAAAAAAGCCACATGTGAATTTCAAAACCACTAAGCATTTTAAACTCATATAACAACATCTGTTCTGTCAAAATAGCAAGCAAAACTCTCCATAGTATTACCCTCTTTAAACTTTGTTATTTCACTGAAACAGCTTTCCCAAACCTGGGATCAAGAGAAAAGTGTTTTACTGTTCGGCTTCATTTCCCCAAAATCAGTGAAGCTCCTCTGCCATTGAACTGACATAACATAATGGAAAATGAAGCCTAAAGGGTAAACGTGCACCATTCTCATTAAAAAGGAAATCAATCACTGAATTGCTTAAAAGTCCCAGTTCTGCTATTTGTTGCAAAGAAGAGTGTGAAGATCACTCAGTCTCTGATGCAACAGGACTCCACTTCTCACTGATAAAGAAGCTACCAGAGCACCATAGTGCATTGACTCTGAATTTGCAGCTTGTTTCACTTTTCAAACTGAAATTCCCATTTCTGCTAGCTGCTTCTCGTCTCAGAAGTAAAGATTACACTTAGGAGGCAAAGTGCTCCAAAGCAGGAAGCAGGAATGAATGCATCCCAAGCTGAGAAGTGGAGCAGCAAGAAGGGACTTCACAGTTTCCACATCAGGTATAGGTGATCCTTTCCAACCTCGTTCTTCAGGCAGTGCTGTAGCTCCCTGGGCATATACAGTGGTGRCTCAGAGCCTTCTGCCTGACTGCTCAACACTCTCAATAGAAGTGCTGCTGAAGCCCGGTCCTCCTTCCCCTATTTAATCTGAATCTGCCCAAAGAACAGGACCCAAACTCAAGTTGACTTTTGGCATGAGGAAGCAACAAAAATAGCAACCTGTGCACAAGACACTGAGGACAGATGGTAGGAAAACATAGGAGAGGCTCCCCTGTCATCTCTATCCTCGTGGACAGAGATGGAGATGGGAGAGCTGCTCTTGTCATCTCTATCCTCTGTCATTTCCCTGACCAGAAGGGCAAAGGAGCCATAGACCAAGGTGTAACAAGAACAGTGTCAGGCTCCTCTAGAATCTCTCATTGTCACAGAAGAGCTGGGAGAAACAAAAGGAAAAAGCTTTCCACAGGAGGAATTCCTGGRGAGAAAGAAGAATAAATACTGCTGTATTCAGTCAGTTAGCAGTTGTGACCTACAAGGCACAAAACACCTTCCCCATACTCACATTTTCAGAGAGTGCAGTAAGATATTATTCAATGCTTTCTCCATTTCCTCCCTATCCCATATCCCTTCCTTGCTAACCTTAAAAGGAGAAAAATTATTGCATCATTTACGTGGAGATTTACATCCAACTCTTGTGCTTGGAAGCACAGAACAACAACTCTGTTCTACTTTTTGAGATTAATTCAAAGTTTTCAAATCCCACCCAAAATAAGCAGTCTGTTATATCAGCTCTATCCAGCATAACCACAACTACCTACCTTTGGGGAAAGCACTTTTATCAATTCATTCAGAAACCTGAATTTTGCTATTTCACTGTGAAACCTTTCACCACAATTATTCACACAGGTCTCCAGCACCTGCAGAAAATAAACCRGTATCAAACAGAAACTGTGCACACAATCCTTAGGGTTTTTTTWAAAAAAACAAAAACTCTGTTATTAAGATATTATATCTACGAATTTTCTGGCAGCTCAACGYAGACACACACACACACGCATGATATACTGGGGAAGCTGCACAAAAGGAAYGTGCATTTTTCCTTTGGCCAAATTTCTTAAGGAGCATATTTCTGTGTTAAACTGTTCTGTTCTGCCTATCACTAATAATTTTTGTAGTCACTGACCATGTATACAGACCACAGGCAAGACAGCAAGAGCTGCAGACCCCTGAAATACCTCAGCAGAACTACGAGGGAAAGAAGAATAGCAATTATTCCCTTGGTTATACCTTAGTTTATGTACTCATCATGAAAGGAAAAGTTAGAAGAGACAAACATAGACTCTACTCCACAAACTACTTCCAGGTTATCACAGCCCTCTTTGCATGTGGATGAAAGCACTTACCGTTAGAGCATGCAGAGCTTCCATCTCTTGAGGTGACTGTATTTTATGCGCCAGCAGCCTTGGTGCAAGTGATGGGCTAGAGAGTAACAGAAGGAAGTCACATAATGCACAGATTCCCAAGAAAAACAAATGTTAATTTTGCCCTGTGGAGAAGAGCAACCGCCAGATCCACAACATGCCACATCACAGACACCTCTCCTCCGGCACAGGGCTGACCTGGGGTCTAGACGCACAAAGGGCAAGACACATGAATGCAGGCAGAGGGTGCAGAGCTCTTGCTCCACAGCTCTTGCTCCTTCACAAAGACTTAGAGATTGTCAACTGGAAGGTGGGGAAAGTCACAGTGGAGATATTGCCTCTCTGAAAGGGATAGCTAAGGCCACAGCTGTACACAGCTGAGGTCACTTAGGACTTCTCTGCAAATACCACAGCTAAAATCATTACCCACTTCTATAAACATGCTGGTGAATGCACAGAAGGTAGAACCCACCACCCCCAAACTGCAAGGAGAGGATCCAGCCTTGCAATCAACAAAGTTATAGCCCATTCCTATACATTTAATCTCTTACTATGCTGTCATAAACACCTTGTTGCATGTAATTTACCCATTCTCGTACAGGCACTTTCAAGAGTAACAGAGACCAGTGAGTGCTCCCAGCTGTCTCTCCAGGCTTCACAAAACTGTGGTTTACAGATCTCATTTCCCCCACTCAGTAATGAGATAAGCTCAAACCAGATGCACAGCACAGCRCTAATACAAAGAACTGTCTGTCTGCCTTACCCTTCAATGTCTGTGTTCACCTGGTCACAGAACTGCTGGATGCATTCCCAGTTTTCCTCAGGGATACTTGGGTCAGTGGCTTTATCTTACACAGGAAAAGAAAAAGGAGAATAGTCTCAGTGTGTGAGGTGTACAAGTGAGTGGCACAAGGCAGAAAACAGCTTAAACTGGCTATCAGCTGCTTTAGACCTTTTTTTTTTAAATAAAAGAAACAAACAGGAGATGCAGGACAAGCAGGAAACAGCTATTACTAATATCTGCCTAAAAAACTCAGCATTGAGTCAACAAAGAGTCAAAGACAGGCATCAACTGAGGTGTTGAAACTAATAACAGCGTGATGCTGCGTTTAGCACAAAGCACGTGAAACTGTTAAAACGCTTTTAGGGGCAGCTCTCCCRGGGCAGCTCACACACCCCGCCGTGCTGCAACCCAGGCAAGGCGCAGCACTCTGCAACAGGGCTACGCCGCCCGTGCCCTCCCTGGGGGCGGTCCCCCCCTGTGCCTGCGCAGCGCAATCAGGGGAAATGCTCTTTTTCAGCTGAATTAGTTCCCCAACCCACTGTGCAAACAGCTGTGCCAAGACTAGGGGGCAAGGACAGGGGCAAAGTGGGGAAGCACAAGCAGAAGGGGAGTGAGAGAGACGGAGCAGCTTGAGGCATTTGCAAGCACCTCCGGCCACGCATGCAGGCTTGTTCGCCCTGCAGAGGAGAGGGGCTCTTCCCCGAATCACCAGGAAATGAACGCAATTACGCTGCTTGCCCAGGGGCCCACCTGCTCCTTGCGTATCTCCAGGGCCGGCACAGCCCCGCGTTCAGAGCAGGCTCTCGTTCTCCGCCAGGCTCACGCCCGCTGCAAGGGGCACAGCTCCACCCGCCAGCCAAGCGGGGCAAAACAGCGGGGGTCACCTCTCGCCCGCGCTGCCCGGGGCCCAAAGCAGCGACYGCCTTTGCGAGCCCCGGCGAGGCAGCCCGCTCCGGCAGGGCCGCGGCCGCAGCCCCGCGCGCGGCGCCCCCGGCCCGCGCCGCTCCCCGGGCC
>NW_028186430.1:816035-824675 GCF_003343005.1 Rhea americana
GCCGGGGCCGCCCCGGGAGGGGCCGAGGGCAGCGCCGCCCCCCGCCCGCGCCGCTCCTCCGGCACCTGAGCGCGAACTCCACACGGTGCACATACGTGTGTACGTATGCTACATATATACTTACGGATGTTTTATATATTTATACACGTACTTCTAAATACATTTATTTTGTACAGTGACTATTAAATTCATTTGCAAACACGCTGCTCACAAGGACACAGGCACACATGCACGCCCGTTTCTGGAAAACAGTTTCTGGGGAAAAGCAGCTAAGACTTCAGAGCCCCAGACAGCTTCCTTCGTACCAAACAACAGGCAAAAAGCCCACAGATTTTATTACAGCACGGAGTTACAGACTAGCGATACTGAACGTCATTGTAAAACATCCTTGCGTTTTTTCCTCCTCTGTAACTGCAGAGGGACACACATAGGGAAAGAATTAAATAAAAAGCAGAGCTCCATCATCATTCATCCAAAAAAGGAAAAAAAGAAACCTATTGTTGGGGATATTTTTAGCTGAACTACACATGATAAATGCAGTTCATGGGGATAAGCAGCCAAGGGCCRTCCTGTTTACAGACCTTCTCACTGAGCATCTCGCTCAGTGAGGCTGGCAGGGTACTGTGCAGTGGTTAAGAGGGCATTAGCTCTTCACCCCTGAAGCCTCTCCTTCTGCCACTTGTTGGGGACCTGTCAGCTGTGGCTGTAGGTCCCTGGTTGCTAGGCCCTCTCCAAAAAGAGACCGACTGCTTGAGATAAACCATGCCAGTATCAAAAATAACTTTGTTTCCTGCCCACACGCTTTGGATCTGAATACAAAATGCAGATAAAAGTTGCTTTATCCCAATCTGAAAACCAGGCTATTTCCACAGGATGAAAGCCTAAGTACGGACCTAAATCTGTATTCAGTCCTCCCCTGTATGAACCAGCTTATGCTTAAGTGTAGACAGATACAGATCTGGAAATGTCATGCTGAGACCTTCCCGGTCGAAAGCCCAAATCATCTGACCAAAGACAATCATACTGTGACAACAACATACAGCTCTAGGACAATGACATGTGGGGCCTGCATCATCGGAACCCAGGGATGGCTGCTGGTGTCATTTCTGCCTCTTATTAGCTAGATAGTGCTTTGTGCATCCTTTCACACACTTCTGTGGGTCCCAAAGTCACCATCATTTCAGCAACGCTTGGTCCATGCTGAAAACATACAAGAAGTCATTGTACAAATGGAAACTTACACTTTTCAGCACACATTTATGCATCATCATACAGGAAGTGACAAAGTGATTAGCTATCAGATTGCTGTTAGATCAAGAGTAGGATTCTTACTAGCGGTTTAAAGACAAGATTCAAATTCTTTTCTTCCCCTCTGAAGCAAAATGCTCAGTATGGGTCAAACTGAACCAAAAGGATTGATACTAGAGCATAAGCCAGAGTTAAGTTTTTAAGAATTTGTTTCATAAAACTTGTTTTTGAAGCTTGTAAAAACACAGAAGCACATTGCACTGCACACAAGAACTCAGTTTTGTCTAAAGCCTACAACCTTGCCAACACTCTCTACAGCTGATCCAGTGGGGTTTCTAACTTCACATTTGTGACTGCATATACATGCTTTGGTAACTTCTGCCTTTCTAAAACTCTCAGAATTTCTTTGTATCAGTATATTCATCCATAACAGCAACTGATGTCAGCTCTTGCAAGATGTCCAGACCAAATACTAATCTGCAACCACAGAGAGGATGGCTGCTAAAAGACCAGGAAGTCCCAGTCTCAGAACTTTTATTCATTTTTACCTGCTTTCCACTGAGTGCCAGGCGAAGGAGCTTCATCATACTGCTGTATTTAGTCTCTCTAGTTTGCTTCTGGAGGCTTTTCAGCTCTTTGTTCAATTCCTCCACAGTCAAAACAGCTGCCTGCTTTGTCATGAGCCTTAAGGAAAGAAGATAACCTGACAATCTGGTGACATATAGTGCAGAGGATTCTCACGCAGAAATTCCAGGAGTTATCCCAATGAAAATGCTGAATGCAAGAAAGCAAATGTCTTAGAAGACTACCAGACCAAGACTTCAGACCAATTTTGCAAAATATTCTGGCAATGGAAACAGTTCAGGGTATGCTTTCCTGCCCTTCGTTCCTATTCTATGTCATGGCACTCCTTCTGCTCACAGTTGTGTTGGTGATGCTGGCAAGCAACCTTTCAATTAAAAATTCACAGAATTTCTCACCAATTGTTAACTACACCACATTCCAAAGTAAAGCAAAATAAAAATTACAAGCATGTCCAATATCAGTATAGCAGCCAAGCTGTAAAACTCTGGAGTGAACAGGTGGGTGGGCAGGGACAGAGCTGGAAGAAGACACTTACTCTGTGACTAGTTTTCCTATTTCATCCACTTCTGCAGAAATAATTCGTAGCTGCTCTCGGGACACAGAGGGTCTAACCCATAAGTAAGAATAATCACATGACACCAAGTTCTTCAGGAGGCTTATGTGGCCCTGTAGAAAGAAAGTAAACCTGTTAAGACTGAGGTTTAAGCTGCAGGGGAAAAAAGAAGGAAACTAATTCTGTCTGAACTTTACAGACAGTTAAAAGGGAGTTCAAACACAGCACTGCTTTGTACTTTGTATGTGTTCAGAAGAAATGTGAATACTGATATTTAGTCTGCTTAGTTTTTTCACACCCACAACTAACTGGTGTGAACAGGGATAGGAAAAAAGCCCAAAGGGCTGCTGTGCCAGTACTGTACAGCCACATGCAAGCTGACTCAGAGTTAGTCCCTGGGAAGTGGCTTGCCACATTCATCTGCTAGTTCTCATGCGACAAGTAGGAAGTCACATGTTTACCCCAGACTTAGCTGCCATAGTACAATCTTCATGTTGGAACTGACAGGGTCTTTTCCTGTCCTTATAAAGGATGCTTTATTCTTTAAGAGAAATTCCCCAGACAATATAGCAGCATCCCAGGGGCACATTGGGAAACAGCTGAACTCACCCTCTTTCCTGGCTGTGGGAAGAGCCACAGTATCTTCTATCCCCTTTACYGCCTGCACTCTGCCACTTGCCTTAGATCAGGATTCTGAATTCACAATCCACACTAGTCTAACACTAAACTACATCCACTTCTGGAAAGAGGTTGCTTTTGCTTTGCTTTCAAAGCATGAGACAGCAGCAAAGGAGATGTGCCTTATGCTAACCAGTCCACAAATGCCAAAGAGCAGTCACTTCGTTCAACGTGTCCCCTCAGTGATCAACCCTTCCACCACGGGCAAGCCATATCCTCGACTACAAGATGAGGAGCACAGTCAAAAAATTAAGGGAAGTTACTGTCCCCTGCCCACACACACACACTTGAGCAGCAGTAGTGGGGGACCACACCTTTTGGGTCCCCCAAACCAAGAGGGATGCTAAGAAGCTGCAGATCATTTCCAATAGAGATACCTGGTACCACATGACTGGGGAAAAAAGGTGGAAGAACCTGGGCTTCTTTAGTCTGACAAATGATGCTAAGGGAGAAATCTCATAGCCTACATTGGCTTGAATGAGAGTTACAAAGACAATGGAAACAAACTCTTCCGGGTAACAGTAGACAGTAAAACGCAAGCAATGGCTACAAGTTGCACCTTGGGAGGTTTAGACTAGACATGAGGGAAACCTTCCTCACTAGGAGGATAGCACAGCACTAGGTCACTCAGAGAGATCATGGGACACAATCTTAGAAGTTTTCAAGACTCATCTACAAGGGAGCTCTCTCCTAGCTTAGAAAAGTACAGATGAGCTTACAACTCTGCAAAAAAACCAAGATATTCACAATACCCATTCCTGCAGGTGAGCCAACTATACCATCATATTTTGGCAGTAAACATGCACATAATCACCTGAACTGCCAGTGACAGCCATTTGCTGTTTACAACAGCCCTTTGCTWTTTGCAGGCTGCAGAGCTTCAGAGCTCAGATCAAAGCAATGTCCATAAACCAGATGAGTCTTCATCAATGAATCACACAAAATCTTTGTTCCCCATGTTCCAGTCCTCCCTAAGATGGTAACACAATGTTATCACTTTTCATACTTTTCTCAGTAGAAGAATTCGCTCCACATAATCCTTTTCTAGAACCTCTTTATCCACGTGTTGATCCCCATAGACACGCTCCACCAGCAGCTGCAGCTCTCTAATTAACTTCTGTCGTAGCTCCTCATTCTCGATATGGCGGGTGAGGTGAACCCTGGAACAAAGAAGAAAATTGCTTTTGTACTTCTTTGGGTTAGACTGACTGAATCTAATCATCTCAGTCTCACAGCATTTACCACTTAGTTCTGTATAATTGTTAGAAAAGCAACATTAAACCTGGGAGAGCCATTCAAAAACAAAGTCTTAAGCTCTAATACACCACATCGAAAGACACAGCATTCTTAGCTGCACAACATCCTAGTAATACATACATGTATTTCTAGAAGTATCTGCTGGAAGTGTTGCCTGTTTTCAGATGCTATTTTGCATCTAAACTTAAGATCTTGCATTCTCCTAGTTACATACTATCTGCCTAGGTTGCCACAGCATACCCAACACCAGCATCCTAGCATAATGCAGGAGGAGAGACAATCAAGGAAAGGCACAAGCAGGAACTACATGTAGCAGAGCAAAAAAGCCACAGTTGGAGAATCAAGCAGTGGGATCAGATAAACTGTACCACTAGACAAAGCCAAGCACTAGTAGGAAATTCTCACTGATCTACAGATTACTAAGTTTTAAAGTTACCACTGATACTAATACCTGTTGAATTCTGGGAGTTTTTCAAGATCTAGTAAGGCAGAATGGGTAGTAATTCTGCCTACTTCAAACTGCAAGATCAGCTCCTCCAAAGTCCTCCCCATCTGATTCTCTGCAAAACAATCCAACAAGGACATAACATGCATTCATTCTTCTGCACAGAACTAGTGTCACTGCTTTTTGTTATAAGCCTCAAGCTCAACACTGCTGCTACTGCACACCAAAGGAAGAAGTGACATAGGAGGGTTACTTTTCACAGCACTAATAGGAAGCAGGGACATACGCAGGTGAATAGGAAAGAACTCAGAGCAGGCATACACAGGAAGCTACCCCTCTACACAAGAACAGGCTCTGCTAACTACTGGTGAGGAACTGGAAACTGGAACATTCTGGTTGACGCTATCACACTCCTCAGTGAAACACTTCTTGCGTCATCCAGCCCAACAGAAGCAACATCACCGCCAGGAAGCCTCACTGCTCAGAAAAGGTTTAACTCCCAAGCATAGTTCCTGAAATACAAGTTAATTTATGATCCCTACCGAGCGAGAGCAACAAAAGGAGTAATTAACTCCTTACAGTCTTTCAGGTTAAACAAGCAGTGTGGAAGATTTAACACGTGATATTTCAATTATTCACCACAGAACAGAAATTTCCCCAAGAATTTGCCGGGAGCTGCCTACCTACAGCCTCTTCACCTTCAGATGAATGTTGTCCCAGGTGGAAATCCACTAGGCAGCATACTCAGTTTAAATGGCTGCACAGAAACAAAAAGTTTCTCACCATTCCACTGCACCACCCAGGAGTTCCACAGAAGCACTGGTGGCTTTTCAGTGACAGAAGCACGCTCAGATTGGCTGCTTGACTTCCATTCTCTGATCCCTTCAAGTACTATCCAAGTTACTAAAATAAATCTAACCCTTTCCTCCAGAACAGCATCAAGTAGTATCCTACCAGATACCAAACTTGTTCTCATTACCTGCAAATCCAGAGCCACAGTGAGTTATAATGTCTAGCAGAGCCTCTGGCAAGTAGCCATCCGTAGCAAAACGTTCCAGAAAAATGTCCCCCTGCCTTTTGGACAGTTTACCACCATCTTTGTTCAGAAGCAGTGGGAGGTGACCAAACTGAGGAGGATCCCAGCCAAAGGCTCTGTAGAGAAGGAGGTGCTTGGACGTTGAAGTAAGCCACTCAGTTCCACGCAGAACATGGCTGATTCCCATGTAATGGTCATCCACCACATTTGCCAGGTGGTAAGTGGGGAAGCCGTCTCCCTTGAGAATCACTGGATCGCCTTCCACATCAGCCACTTCATGCTTGCTCCAGCCATAGATCAGGTCCTGGAAGGGCTCCACACCCTTCTCGAGCCGGAAGCGGACTACCCAGTCAAAGCCTTGCGAGAGTTTCTCAGCCACTTCTTTGGATGTCAGGTGCCGACATCGGTTATCATACCTTGAGATGGGAGAAGGAACATCTCAGTTCTATATTGGCCAATCCCCTCCAACCCTTTTTACATTACCAAAACACACATATGAACTCTAAACTGATTCTTAAACTGTAGCTTAAATCCTAAATCTGCCCACTATGTGTCCAGTCAAATCATTTTACCTTTGTAGGTCACTCCTCTAAACATGTAAAGGTTTTGCTGTCTTCTCCTCCTCCTATACAGCAAGACTGTGAATATTCACCAGTTATACTTATTATCCATTGCAAAAACGGGGAGAAGCACCCATCAAGCTGATCACTCATTCCTTGGACTTTAGCTTTGGATATTACCCTGAAGTGAAAGTACAAWTATGAGCTAAACTGTTGTGCTGCTTTTCTCTTCCGGCATTCACTGCCTTTAAGGGCAGTGATACTACAATCCAACTGTGCTTCATGTTTACAAAAATTAATGAAGAAACATGTGGCAGAGGCCACCACCCAGCTGAAAAGGAACCCCTACCGTGGGGTTTGTTGGTTCCGCAAAGCCTCCTTCTTCAGCAATTCCAGACGCTGAGGGGTGCAAAAGCAGCGATAAGCTGTGCCATTTTCCAAAAGCACTTCACTGGCTCTCTTATAAAGGTCAAGTCTGTGTGACTGTTGGTAGGGTCCAAAAGAACCACCCCGGCGAGGACTCTCATCAGGTGGAATACCTGAAATATCAGTGTGATGGGATTTAAAAAGCCCTCAGGCAGAGTGAAATGCACAGTCAGAGTACATTAAATAAAGTTTAAACGGCAAGAGTCTAGAGAACATTCCAACATGGTTTCTGTTCCAGAACCACCAGCTAACTGCATCTATACAACACAGGACTCAGATTCTCCTATATTCAGAAGATAAAACTCCGATCTACAACATTAGAGTTTACAGTACRGAGTATTAAGCCCTGTGTAGAGAAAAACAGTTCTAGCAAACATCCAAACATCCTAGCAAACAGTTGAGTGAGGCATTACGTAGAGCAAAAAGTACTCAGGTGTACACATACAAAGTAGTGTACATCCTTACTATAGGAAGTGACACTAATACTACAGAAATGCAGCTGAGATGTTAGCCAATTATTTTACACACACCAAAATTACTATTCATCAGCAAAGTTGTCTTAAGTTTCTCAATCCAATAATAGAAACATTTGTGGAATCTGGCTCTAAGTTTACAATAAATCTATATTCTAAAATCACTCTCACTTTTAGGTCTTAAACTCTCAAAGAAGAAGCAAAGAATTCAAAATGAGAACTGATACCTCCAGATTCCTTTTAAGAAATAATCTGTACACAAACAATTTTTATCAGCTTACACTGAAATCTGTGAATTCCAGCTTCTGAACTTTTCATTAAGCCTCTCATGCACAATCTTTGCTAGAGCTGCATCTTGTTCTACTATCATAAAATTGCACCATTCTGTTTGTCAGGCAAAGCAGCCAAAAGAAACCTAACTAGTAATTTCTTTTATAAAATACTCTTCCAACAGGACCTTCCTAATACTCGGCCATAACAACAACTACATCATCACTACATTACCAACTATGTCATTACCTATTTGAAACACTGCATAGCTTGCTATCAGGCAAAGTAGTCTGCATTTTGGTAGTTGGTCTCTAAAAAGAGTAGAATCTTTCAGTAAGTAAAAAATGAAATACATCGCTTAGTAAATTACCTGCCCAGTCCAGCATATCTTCTATTCCTTCTGCAGCACCAGGCACCACTCGATTTTGATCTGTATCCTCCACTCTCAATATGAAAGTCCCTTGGTGCTTTTTGGCAAAAATATAATTGTACAAAGCAGTCCGAAGGCCACCCAAATGTAGAAAACCTGTTACCATACAGAAATCAGAGCAGAGCATAACAAATAAAGCGCAATAAAGGGATTTTCAAATATGAGCTGAAAGGGCAATACTACCTGTAATGCAAATTGACAATAAATACTGAGTAGGTTAGGAGGGATGTTGCAATGAAACACTTACTTGCATTGTGGGCCATTAAGGCCCTACCTTCAGTACGCAACTAAAGCACTGGTACCTGCCTTCCAAAAGTGTATTTATTCCCCGAAATAATCTGGAAATCGCTTATGAAGTAGCATATACTTGCAAATGCCATTTTCACAGTCTTTCATAAGACACTGCAGATGCTAAAGAATTATTTCCATACTGACAAGGTGAGTCTAACTTTGAAAATTACTAGCAGAAACGCAACTCCCTTCACAAATTAGTAGTGAGAACATGTACTTTAGAGAGGGGCCAAGGCAAGAGCTTTAGCCAACGCTCAGAGCACTAGAGTCGTAGGATCCATCACAAATTGGATCCAAATCATTGCCAAAATCGCAGTCAGCTCCTATTTTAGCAGCCGAAGCGCTGAGGAAGGGCAGAGCCCGGAGCCGCTGGGGCAGCCAGGCCTCC
>NW_028186430.1:825128-838219 GCF_003343005.1 Rhea americana
GGTCGCCAGGCCCCTCGCCGGGGGCGGGGCCGCGCTGGCTCCGCCTTGCGCAGCAACCCGCACCGGGCAGGGCCTCTGCACCTGACGGGGCGGCTCAGGGGGCTCCGGTAGCGCCTCCATTAGCTTCGGGGCGGAGGGCCGGGCGCGGGGCGGCCCTCGCGCAGCGCGCTCTGGCGGCCTATGGCGGCTGGGAGGGGTCAAATGGGGCGGGCTACGGGGGCCGGGGTAGGCCAACGCTTGGCGGCGGGCGTTTCCCACTGTGCCCCGCGGCAGATTGTACACAATCATCATGGCCGCCGCCGCGTCTCCCTCCGCCGATGGTAGGCGCGGGCGGCGGCGGGGCGAGGCGGGCGGCCGCGGCGGGTCTGGGCCGGGGCGGCGCGGCGGGGCCGGGGCTCGGGGCCGCCCGGCGGCTGGGGTCTCCCTGTGCGCTCGCCCCCAGGTGCCGAGGAGCCGGGCATGGAGGCGGAGGAGCTACCGCTGGGCTGCGGCGGCGGCGGGGAGGGCGGCGCGGCGGCGGGGCGGCCTCCGGAGGCGGAGGAGCGGCCCGACCTCTCGCAGGCGTCTGTCAGCAACGGCAGCGACTCGGAGAGCGGGAAGGAGCTGGTGGAGCTAAAGGTCATCTGGAACAAGAACAAGTACGACGTGAAGTTCCGCCTGGACAGCACCGGGGCCGACCTGAAGCAGAAGATCCACTCGCTCACAGGTCTGTGCTGCGCTGCCTCCAGCCRCAGCCGCTCCTCTCGCCGAAACGCGCTCTGCGGCTGGGAGGCCTGCCCGTAATCTTTATTCTTRCCTCTTAGGCCTTCCACCTGCTATGCAGAAAGTTATGTTCAAGGGACTTCTACCAGAGGAGAAAACGTTACGAGAAATCAAAGTGACGAATGGTGCAAAGATAATGGTTGTTGGATCTACTATCAATGATGTTTTAGCAGTAAACACACCTAAAGAAGCTGCTCAACAGGAGGTCAAGGCTGAAGAAAATAAAAAGGAGCCCCTTTGCAGACAAAAGGTTATTGTTGTCTCAATAATTCCTGGTATGGGGGAATTAYAGGATTTATGTGGTTCTGTTGTAATATCCTTCTGTTACCTTTGAGTTCTGGTCCTATGTAACACGGGCTTTTTTTTTTACGTAGTAAAGTGTTAGAGGAAGGGCTCTCTGTAGAGAACTTATAACAGTAGAAAACATTATTTAGCCCAGTAGAAGCTGTGGCTTCGCAAGGTGTCTGTTGTGCTGGTGCCGGGTATGTTCTAGCATTTAAGACAAGAAATGGAGAGTAATGAAAATATTTCATAGTTACTAGTTCGTGTACAATATAAGTTAGCTGCATTTAAAAGCTAACTAATCTTTGTTGCCCAAAAAAATAGTTTGACCTSTAAAATTGCCTTCAAAGTGGATACCCAAGGAGGAATTTCTTCAGCTGTCCTAGCACTGGGGGGAACATGAATGCTGAATACTTCTTTCACATCTTAGAAGTGTTGCCCCCTAATAGGGAGTGCAATGCAGTAGCAGTTTTTCTTGTGGCTGTGCTGCAATGTTGTGGGCTGATAAAGGATTTTCAGCTCAAGGTATTGTCAGCCCCACACCTTCCTCAAAATAAATATGATTAAAAGTTAAAATGTTCATCATTGCTGTATAACCTTTATGAAACATACTTTTGTTTTTCTATAATCTGTCATAGTTCACGTTCACTGTAAGTCCCATCATGAGTAAAGGTACTCAGCAAATTAAAAACTGTGAGCATGTTTTTCTTAGTTACTACTGCTCTAATCTGTTGTGGCTGTGTTATGGTATGTTGCACTGTCAAAAGTAAGGGATTTCTGCCATTCACTGAACATAACACTTGACTGTTAAAACTCTCTTGCCAAATGACAACTATGTGATTCAGCATGTATGATATTAAAGTGAGACTTTTTAAATACATATATATATTCTTGAAGGGATGTTATCCTTTGCGTCACATTGGGATTTTATTAGCTTATATAATTTCTTAAGGTTGTCATAGAAAGTGCTCGGTGAACTTTGAGAATTAACCATTTTCTGTGTGATAAATGACTGCAAATAGTCCTTAACTGTCTCAGTGTTGTTGGGATATGGTCAAGGTACAGTCAGAAATAAACTGCGGAATTCTGGTGTATTGGTGTAAATTCTAATTTCTATTTTATATTGTAGCAACACAGAAAAGTRTTGGATAAAGGCAAGCCTGATGATGTGATGCCTTCTGTTAAAGGTGTTCAGGTAAGTAAATAAGTATATGGTACACTGTCAAAATCAGAAAAGAGCTAATTTACTGTGGTTTGAGGCCTTCTTTGCTGGCTCTGTTTTTCCTTGAAATCTTAKTAGAAAACAGTGGATAGTCCTTATGCTTAAAAAGCTGGGGATACAGTTTTTACTGTTAGTTTTTCACTGTGACTCTCTGCTACCTTTTTGTAGGAGCGCCTGCCAACAGTGCCATTATCCGGCATGTACAACAAGTCGGGGGGGAAAGTAAGATTGACTTTTAAACTTGAGCAAGACCAGCTATGGATTGGTACAAAAGGTGAGCAACTCTAAAACTGAGATGAATARTTCTTATTTAGGCAGTTAAGTGATTTCTGCAAATTAGAAATATTTTCTGATGTGAATAAATTGTATTTGGAAAATAGTATCAGTATTTGAATACTTCAAAACTAAATTTTGCATTCTTTTCTCATATGTCATTCTGTCAGATCATTTTGATGTCAGATGTCAGATCTGTCACATTATCAGATATTTTACGTTTGTTCTTGAAAAACTTGAGTTCAGTTTTGCTGGTATGACTTTCTAGTCTGCTGTTCATAGCTCCCAATTGTATATTATAATATTTGGCATTTATAGCGTATCTCAAGATCACTTCATAAACATTGATTCGATCCCCACATCATAGAGAGGCTCAATGACTTGGCTAAAATCCCAAAGGGAATCTTAGAACTGGGAATAAAGCTAGGAGTGCTGGCATTTCTGTCATTATCTGTCCTTCCAACCAAAATTAGTTGGGTGTCTTGTTTCAGTGATGTGCAACTGCAGAAACTATGACATGTGTTGCTGTGCAGAGGAATCAGTTTACCGTCTTGAGTGGTGCCAGGAGGAGCTGAAAGTGCTGTGGTGATAACATGCATTGCTGAGGACGTCTCAGATAATCCCCCTGCCTCCAAAGGAAGCTCTGCCCCTTTAATTTGACCAGGATGGGGCAATATTATAATAATGAGCAAGAAGAATAGAAGTGCTTGCTCACTGTCCCAGTAAAATAACCTAATTGGATGGTAATATTAGCTTTGGATGGCACCTCCAGCTGCTGCGTTATTTCCAAAGTAAGCAGAAATCTCTGAAGTTTCTGACCTTTCGTATGTAGGACGAACTTGATTGTGAAGACTTTTTGGCTTTAAAATCTATTTCAGTGCCAATTGCAGAGATTTCTCCTGGGCTAAGTGATGGAGGGAGACCTTGTATTTTTTTTTTCCCCCTCATAGGCTGGGCGGCTGAGTTTTTTCATTATTGGTGGTGTGTTCTAAATGCTTGGTTAGTATTTCAGTAATTAATTCTCCCATCCCACCTTCTAAAGCAGTTTCAAGTTTAGTATTCCTAAAGTGTTSTGGGTTAGTGTTTCTTAAATACGAAATTTGATTCTTTGTGTAACTATATGTCTTTAATATAACCTGTCACCCTACTTCCCTAAATTAGCAGCAACTTACTACCTTTAGGCAACTCTAGTAGTTGCTGGCTGTTACGAGGAAAAAWTCCTTCCTGCTCAGAGAAATTTATGGCAGATGCCGGCACATACGGACTGGAATAAACACAACTACCTGTTAACGCTATTTCTGACTGGCTGGTCCTTGAAGATTGAAACTCTCTCTCTCCCACCCACCCTTCCTGTGCTTCACAGACCATTTTGTACTTTTTTTTGTAATCTAAGGTTTGCTGTAGCTAGATGTTTCTTAGATACCCTATATTGTTTTCACAGAGGCATTGATAATACAAGTTTGTCTGTTGCTGAGATCTTGTGAAGAGTAATTGATTTGAATGCGAAATGAGTGCAAAGTAAAATTCATTACTTAGTGAATAAGTTCAGAGTGAGCTTGGTTGAAGCACAAAAATGCAGAATATTTGTTCTTTGCATCACAAGCTAATTTACAAGATACAAACCATGTATTGTTCATTTCCCTATGTGCTTTTTATAAGTAGGTGCTCTCCTTTGGCTCACACAAATTAAAAAGTCATACTTAAATAAGGAATTCAGTGTTCYATTTCTCCTTTGTAGAGAGTTTGTGGTTTTCTGTCTTGTACCTAAGAAGATAATTTTAGGCTGACAATGAAAGCTGGAATTGAAAGGAAGGTTCTTGGGTTTAAGTCCTTAGTAAGAAGAGAGGACATAATGAGAGAGAAGAAATCGGCCATGAACCATGTACTTTGTTGKTTACATCTGGCTGGCTGACATTAGTCTGTCATGTAATTGTATGGGATTTTTTCAGTCTCTTTTTGTTTCTTTCCCTATTTACTCCTCATCAACTTTCTTCCCTGTCTTTTTATAGTGGCAGTYGAACACTACCTCAGAATAAAACTGGGACTACACTTCCAAAGAGTTAGCTGATCTTTATTCAGTTTTTTTCACCTTTATCCTCTTCATAAAGCTTAGTTTACTCCTTTATAGTCAGTCCTGCATATTCTTATACCTGGATTTACTTTCACTAGAGTGAGTAATCCTGCCGATCAGAGAAGAGTTACTTACAGAGTTATGTTAAATAAACCCTTTCCCCCGTCCCTGCCACCTCAGGTCTAAAACAGGTAGATTGAGCCTACTTAATATGGTGCAGAGATGTAAAAATCTGAGCAATTCTATGATACATGTTTAGATATCTTTGAATTACTGACATACCAGTTKTTGTGGAAGACTGACTTTCAAGCAGCAAATATCCAAAGTTCACCCTAAAAGGAAAGACTACTGACATGAGGTCCTCTTGGAAGTAATAGAGGTGGTATTTAAAGTTGACATGAAGTAGTGCTACCTCGTATATCAGAAATAATACTTTGATCAATTTTAATATAGAGAGAACGGAAAAGTTACCAATGGGATCTATTAAAAATGTGGTGAGTGAACCTATTGAAGGACATGAGGATTATCACATGATGGTAAGTAACCCTTCTACTTTAATGATATCAATCTAATTATTTCTGTGTATTTGCAAGAAGTGAGAGTTTTAAACTAGAGTAAATCTGAGACTGATAGTAAACAAACTTCATGTATTGTAAAGAGTTGGAATGTCAGTGTTGTCTCCTGTCATGTAAATATTTGGGGTAGTGTATAACGAATGTCTGCTACTTTGTGGAACTCTTGACTGGTTTCCTGCTATTGTTACTGCTACTTAATATCCTCCATCTTAAGACAATATAATCATAGTAAAATATACATACATACATACATATATATACATACATATACATATATATATATACATATATACACACACACACACGTAGAAATATACAATATTTTCCTAAAATGGAGTGTTTTACTTTTAAACAAAGGAACTGTAGGGCAGACTTTCAAATAAAACATCACCTTTCAATGTGAATATGGAACACCAAACTCTTGTAAAAAGATGTATCCCATTTTAGTCCCACTTTCATTTTTAATTTTGTTTTTGTTTTTCCTTTTGTGATGTGCAATTTTAAGTAAGCATTTAAACTATTATGCTTCTTTATTATATTCCTCCAAAAGACCTTGGCATAGWAATCTTTAGTTTGTGAGAGCTACCTTCCTTTCACCATAACTATGAATTAATATTCTTTTTGATAGTGCTTGCTGCCAATCATTTCCTTTAAAAATACAAAATAAAAGCCTTACCTCACACAGTATTGAGGTCATTTTGTCAAGGAACTGTTAGCTTGATTTCTTAGCATTAGTGATACTTTCCTATATCTAGTTTAAGCCTAGTTTCTATGTCCTTTATATAAACAACAGAACGTGTTGGAGGTTTGAAAAAATAGACGCTTGATTTTGCAATAATTTTTTTCCAYGTTTAAGTTTCTGAAATACTAGTATTCTGAAAAGAACAGTGCTAATTCTGCTGGAGTTCTTGGATGTGTCTTTTCATCTGTAGTTTCTTCTGAGGTTTTGTTTACAAAATGTGGGAACTAACCTTCAGTGTTGAAGTAAGTTCCTTCTGTACAAAAGTCTCTTCCTTTCTTTAAGAGAAGAAAAGAGAAATACTATATCTTAAAATTGTTGTCTTCAGGAGGGAGCTGATCTAGTCTTTGTCCAAATATTTGATTTTTTTTTGTTTGTTTTGATCACCTGTGTAGCATAATCTAAAGAGGCTATTGTTCTGTAGTATACCCTTATCCTGAAACAAGGATAGAGATTATTGCCATGCTGTAATACTCCTCTTCTATTTATTCTGATGCAATTAGAGAGTAATACTTTGTCTAAATATCAAATTCTGAGAAGATTCTCCCCCCCCCCCCAAAAAAAAAGTCGTTACCTTAGTTTCCTTCTGGCTTCTTGGTTCTGTGCATTCTGGTAATTGCTTTAGAGATTTATCTTTGAGTTATGCTTCAGAATCTGATTTCCAGAGTAAGTTTCTTAAGTTCTTGAAACTAGCCAAGAGTKTTTATTGCTGCTATGATATCTTAAATGAAAGAGCTTGTAATTCTACTTAGTACTTTACAGTTCTTRTTTCTCTGAGGAATATTTTCTTCACTTGCATGCCAAATGTTTTTAGTGTGCACAAAGTATTTGAAGGAGGCAGTAGGTGCAATGGACTTGCTTGATTTTTTTTTTTTCCTTAGTGGATAAATTGGATGTCCAATCTGACTGGTATAAACTGTTCAATTTCCTATTTGTAAATGTTGTCATTTTTAACTTTGCAGGCATTTCAGCTGGGCCCAACAGAAGCATCTTACTACTGGGTCTATTGGGTACCAACTCAATATGTTGATGCAATCAAAGACACGGTGCTGGGGAAATGGCAGTATTTTTGAAAGCACGCTCACCTCTGGCACAGGAAAATGACATAAAGCTAAGGACACTGCTGGGAGAGGCCTCCAACATCCCTGGATGTGATAGTCCTGGAACTTATTAATAAAATATGATAAATGAGGCATTGATGGAAGCCAGAGGTGATGTTCTTTCACCATTAGTTTACTTTTAACTTAAACTTCAGCATCCCTTTTCTGCAGTCAGCTTCAACCATATTTAAAGCAAGTATAATGAAAATCAATAAATCTTAATTCACAAAATATTGTGTGTAATACACTTAAATCTGCTAAGAGTTGATCTTCCATTTTAGTTTTAAAAAGAAAATATTACAGTCTATTACTGAGGATTTTTTACATGGTTGGAACAAAAATATTTTCATAATCTTTCAGTTACAAACATTAGACTTTAATTTAGTTATTTGGTTGTGACTGAATTTCAGAAACAGTTTTTTAATATAAACTTTCAATAGTATGCAAAATTGATGTTCAGTAAGCCATATTCTGCTGGGCCTTTTATTTCAGGTTTGACTTTTTGGTAGGAAAACTTTTTTTAACTCAGTATGGGGTTTTATTTTGTTTGTTTTGTTTTAATATTAGAAGCCCTGGGTTGGTACTTAGCATGTTTGGAGCAGATGATTACCACTGTGGATGTTTTGTAATCACAATGACCCAGTGCTGGTTCCTGGCCCGTTTCAAACCATTTTAGTTTTCTTCTCACTTGCATACCCCTCTGCTCCTCTTCTGCCTCCTGCCTGGGGTGCTACATTTTAAGAGCTGTTTCCTGATCATGCATGCTGCAGTCCTGAATCATTTTGCAGCTGCTGTCATGACACTTAAAAGAACCTCTAGAGTGCACTATGTAATACAGTCTGGTGGGAGTGTACTGAAGCAGTAACACAGATGTTGCAAAGGAAGTGAACCAAAGAGACCTTCCTGTGTGGATTCTCTCTCTCTCTCTCTTTTTTTTTTTTTTTTTTTTTTTTTTTGTTTTTTTTTTTTTTGGGGGAAGTTGGGGGGGAGTCAGATGTCTAAAATGTCATTTTATTTGGACTCTGAATAATTGTGGTAGTCTTTTAAACCTGAATTTGAAAATTTGTGGTAATCTTACTCAGCAGATCTTACCAAGTTTAGACTATCTATCCAACAACTGATCTCTTAAACTTTAAATCATCTTTCAGGTTTTCTGTGCTCAAGTTTTCAGGATCTTTTTGCATCTTGTCCTATCTGAAATAATATTCCTTGCCTTTGGTTTGTGATATTTTGTCTGTCATCTCAGCAATTAATGTGCCATTTATCTCAGGTTTTCTGAATGGTCCTTTCAGTCCTGAAAAGGTGCACAACCTTAACAGATTGTATTGCACAGCTGGACCGAATCAGACTTACTGCATATTAAACCTGCATCTAAGAGATCACTTTTTTTTTTTTTTATTACACTATAGGTTTAATGTTTGTTCAGCACAAGTAGTTCAACATTTTGTGACACTGAAGGGGAGGCATCCTTTCAGGAATAGCTGAGTGTAATGTATTCCCTGACTATTTTTCATTTTCCTTGAAATAGCCCAGTTGAAACTCAGCAGGTGCAAATTCCCAAATGAATATTTATTTCTCTATTATTATAGACAGGGAAAAGTGTTCATTTTATGAAATAAGAGTCTTCAACTTTTTTCTGATATTATTGAATGTGAATTTGGGTTAAGGTGACATTTACCTGTATACTATTGATAGCAACATAAGCAGCTCATTTCATGTTTTCAGTTAGAACATTCATTCAATATGAATTTTAAAGTTGTTCCACATCCTACATCTATAAACTAGCAATATGCTTGTTACTCTTGTAGCTTGAGATGTTTTCTTTCTGTATACAAGTCAATAGCAGTGTGTCTTGACATAAATTCATTGTGACACAATTTTTTTCCTGAAGTAGTGATATATCAGTTCCGTAGAACAGCCACCTCCTGAAAGCTCCGAGCAAGGGTATGAATGCAGGTAGTGGAATTTCTATGAGTTAAGTTGAGATATAATTACAACTTAAATGCAATTATCATACTCTTTTATTTACTACTTGCCAATTCAAGTATTGAGGCTAAAATTTAAATTTCAGTATCTGGTGGAGAATGTATGTGCAACAATACTGCATCGTATGCTTTATATGACATATAAAGAAAATTAGTGACATTAGCTTTTTCTGTCACTTGGATTCACCTTTGCACTCTGCTAGTCTTGTTGGTTCAGTGACTATCAACTTCCACTTGCTACCTGACTTGCTTGGACCTGTCTGTATGTCCATTCATGCTCCATTTTTCTTTCCTATTCTTTCATTTGCTTGCCCCTTGAGAGGACGTGTATCTTAATTCCAACTCTTTCCCCAGTGTTCCTGTGGCTTCCGTGTTGGATGCAATAATACGGGTGAGTACGCTCTGCCACCAGCACAGAGGTAGGGCATGTATACCTGATCTAATCACTGTGAAGGCAACAAGGGCACCTTGGCCATGGAGTTCAACGTAGTATTTGACGTTCCTGTGGGCTCCTTTTCCAAGGCATGATTATTTTGCATCTTGTGCCAGATACAATAAATCATTGATATCAGAAGAAAATGAATATAAAATTTTAGATTACAGAGCAGTTTTAGACATGGAGAAAAAAATAAAACAATCAAACTTGGTCCTGTTTAGATACTTCTTTTTTAGTTCAATTTGATTTGAAAAGTGAAACCATTTCATTCTTCTTCCATATGTAAAATTTGAATTAAAATACAGGAAAAGGATACCTAAAATGATTTAAGTGATGTTCTTTGGCTAAATGTAGTGAGTTTCTTGGAAGTTTTTTGAAATTAATGTTCCAATTGAATTTACCAGTACCTCTTTAAAGATTCATCTTTTGTAATGATGTGGGGCTTTGTATCTTCTGATATATGCGAGTTTTAAAAGGCACTTGACATAAATCATAAACATGTAAGAAAACGCCGTCTCTTTACTTGTATAGTATTATGGCTTGTGTTTCATTGGTGAGCTGTTTTCAAGCTTCTACTCTGGATTTTACCCTTATAATTAGGGTGATTTCCAGGGCGGATTGAGGATGCCAAGTGGTCCTGTGGAGGAATTTGGCAGTTAGTCCTCAGTAAAAAACAAGTGTAATAATAAAGTGCAAATACAATCAGTATTTTAAGTTAACTGATTAAGGTTGTTTTCAGATCATTCATGTAACCTTCCATAGGAAGTATATGGTAGTATCTGTGGTGATTCTTATGCAAAAGTTGAGGTATTTCAGTTAAATTACAATTTAACGCCTTTCTAGGGAGATCAGTTCCCTATTGTATATATGCGTAATTCCTTACGAACATTAATCTTGGGATGCTATTCCTTATGAAGTTGTATTAAGTGCTTTGCTAGGTTTACTAATCGGTGATTGAAGTATCTGGAATGCAAATGTGGGTTTTCAACAAAAGACAGTATTTCCTCGTGCAAATTTCCTAGTTGCTTTTAAAGCACGGGCAGTGTGTCCTTTATAGTTCTTCTTGGTGCCATTATTTTATTAAAGTGCAGTAGCAATAAACACTGTCTCTGAGGAGTTCTGTTGCTGTTACCGAGCTCTTCATAGGCCTTTGAGGGTGTTGAGTGTTTCAACTCACCTGTATACCATTCCTCTCACTTTTGTGTCCAGTGCTATGGGTTCCTTGTTTCTCTCCTTGTTCTGAGTTTACTATTCCTTCCGTATCTGTTTGTGCGTCCCAAGCATAAACAGTTTATGGATTAGTATTTCATTAGGAATGCAAATGTATATCATTAAACCTTGTTTGGGTTTGAACATAGACAATATCTTGTATGAAAACCTTGCATTACTTGCAAGTTTTTCATATCAAGTTTAAGATTAAAGTAAATCATTACTTTTTCTTAACGACATAGTCTTATGAGAAATGTGTTATTAAAATAAGGATGTCACTGTGATGAAAGAGAAAAGGTGATTTAAAAAAAGAATTACATAAGAAACTGTTAACACACAATAGCTTATAGCTTATAAGGCACGAACGCAGCCCGCTCAGTTTTGTCTGTTTGTGTCCGTTGCTGCCTACCTTAAGGGCCAAAGAGAAACAATTCATTTGCAATGACACAGTATCAGAGGTGCCATACTTYGGTGGTGGTCTGTTGCGTGTTCTCCCTCCCCTGATCCCAGTGGTCCCTTGCCGTCCTTGGGGATGCAGCTGCAAAGCACGGGCAGGCTCTTCGCAGGCTGCAGGCTCAGTGCTCTGTGCTGCCGTTGCTTGTGCCAACTCGGTGGAGCAAGGTTTGTTTTCAAACTTTCCTTCTGTTGTTTACTTTTCTCTTTCTTTATCTATAACTTTAGTTTCCAATGGGATTGTTTTCATTTTGAGTTGAGTACTTTAGCCTTTCAGAGTTAAATTGTTTGTATCTCCTTTTCTTAATTAACATCCTAGTCACTAGGGGAAGGAGGAGGGAACCAGGAGAGCTGCAGCAAGTCTTGTATGAAAGATGGCCATTTTACCTCCTAGCCAAGGATTTGCTTTCTGTGCTTCATGGAAGTTCACTATGTCTTACCCATATTCTAAACAATTCATTTTTTGGTTTTCTGTTCAAAAAAAAAAAAAAAGTCTTAGGTCATGTTTGTGTCCTCTGCGGATTTATTTTAAATGGAATATGTAAGTACCATGTTTTATGGTACTTTTACCTATTGCCTATTTCAGGAGGGGGAAGTGACAAATATTTAGTCTTAGATTTGCACTGCTGAATTTTTTAAGTGTAACCTGGATGGGTTATCCTATTGTTCTATTCTGTAAGATTAGTCTTATGAATTAAAGTTTGATAATTAAGCATTTCTGTGTTTGTGTTTTAACATTTTGTACATACTATACTTACAGCRTGTACAACTGTGAGCAGTTTGTACATTGAAAAGTGTACACAGAGTCAGAAATCCATAGATACTTGTGTTTATTGTTAATTCCAACTCTATTGGTGCCTTTTGCCAAGCATGGCAAATTCAGTGTATTTCTGCTGTATATCACTTCATACAAAAAGACTATGAATTATAGGATTTCTCTAGTTCCCTGTCTAAAAATGGGTTTTCGTCTTGTTTTAAATCATAGAATGTCCTTGTCATGTTAAGCATACTCAAGTATAAATTCAAGTGCTCGGCTGTAAATCCTACATACAGACAGAACTTGTTACGATGTCAAAGTTCCACTTCAGTTTATCGGTCCACATAGAGCAGCTGCTCTGGAGAAGCCTGGCTTACTAGGGCTTATGGCAGGCTTCAGACTTCTTTAATACTTACCTGTGTGTATTGCTCTCTGGTTGTTACCTTTAGTCGCTTGTTTCTCTCCCCCTGCCCACTTTTTTTAAGAAAAGTGCCAAGATGGTTACATACTGTTATCACTGAAATATTTTAAGCTATGTAGTGATGTAGTCTACCCATCGTGTAAGAATGGGCAAGTTGCCTTTCATGTTCAGTTTTTGACTTCTAGGTGTGCCTCTAATTGTAGGGGGCAGTGTAATTATTTATAGGGGGAGGGGGCTCGTGAGTCCCACTGGAAAGCCCTTTCAGCTCCAGCTTGTCTCTCTGAAAAGAGCTCTTAAATAATCTTTGGATTCATTTGAAGAAAGAACAGGGTACAGAATTTAAGTGGGTTGAGGTGCAAGCTGTTCGGGAGGAGATCTCAGCTCTGGTGTTTCAGAGGAGCAGGAGGAAGGCCGTGCAGACAGGACCCGGCTGTGGGGGCTGTGAGGCAGTGGGGGGATCACGGATCCTTACCAGAATCGGGGCCGGTACTGCTGCAACGTGGTTATCTGAGGCCGCCGTGGGTCTGCAGTTAGCAAGCAGGGCTCGATGTGGGGCTGGAGTTAGGGGAAGGCTGCGGCGCTGTTGCGTTTGGTTACGCGTTCCCAGTGCAAGGAGTTTTTCTCGAAGGGCGGTAAGCTGTGCTGCAGGGGAGGGATGGCCCCCGCAGGCTTGCCGCTTGCCTCCCGCAGGAGGAGGGATGGGACATCACAAGGTCACTATGAAAACTGATGCGGGAAACGCGGGCGCAGCAGCTACCGCTTGTCTCGTGCGTGCCGGAACGCGGCTCTCGGCTGTGCAAGGCCAG
>NW_028186430.1:838723-861039 GCF_003343005.1 Rhea americana
GGCCGCGTGGGCATCGCCGTGGGCGTCGCCGTGCGCCGGCGTCTCGCGCGCGGGGTGCACTTGTGCCGGTGCCRCCGGGGTCCAGGCGCGTGGGAGCGAGGGTGCCCGAGCGTCCCGTGGGTGTGAGTGTGCCGAGTTGGGCACTCGGTGTGCAGGAGCACGTGCCCACGAGTGTATCACAGGCGGGAGCGTGCATGCACTAGCACCTTGCACGCAAGCCTGCCGCAGGTGTGAGGGTGTGGGTCTGTGTGCGTGCACAGTGTCCTGGGGGTGCAAGTGCACCAGCGTGAGCACCCGTGCGGGCGAGAGCGCGTGTGCAAACGTCCCCGGGTGCGAGCGCACAGGCAGGAGCATCCTGCGCCCGAGTGCGCGGGAGCCTCGGGCCCTCTCCCTGCCCCTGGGCCAGGCCCAGCCTCGGCCCCTTCCTGCCTGCGGCCGCGCGGCCCCTCGGGGTAGGCAGCGCCCGCGCGCGGCCCCGGCTGCTTTGAGCCGCTGCGGCAACAAGCCCACAGCGTTTTCAGTGGCTCCGTAGCTGTGCTCCGTAAGAGAAAGGCTCGGACGGCTGATGCCCTGTTTGTGCCTGTGCTCGGAGCCGGGCTCTGCGGTAGCCGTCAGCTTTCCCATCGCTGGAGGAGTGAGCGTTTTTGTCCCGGAAACGGTAGCTGAGCTGCAACAGTCGGTGATGCTTGTGCAAGCTCCGCGTTGGCGGCGGTAGGAGCCCTGGGTCTTTCACGGGGAGGGCGAATGCAGATCAGAGGTGTGGGACTGGCAGCTCTGCTCCAGGTATAGAGCCCCCCAGAAGGACCTGTAGTAGCCAAGCTGAGCGCAGGAGTGAGGAGGGATGGGGCAGCTGCTGGGGATGCCCAGGGGTCCGACAGCCCGGCAGTGTCGTGCAGGGACAGGGGGTGGCAGCCTGGCCCTTGCTTTGGGTGCCTGCCACCAAATGAAGGAGGAATTACAGSGGAGCTGGAGGAAACCGTGGAGTACCAGGGCAGGAAGGGGGGAAAGCAGAGCCCAATGTTGCTCTGAAAGCTGCTGGGCTCTTTTCCAACGTAGAGGTGCCCACRGTGCAAGCCGCGTCCCCGAGCCTGGTTTGTCGTCTCGGCGAGGAGGTCAGCTGTTAGCAGTCGCTCTCACCGGTGGTGAGCCTGCGTGGCATGCCCGCCCTGCGCTGAAGAAGCAGCAGCAGAGGTACAGTCATGCTCCTCTGCCTGCCTTACTACATCCTCCCAATAAAGCGAGGGCTGGACTTGTTCTGGACTAATTTACAAATTAAACAAGCAGAAAAGGGGCTAAAATAGAATTGGGCACAAAGCCGTAAGGGAAGTGGTGTGTGCTCCAAGCASATCCTGCCTAGAGGAGTGCAAGCGGTGGGTGTCAGTGGTGGGGTACACCTGGAGAACAGGCTAGGTGACAACCATTGGGGTTGCTGTTCATGTCGTTGCAGCTGAGGGAATTGCACTTATCAGGAGCTCAGGGGAGAAAGCAGCTCTTCACCCCACTGTGTCTTAGCTGCTCTGTTATCACCATCAGTTCCTCCTGCGCAGACAGGCACACGCTCACACGTAACRTATCTTCTTGGTGCAGGCTGTTGGCTGGTTCCTACTCTTTAGCCTGGCCAGATCCTCTGGCCAAGCTCCTTGCCGAGTTTATGTTCCAAGCTGTGATAAACAGGAGGTGAGAGGGGAGCTGTCAGGGAGACAGTGCAGGATCCAAGGGCCATGCGCTGACCAGCAAGCCCACCACGAGCRACCAATGCTGCAGTCAGGCTGTCTGCATCTCCATCCCGTGCAATCTGGGGATGGCCATGGGCAAGGCGCTGGTCGCTCCCTGCCGCCGCGCTTTTCCTTCTTCCAGGAAGGTGGTGCTGAGCAGCTGCYGTTCCTTCCCTTGGAGCAGGTGGCTTATGATTAACTGGTCTCGGTGTGCGAGGAGAGGGCGCAGCGGAGCCAGCTCCCGGGCCTCGTCCTGCGGTGTTTGCTCTCCAGTGGGGAGTTCCGGCATTGCTCTGGCTCCTCGGCATCAGGAGTGAACACGTCGCGCTCGCCTCTTCCTGAAGCCATTTCTGTCCCCCAGGGTTGTTTGCCTATCGCTACCTGTTTGCTGATGGGGTGAGGCTGGCTCATGCTTGAGCACACAGTGGGTGAGCTGGCACTTGCAGTGTGGGCGCCATGTACGGAAGTAGCCAGCTGGCTTTCCATAGTGTGTTTGCAATTGCTGTCTCACCATCAGGGTGGCTGAAATCTGTAGCTTTAAAGCTAACATCAGTTGCATTTCTGGCATGAAAACTCACCCAACTCGTTTGCTGCTGGAAGGAGCCAGTAGATGAGCTGTTCGTGTCACTTCTTAGAAAGGCACCCAGGAATTATGGCTGTGAAACAGCCACTTGGCAGCTGGTCCCCGCAGGCTGGAGTCCTTGCTCCAGGCAATGGGAGAGGGTAAAAAGCAGGTAGTGCACCTGGCACGCCACCGCTGAGCTAAGCGACCTGCAACACAGAGGGCCACGAAATGAGGGACTGYGGCTAATTCTGAGTGTTGTGGTGGTGCTGCTTAGTGTGAGCACAGCAAACTTAATTCTGGGGCTTCTTGCCACCAGTTTATGAGATATAGCACCTTTGGACAACAGTTGGCAGATGTGAGTCTTCTGTTGTCCTGTGTCAGTGAAGCTGAAGAAACATGTAGATGTATTACTCCAGTCTGTTGAGAAACTTAGTACAAAAGGTTTTCTTAACTGCTGTATAAGACTGTCCTTTTCACATTTGTTTCACTTGCAGAACTAGTAAAAGTTTCCAGTGGGGTTTGGAACCCTGTGCACAAAAAATGATGAGACCTGGTTCTGTTGTCTCTGTTACCTTTTTGTACAGCCTCTGTCAGAGGTCCGTAGAGCACAGACTGAAACCTGCAGGTTGAAGAACTGAAAAAAAGAGTATTCTGTTTTGATTCTTGTATGAGTCTGTCTTGAAAGCTTGGTTGTAAATCATGATGGTATAGTGCAAAGAAATAAACTCTTCTTTCTCCAAGTCTTGACTCACTTAGGACCAAAAAGGATCTTTGTATATTTTTTTTCCCTGCTGTGTGTTACTATGGAGTGTCTAGTGAGTGACATAAGGGTTGGTGAGCCGTGTTAAATGGCACAGGCAGTGGGGGCTTGTCCCCAAGCCTCTCTCTGTTCTCTGAGTACCACATTTCTGTCCATAGTGTCTCACTGGCAGTGCTGTGACTGTCCCAGAAACACTGCTGTTTGTATCCACTCTTGATGGAAACCTTCATGCTGTGAGTAAGAGTACAGGTGACATCAAGTGGACTCTGAAGGATGGTGAGTAACAGCCCAGAGGGTGTCTGCTTGTAGTTTAGGTCCCTGGGTTTGTCATTATCTGTGGGGGGGGGGGCGGGTTGGAAATGCACCCTCCAGCTTCGATCGTGCTGCAAGTGCTCTGAGCAGCCAGTTTCTCCAGACACTGGGGAAGCTGCCAGGTGCGTGTGCTAGCCCCAGGCCCTGCTGTTTTCAGAAGGGTCTGTTTACCATGGGCCAGACCCAMACCACCAGCAGTGGCTATTCTGGGTCTGAAATGCAAATAGGTACTGAATTGAACATGCCACCACATGACTGCAAATGGTAAATGCTGCCACGTTGTCCCTTTTTGCAGGGAGAAACTGCTGACGTATATGTTTCACTCTCTTTTTCAGATCCTATTCTGCAGGTGCCAGTTTATGTTGCAGAGTAAGTGTCATTTCCCGCTGGATGGAGTGTCCTTTGCAGTAAAGGTTGATGTTTATCAACCTTACAATGAGTGCAGAAGGCATCTGGAGATGATGGAGATTCCCTGATCAACCCAAAGATTCAAAACAAGAAAGTGGAACCTCAGAGAAATTTATCTTCTAGCCTGTGCTAGGATATCACGCGTCGTGATACAGAAATAGCTGCTTCCTCTTGCTGAACATGTAGCCTTTCTACAGACAGACCAGAAGCTCTCAGTGCAGCCGCACAAAAGTGTAGGAGAGAAATTGAGGAAAATCCCTATGTCTATTTAAAACTACAGGGGGAAACCAGGAAAACAGAGAGTTCMTTTGATGTGATGGGCAGAGGCACCAAATCTGCACAGTCTGAGGTAGATACATAGCAGCTGTGCAGGAGTTACTGTGTCGAGGCAGACCGGGAGTTCGTCTCATACTAAATCCAGTGCAAGAGATTTCCAGGAAAAGTTAAACATTGTAGTGAATCACATTGGAACAAACTGCTRGGGGGAGTTCCTTATTGCATCTCCTATTTAGCCATTGGCTGGTGCCCACAAGTAGGAGACAGCTCCCACTTCATTCTGCTTTCTCTGCCTTTTCAGACCAGCGTTTCTTCCGGACCCCAATGAYGGCAGCCTGTACATCCTGGGAGGAAAAAACAAAGAAGGCTTGATGGTCAGTGCGGCTGTGGGAAGGGCGGCCGTGCATCCTGCCCTCCACCCTGCTGGTTTCGCAGGGCTGACACGGACAGGGCAGACCTGCCGCACAGGGCAAGCCCTGGGAATTCAGATTGCTCCTGTTTGTCCTTGGCGCCTTGAAGATGTCTGCCGAGTGGGCGTGGGGCAATTATAGCTGTGTCCTTTCCTTCCCCATCACTCCAGCCTATTTTGGAGTCGGTGAAAGTAGGCAGGGAGGAGGGGACTTTCCAAGGCATATCTCTCCTYCCTCCCTGTTTCTGGAGGCTGTAAGGCTGCTGTTTGCGGAGCTGGTTCCCTGGCACTGTTACCACTCACAGGCCATCATGCCCCTCCCTTACAGAAGCTCCCGTTCACCATCCCAGAGCTGGTCCAGTCCTCACCGTGTCGCAGTTCGGACGGTGTCCTCTACACAGGTAAGAGGGACCTCTCCCTGTGGGAGAGATCAGCCACTTTGCCTGGGGCTTCTGGACSCCATGAGGTTAAATAGGGTGGTGGGTGGGGGTAATTCATGCCTGAGAGACACAAGTGGGCTCTGACCTGAAGTATGAACAGTCTAGGCCTGTGTGGAGTCTGCRGGATGGTTCTGACCTGGGGCTGTGAGGGGAAGAAGTGCTATGAGATGCAGAGAGAGAAGGGCTGAACGGGGACCTCATGGAAAAGGCCTCCTTGGAGGGAGAGATGTGAGGAGGAAGCCTGTGGGGTGACTTTCAGGAGAAGGACAGCAGGGCTGTGGAGACTTAAGGAAAAATATATTTTCGTTCCCAGGGAAGAAGCTGGACACCTGGTTCATCGTGGACCCCAAGTCAGGAGAGAGGCAGACCACTCTCTCAACAGAGGCCTGGGATGGCCTGTGCCCTTCAAGTCCCCTGCTCTACATTGGCCGTACCCGTAAGCTGGGACTCCTCCCTGTTTGTCTGTCTAGTCCCAAGAACAGAGTGCTGGGCTGTCCCGCTTGCCTTGCCGTCAAAGGAGGGTCTGCATAAATTCTGCTGCTAGTGAAAGGCTCTGCTGTCCCTTTGGAAACAGCCGGGATGGGGAGTTTGGTGTCTCCTGCAGCACGCTCTTCTCTGTCAGGTGTTGTAATACTGATGGGCTAATGCTTCCTGCAGCTGCTGTGGTTGACTCCATCCTGGGATAGATAGCAGTGTCCTCAGTGTTTGTTCTTAGTTCCCAGTTCCTGCTTTTCTAAAGACACTYGTTGCTTCTTTGATCCGTGCTGTGAACACCAGCGCAGTGACCTCGCTGCTTTTCTCTGATCCCCAGAGTATGTCATCACCATGTATGACACCAAGTCACGGGAGCTGCGCTGGAATGCTACCTACTCGGATTACTCAGCCCCACTCTACGAGGAGTTGTACCACTACAGTGAGTCGCTGCAGCCCACAGCATGCGCCGGAACACACTTCCTCCCAGGCCCCAGCACTCAGCAGAGTGGGCACTCCCACAGGGCTCAGTGGCTGGACAGGGAGATTCAGAATCAGTGCTGTACTGGGGAAAAGAGCTGCTGTGCTGGCCATGCCCACCCGAACTTGCCTGACTGGCAGAGGTGGGGACACAGCACTAGGACAAGCAGTACATATCTCAGACCTGGCCAGCCCTCCGAGGCTTGAGGATAGTCACCTGCATTCCTTGGAAGACATCCCTGGGGATGCAAAGGAGCTGCGGGATGGTGATAGGATCTTCCTCATCTGCRCTGTGGTTTCATTGAAGAGTTCACATGTGGTGCAGGCGTGTTGTCTGCCAGCAGCCCAGCAAAGAGCTCTTGCRTGAACAGAGCATCAAACAGCAGCCCTAGCCTGACTGAAGGCCACAGGACCAACATGACATGGAGAGAGGTGATAATGCCCCACAGTSAGTGCAGCTGCTTTACCTCCCTCTTTCTGTCTCTGGCTAGAAATGGCACACTTTGCCTCAAGTGGAGATGGCCTGGTGGTGACGTTGGACAAGGAAAGCGGGGAGGTCCTATGGGCACAGAACTATGGCTCTCCTGTGGTGGGCATGTATGTGTGGCATCAAGACAGCCTCCGCCGTATCCCCCACCTCAACATGGCCATGGAGACACTGCGCTACCTGACCTTCCATTCTCAGGACATCCGCCTCATCAAGTGGAACTACCAGTCAATGAAGGACTTCACCACCACCAAGACCCAGCTGCTGTATGTGTCTCGGGAGCCCTCAGACCTGGGTGGAGAGGTGGCAGCAGGCTGTGGAAGCCCTCTGGTCCCTATGGGGTAGCTTGAGGCAGGCAGCGGAGGCTGGCAGTCCTGGAACTGGGAACAGTAACTAGGGTTGGAATTTGATCTAAAACAGAGCATTTGCTTTTACAGCCATCGTAAACCTGAGAAGGGGCTATCTGGCTCAGGATGTGGGATATCAGTGGGTCCTGGTCGTGGCAACTTGTTGCATTTACGTTGCTTGCTGTTCATCCGCTCCAAAGAGCCTTAAGAATGATGCTGTTTTACTGGCATTGCAGGCCAACGCTCTATGTGGGGAAGTATGCAGCCAGCTTCTATGCCTTGATCTCCCTGGTCCATGACAGTGTGGCACTGGTGGTGAGTGTCCTCTCTGGYGCCATGAATGCTCCCCATTTCAGGGTGAGCTGATGAATGTGTTATGTTYTGACTTGTTAGTACTTCATCAACTGTCTGATCCCTTTAGCCAAGGGGAATCACGCTGGCCAGGATTGATGGCCCCACCACGGATGAYGTGACTCTGAGAGACTCTGGCGAGTGTGAGATCACACCGAGCACAGATGTCAAATACCCCCAGGGCAGCATCACTTCACTCCACAACCAGTGGCTCCTGATAGGTATGGACCCACAACAGGGCATTGCTTTCCCTACATCCTCACATTCAGAGACTGCCTAATGAGAGGGAGCCAGAGCTATGGGTGTTTTTTAGTGTGGCATGGTAACCTGCTTTGCTTAGTGGCTTTAAAAGGATTGAGGCTGTGTTTCACCCTTGAAGACTAYGATGACTCTAGTTTGGGTTTCATTCCAGCATGTCCTTGACCTTTCCCTAGAGAAGGCTATCAGCATGAGTGGGTGGGCAGGGGTGCTTTGAAATAAGGCTCACAATTGCCTGTGCTAACAAATGTGATATTGCATAATGTGTTGTGCACACAGATGGTGGATTCATTCGCTTGCTCCTTGATTGCTCTCATATGTGATGGCAGAAGATGCTATGGTGCACTGGCCTGCTTGAAAAAATCAAACTGGTCTTAGGATAGTTGTTTGGGAAGGTGCAAAGAGCAGGGCCAGGTCCTCCACTGTGTGCTAAGAGGAGACGACCTTGTTCTGTGCCATTCTCCATTGGCTACTGCTTCCCCAAGGTCCTTGTCTCCAGGGACAGAGCTCTGGAATTTTTCGTGTTTTCCATCAAAACAGACACCTCTTCTCCAAAGCTGTTAAGTGTTACTTTGGCATTGCAGARACGATCAAACTGAAGCTGTGGCCACAGATCGGTTGGCTATTCTGTCTTTTTCCTCCCACTACAGGGCATCATGAGCTGCCTCCTGTGGTCCATACTACAATGCTAAGAGCCTTTCCAGAGAATCTGAGGAAGACAACAGAAACCATCATTCCCAAAAGTTCTCCTTCCAGGGCTGTGTTTGATGATGTGAGTGCTAGAGCTCCAGGTCACTGCTCTGGAGTGAGGGGACCATGGAAAATGTTGATTTGCTGAAGGGGCCAGGTCATCTAGAGTGGGAGGATGTGTCCTAGCATCTTGGCTTGTGTGAAGAGGGAGATCCTGTGTGCAGAGCTGAAGCAGAGGAAAGCTRCTGGGAAGGAGCCCCAAGCACTAAGTGCCCCGAGGTCCCTGCTAGWGTAACCCGATGTCTGGGTGTGTGTTGCAGTATTTGACCACAAGCAGCATGGAAGACCCAGCTATCAGGAACAACGATGGGCAGTTTCAGTCAGATTCCAGCCAGGCAGAGCAAGTGGGGGTCTACCCAGAGTCCAGCAGCTGGGACATCGTGATGGCAGGAGTCAGCACAGCCCTGCTGGGTGGGGGAATCCTGTTCCTCATTCTGACGGTGAGTGATTATTCCTTCTCTCTCTGGTACCTTGGTCCTGGCTGGTAAAGAAACTGCCTGCTGCAGAAGTGCCACTGTTTGAAGGGTTGGAAATTCCCTTCGGTTCTTTTCTCATGTCTTTGTGGCACAAGCAACACTGTGAGGAGCAGCAGAGCTCCCACACTGTCTCATATATACTCATAGTCATGAACTGAAATTCTGTGCAGCTTTCTGCCCCCAGCCCTGGGTATGTAGCCGGCTGGGCAGGGAAAAAAAAGTACACGTTAGAACTGCTTGTCTAAGGTGCCAATGCCTTGGGTTCTCATCTCTGGGGATGCAAGGGACGGGACTGAGATTTTTTTGTTGTTTGTGTTCCAGAAACTGCAAAGGCGACATGAGGCACAGCAACAGCAACTGGAGAAGCAAATTCAGCTCTTGCAACAGCAACAGGAGATGCTATTCCCGGGTCGGGTCTCTGGAGAGGTTGTCCTTGCAGACCCCAAAGAGCTGGGTGTGACCCAGGGAAGTGCTTCACAGCTGTCACAAAGCTCCAGCGCATCTGCCTACCCAAAGGACCTGGTTAATGGGATGGTCAGCCAGCATCAAGCTGTCCTGGAGGCTGCTGAAGGTGTGTGCTGGTGAGAATATGAAAGGTGCATGGGATTCTCTGGCCTGTAGGCCAGAAACTCCTTACTTGTGGGAATGTCTATGTCCTTCTCCACAATTTGGAAGGGCACCTTTTAGAAAAATAAATCCAAGATTTTGAGGCATACAGAGCCTGAAAAGAGGTTGGACAGATGTTGTCATCCAAAATAGGAGCAGAAATGCCCTGCAGATAAGAGRGCTGCAACCTCAGCTGAGGGGGAGGAGATGCAAGACCTGGTGCTGGATAAGTGTGGGCTACAAAAGCAATTGCAGGAAGAACAGGGCCCAAAAAATGATCAGGTGGTAAAAGAACTGGATGTCCTTGACATAAGGCTGAAAGGTGGCTGGTGACATCAGTCTTCCTCTGCAGATGCAGGACCAAACATGACTGTGATTGGGAAAATTTCTTTTAACCCCAAGGATGTGCTGGGCCATGGAGCTGGAGGAACCTTTGTCTTCAGGTGGGTAGCATCCAGTGATGCCCTCCCTTTTGCTAAGGCCAGGCCTGGCTCAGAGAAGGAGCCACCTGGAAGGCACAATTCTAACACTAAGGCACATTCCTTCCATGGTAGGATCCGGATGGTTCAGAGGCTTTTGTGAATGGATTTCCAAGTTTCCCTTCTTAGCTYCTGGCGTTGGCAAGAGCCTTGCTAGGCTGTAAATCTGCAGGGCTGTGCTCTGCTCTAACTGGTGAGGGCTGTACATGGACACGTATACATGTACCTGTACTGCTGTCAACTCTTCGTGCAGGGGACAGTTTGATGGTCGGAATGTGGCTGTAAAGCGCCTTCTCCCTGAGTGTTTCCATCTCGTGGACCGCGAGGTCCAGCTGCTCCGCGAGTCAGATGAGCACCCTCATGTCGTACGATATTTCTGCACTGAGAAGGACAAGCAATTCCATTATATTGCCATTGAGCTCTGCTCTGCCACATTGCAGGAGGTGAGTGCAGAGCCCCTTTCCCTGCCTGRGTGCTTGCAGAGCAGGGTCATCCACATGCAGCCATCACAGGCTTGCTGTTAATTAACCCTTCATGTCTCCATCCCGATATTTGCAGGGAATCCCCAGGGGAATGTGTGCAGTTTCATCTGTCCCATTAGTGAGGTCCTAGCCTGCAATATTCTTGCAGGAGTAGAGTACTCTCTCTGCATGTATGACAGCAAGGTTGTCAGCTGCAGTTCCTGCATTTGGAGCCCTGTTTGATGTTTCTGGAGTGCCCTGYTCTGTACCTGTTTCTCCACAAGTCAGAGGGCATAGCAGTTAGATCTTGCATGGACAGGCTGCAAAATACTACTCTAAAGATGCAGAGCACATACTGGTAGTACTATTTCCTTATGAATCAAGTCCCTGTGTTTGTTCCATTCCTGATTTTCCCTTTCAGGAGGTGGCAGTGCAGCAACATGCTTTTTCGCACCACTTGGAGCAGTTCCCTGTTCCCTTCTGGGTGACCTTGGAGAGGGGAGCAGCTTCTGGTCCATCATACTGGTGCTGTACCTCAGTGAGGGGCTGGTTGACTCCCTTCCCCAGCACAAGCTGGGAAGAGACAGCGTATTGGGATTAGAAGAGTAAAACAGGAGCATTGCTGAAGCTATGCAGGTCTAAGGGTACAAGTGAGAGCAGGTTTGGAGCAGAAGGAACATCTGCGAACTGGTAGACCTGAAAGATGACAAGTTAGCTTTGGGGACACAAATGGCCTTTGAATGGGCTTGTACAGCCGAAAGGTCATTGCCTTCCAGCTCTATCAGCCTAGTGAGAGGTCTCTCTGCTGACAAGCCTTGTCTTGATGGCTTCCATAAATCAGATCTCAGTTCATACCTCTTTCTATGCTTGTCTTGTTCCAGTATGTGGAAAGCTCTGGCTTTGATCGTCGGAACTTGGACCCGGTGTCTCTCCTGCATCAGACCATGTCAGGCCTGGTACATCTGCACTCGCTAAACATCGGTAAGAGGGCAGTGTCCCCTGCTTTCATTCATATGCCTCTAGCTTGAGGCTAACATGTTCAGCTGAGCAAATTCAGCTTTAGGGAGCTCCTGTCTTCAGCCCAAGAGTTTTRTGTTGAAGAAATGGCTGCCAGGTGTGGTGGCAGCTCATGGGTTTCTGGGCTGTGGCATGCTAGGAGATGTGCAGTAGCCCTGTTACGTCATGACAGCACCAATCCTTGGTTCAGTCGTGCAGCTGCAGGGTCATGTTTGCAGGTAACATTGTGAACTGCCTCTTTCAGTTCATCGTGACCTGAAACCCTGCAATATCCTCATCTCCGTYCCGAATAGCCATGGGCAGATCCGAGCCGTTATCTCTGACTTTGGCCTGTGCAAGAAGCTTCATGGGGGACGACACAGCTTCAGCCTCCACTCTGGGATTCCTGGCACTGAGGGATGGATTGCACCTGAGTTGCTACAGGAGGCCCCAAAGGAAAACCCTGTCAGTGAGCCATGACTGGTGATGCCAGTCCTGCTTATTGTGCTTGTTAACCCTTCATTTGCAGAGTCTTCCTTACTTGCAGCAGCCTCTTGAYGTGCTACTGAAATCTGCAATTAAGACAAAAGCTCTAAGAGTAAAAGCCAGTCCAGATGCAGAACATGGGTAATCATCACCAGGATCTTTGTAGTCAGATGTTGCTTTCCTGTCCCTTGTGAGGACAGCCATTCCCAATAAAAGGCAGAGTGCAATGCCTGGTGGCATGGTCGAGTTGGAGGCAGTGTCACGTCCACTCTGACAGGCCTGCAAAAGCAGATGGATCTCAGTAAATCTGAGTGTTCCTGGGTATGTGGCTCACCAGCAACATGATCACTGGGTGCCTGGGATAGTGGCCAGRTGTGTTCAGTGCAGGTCTCCTCAGCTGGCTGTAGTATTTGGAAATTCGGGGTAAGGAGGTGGAAGAGGGCCGTGGGAACTGGCTTGCTGCAAAAGTTACTCATTCTGCTCATCTATTAAGCCCAGGGTATCCYGTTTCTGCTGGAAGCCAGTTGCTGTGCTGGAGGTTGGCAACATGCTTCATATAATTTTGTACTGAGATCAGTTTGTATGGATTTTTAAGACACTAGCAGCCCTCAGGTGTTCATCTGGCAGTGAAGTCCTGACTTCTGTCTGTGCCCTTGAAAGCCTTTTTTCTAATCAGGACCTGATGTGATAGGGCATTTCACAGATTTAGAGGGAAACAGTCCCTTCTGCAGAAAACGTGAGCAAGCAGGAGCCCTTGTGCAAACATTGATCAGCAATTTTGTATTTACCAAAGAAGACTCTAAAGTGTTGTCTCTGAGTTACTTCCTAGCTAGAGCTTCAATCAGCAGCCAAGTGTTCACGTTTCCATTCTTATATGGAAAGTGGGAAGGTAAAAAACACTTCTTCGCCCCTTGCTGTGAGGGTCCTATCTCCCTGTTTGTGTTTTGCAGACATGTGCTGTGGACATCTTCTCAGCCGGATGCATCTTCTACTAYGTGGTGTCAGGAGGAAAGCATCCATTTGGGGACAGCTTACGGCGACAGGCCAACATACTGTCAGGCACATACCAGCTGACCTGTCTGCAGGAAGATGCTCATGGTAAGGGCCCTTGCCCGCAGGCGTATGAATGCATGTGAATCCCCCAACACTGAAAGACATGGGTCTAGTAGTAATGACACAGGGTTTAGTAGTAATGACACAATGATYTGGTCCTTCTGTGACACCTGCTTTTTGCAGTTGTCAGGCTATGTTACATATGTTGACTTACTCTTGCCTTGCAATCCTCAGAAAGTAAATCAGCATCATTAATCCTGTTTGGTAGAAAAGAAGCTTAGACCAGAGTGGTGAAATGACTTCATAGAGGAAACTAGTGACAAGGTGGCTCCTCTGGATCTTTGTGCTTCAACCATAGGACCAGCCTTTCAGATGCACTACAGAGAGCACTAACACAGAACAAAATCTTTAGGGTCTTGTAGTCATTCATCCAGTCTCTGCATTTTAATCTGCATCCAGGCTTGTTGTAAATGTCTCAATCAGTTGACTTCCAYCACTCCTTTTTTAGATAATCCCATGGCTTCCTAGGCCTACTGCAACTTGCTCCATTGCACCAGTTCACGCAGAGAGAGAGGAGTTAATGGTGTGTTCTGGTAKTCAGAAATAGTACGACAAGTTTGATTTCATTTCATTGTAGCACTGCAGTCCTTGGAAATGCTGTGTGCCATGACTTGTATTAAAAGCCCTGAACCAAGATGTGTGTAGCTCCTTGTCCTTCTCAGGGAAACTAGTTCTCTATTTCATTTGTTTTGCATGTAAGACAAGGTTGTTGCAAGAGAGCTGATTGCAGCAATGATCGGCAGTGAGCCCCAGAAGCGGCCTTCAGCCCCTGTGGTCCTTATGCACCCCTTTTTCTGGAGTCAAGAGAAGCAGCTACAGTTCTTCCAGGTGAGAACCCTCCAGCCAACAGGTACTGAATTCCAGTGGGATCTAAGCATGACTGACATTGCAGAGTCTTTCTGAATCTGCAGGTGGTCTGAAAGACAAGTGCTGAAAACAGCCATATTTGGCTCAATATGCTCATTCTGAGCTAGTTTTGCAATGTGGGAGACTGCCACTTGCCCTGAGTTTGAGACCAGAGCCCTTTTTCCTTTAGAAAAACTCATTTCAAAACCTGGAAGGAGCCTCTCTCTGCAGGCTGCTGGGTTCAGTGTGGCCCGTTGGCCGCCGGCCGTTTCCGCGTGTGTTAGCCTGCCCTGGGAGCAGGCTGCGTGTCTCGCTTCCACCCTCCGCGCAGCTCTGTTCTCTGGTGGTGAGCGGGGCTGCCCGCCGGCCAGAGCCAGCACGAGTAACGCTCCCGTTCCCTGCTCTTTGGCCCGCAGGATGTCAGCGACCGCATTGAGAAGGAGCCTGCCGAGGGGCCCATAGTCTCGGCTTTGGAGGCGAGAGGGCGGTCGGTCGTGCGGGTGAACTGGAGAATGCACATCTCTCTCCCACTGCAGACTGGTAAAAGCTCAATTCCGGGCTCACCGCTGGTCCCTAGACCTGGGGTCTTGTAGCCAGAGAAACRGAGCTTTCCAGCTCTATGTCCTTTACTGGGTAAAGGCCTAAGGTGCCTTCCAGTGCCCAGGAGTCAAATAGCAGGAAGGAGAAGCTGCTGCCCCAGCCAGGGCAGGGCAGCTGGGTGAACCCCATCGCCTGGGTTTGTCCCCCCCTCTTGAACTCCCATACCYGCTTCCCCATGAGACGCTGACTCCCATCAGTGCGTATTGCCCCTGGGAGCTGTTTGCAGCTCTGACGTCCCGACGCATCGCTTCGAAGCCGCTTCTTGCGGACGCTGATTGCAGCTCTCCTGCCGTTTCCAGACTTGAGGAAGTTCCGGACATACAAGGGCGGTTCAGTGCGCGACCTCCTGAGGGCCATGAGGAACAAGGTACTGCCACCGTCCCGCACCGGGAGTCCCCTGGGCTCCAGGCACACGCAGTGCTGTCTCTGACTTCACTCTCTCTCCTGCAGAAGCATCACTACCGTGAGCTGCCCGTCGACGTGCAGGAGGCSTTGGGGTCGATCCCCGACGGCTTCGTTCAGTACTTCACCTCTCGCTTCCCCCATCTGCTGCTCCACACGCACAGAGCCATGAGGGTCTGCGCCCACGAGCGGCTCTTCCGTTCCTACTACTGCCAGGAGCCAGGAGACGATGGGAAATGAGTGGGGACGCCGCACCGGGGAGAGCGCTCACAGCAAGAGGCTGGTGCAGCCGCTCAGTGCCTGGGCATCGCAGGAATCCCTGCAGGATGGGGTCAGCCAGTGCCTGTMTCTAGTTTATCCTGTTAAAGCAGAGGCTTTTGGAGCAAGATAGAGCTTTGGCTGCCTTGCCTGCCACCCCGGCAAGGACAAGAGCCCCTCTCTCCCTGACCTGCCTGTAGCTGTAGACACTGTCTTGCATCAGCTCAACCCCCAGGGAGTTTTTCTTTGGGGCCTCTGCGTGGCCCCTTGTTGTGGCTCTCAGGGAGCCCATCTATCCATTTTTGGGGAAACAGGAACTGTGGATCAGGGCAATGTCTTCTAAAAGAAAACTGCTGCTGTCCATAATACTTAYAGTACATTAGTTCTTCCTGTACTGTGCAGACTGTCGGTGTCAGTGCAATTGCTGGAGCACAGGGCAGACCCAGCGCTTGTCAGTCATTCAGCAGCCGAGTGCTATAACTAGTCCTGTGGGCTCTCCGGCTTTGTTCTTCCCTGTGTACTGCAGTAGGCAGCTGAGGATGACATGGGAACACAGGAYTGGGAGTGATTGCCCAGTGTGCCGACAGTTAGAGGAAGCACAGTCCAAGACAAGTTATCATAGTTTGCAGTTGGGCTGTTTCATCTTGGTTCTCCTGACCCCAGGAGCAGCCATTTAGGGCTCTGCCTTGGCAAGCTCTTATTCAAATCCAATAGCCTTAAGGCTCTTGTGTCAGAGAATAAAAAAACTCTCTGCCATGGACATGCTGTTTTGATACGTCAGGAAAAAAAAAATCTGAGCGTTACAGGACTTCTCTTGAGAATAGCTGAAAGACTGTTGCAGTTTGAAGTTGGGTTGATGCCTGGAACCTGCTGGTTGTTCATCAGAAGATGCTGTGAGCTTCAGTCCCGTGGTTCCCTCCTGTGCTATGCTCCTGTGGAAGTGGCGATTTGATTGTGTTTAATACACAAATGCTAATTGAAGCACTATTTTGATAGTTTTGACACTGGATGTGGCACTTCATCCCAGGTAGGAGGCTGAAGCAAATTGGGTTTGAGGCTTTTAGCATCCAGCCTTAAGGCTTTGGACTTGCTATTTGCATCTTTCCCTGTTTGCATCAGGCCTGCTAACAGCAAAGCGCAGCCAGCCCTGGAGGCAGGCGCTGAGCCTTCCAATGCAATCCCAAAAAATGAAGTCTTTTTTTTAATCTYAGATGGGCTGAGAAAAAGGATTTCACCCTTTCAGTCACCAGCAACTTATAGTTATTTTAGGTCAGGTACCTATGTGTTAGCCAAGAACCCAAGTGGTTTGCACAGCAGAACAGCAGTTCTGCTATTTGTGAACAGTATCCTCAGGGYAGGAAGGGAGAGAAACAAGAAGGAAATCCCGTTCTCCCTCTGAGGATCCTTTTCCTCTGAACTCAGGTCTGCACCTGCTGTTCCCAAAGCATGTGCACAGCTGGAGCAACAGCAGCAGCACACTTTTCTCTCTGGCATCACCCTGGATCTGGCTTCCAGACTCCCTAGGCAACTGTTAGCTGAGTGCTGCCATGAGATAGGTTTCCCATTTTCTGTCATTCCTTTGGGTTGCAGTCAGCTTGGATGCAGGGGCTCTGCAGGCCCGTGATTCACATGAGCTGGTCCACAAGCAAAGCTCCTGCAGGTAGCCCTATGCAGCAGCTGGAGCAGAAAAGGGAAAATGCTTCTACGCAAAGGTGGGACATAAGGCCAGACATGCGCTCCAGCTGCTGCCTTACCCTGAATGCTGCCAGGCTACCACACACCTGAGAGCAGGGTTGTCTTCTGACAGAGGCAGTTGCCAGAGATGCGAGAACAAGGCAGCCTTAGTCCCCCTGCACCAAGCTACCTCTCAGCTGCTGCCCCTTCGTGATACTTCTCTCTGCAATAGCAATCATTTTGTACTGTCTTGATTCTACTTTGTGCTGGGGTGTGGGGTTCTGTTACACTGGGAACAGTCAGTTTGTACATGGTTTGTTCTGTATTGTCTAGAACACTTTATACAAAATAGTGGGAAAAAAAATAAAAAATAGAAGTGATCATGTCCTGGCAGTCAGCAATGATTGGAGAAAACCTAAACTATCTTATCCAGTTGCTGCTGAACTATCCCATTATCACCTATTAAACATGTTTGAGATTAGGGCAGAAGTGATCACTGCAGGGCTGTTGCTATAATAGAGCTTCTCAACAGTGGGAAGACAAAGATAAGTAAATGCTCCTCAGCGCACTGTTCTAACCAGTAACGGTAGGCTAATGTCTCCCGCAGTACTTTGGAAGAGCAGTAGTCCCCTTTCTCCAGCACAGGAGAAAGAATGAAACACATGTGCTACTCACAACAAATATCTAAACTTTAAAACCCCAATTCCTATTAAAATTTGCTGCTGTCTTCCTATTGCTCAGTATTAGAGGTGGAGCCAAACAGCAAATCCAGAGCTCAGCCAGGCTCTCCTAGGGCTGCTAATAGGGGCAGGCTAAAGAGAACGAAGACAGACTGGATGCTGCAGCAAACAATCTTTAATCAAGTTATGCAATATACAAAAGTTTAGGTTTTATGTAGATTAATTTCAGTATTAAAAGGCTAATTGCTCAGTCTCAATCTGGGCATGTTAAATATCTTAGCTGAATTACTACAATAAACAAAGCCCAGAGCATAAGGCAAACATGTACAAATAACTTACATGATAGTTCTGCCTTCTCCACACTCTGGAGTCTCTCATGCCCAGGAACCTCAAACAAGGTTTGTTTTGAGTCAGGCTTTTTGTTTTGGGAAGTTAGGGGAAAAAAAAAAAGGACTAAATACTTAAAAAATAAACTTTCTATTGGGAGTGGGAAGCAAAAAGTCCCCTTGGGCACCTGTCAGTAAACACAGCACCATTCCCACAGCATCAGCGACAGTACCCAGGAGCAGGAGCCCAGCTAGGTGATGAGAGGTTACAGTGCGAGCAGGGATGCTACTAGAGTCCCCCATCCACAGCTGGGGCAGTTTGGCACAGATGTCAAGTCCATCAAGATCAAGGCCTAAACAGAGGGTTTCACACGGGCTGAGCCAGACTTTGAGCTGAGGAGCTTCTCCACCATGGTGCGAGCATAGCGGAGCCGGCTGGCCAGCTCCTTGCAGCATCCATGTTCCTCGATGAGGCTCAGCTTGTACGTGCGGAAGTCCCGTTTCTCATCTATGTATGTGACAGCAGCCATGAGAGGGCACAGGATGACTTTGGTGTGGTCCTACAAGGAGAGGATGCAGAGGTGACCCTTAGCACACTGCAAACACTGAGYTTCCCTCAAGACAAACCATCTCAGCAGCTGAGGCATCTGAGCAGCACCTAGAAACATGCTAACACGGCAGCTCACCACAGCCAAGTTGAGGTAGAAAACTATTTCTTCATAGATAGCAGTAAAAGGAAACAAAGCTACCCAGTCAGCCAGCTCAAGAACCACTGCACTTAAGACCATGCAGCAGTCTTACTCCTGCTCTAGGAAATAGCCCATGCTAACATGTCTGGATGGCTTATGGACTGATAAGAGTAAGGAGCCTTCCAGTGTAGGTTCACTGGGCAAAGTTTTGACTTGGGTTACACCCTCCTGCTAAGGAGGGTGTTTGCATATAGCACTGTTTGCAGCAGAGCTGCTAGGGCAGCTAGAGCTGCAGCCCCAGGAAAGCCAGGGAATGGCATCCTCACCTGGAAGAAGTTGATCTGCACAGTGCCATTGCTGAGGTGCAGGATAATGGCACTGCGGGTCCGGAACCATGTGCAGAGGTAGGGTAAACGAGCCAGCTCATCTCCTTCCCGAGGCGTGATGTTAGCACCTGCCTTCAGTAGGTGCTCACTCATGTAGTTCCGGAAGTATTTCARTAGTGTTATCTGCAGAGAAGGAAAAACTGTTATCCAGACAGGCTGGAGATAACCTATGCTACCTGGGGACGACAGAGGCAGCTTCTGCAGTCCCAGAGCCTCCTTTTATCTTTCAGGACTTGAGGGGGTCACTGTAAGAACTTGTACAAGTTCACATATTCAGACAAAGTTAACCCTGTTGGTGATGTCTGAGGTTCACTTTGCAGGCTTTGTGAGCACGTATTTCTTTGAAGCTACTCATAAGCAAGCCTCAGCTAGCAACTAGAAGCAGTGCAAGCTGCTAGTCTCTCCTTTGGGCTGTGTTTTACCAGCCAAGAGGAAGCCTGCAGAAAGAAAGTGGCCCCAAGAAATTGATCCTCTCCCTGGAACCCACCTATGGAGGCTGGCAGAGGTCTCAGGGAGGAATGCCCACCCACCAGCAATGGCCCCTGTCCCCAAACTGACCTTCTTGTTTAGGGCAGAGGGATAAGATCTCACAGTGAAGTAGGACTCCGTGCTGTTTTGCTCAATGTACTGCAAGCTGTCCCCATCATTATACATAATAAGACGAGTGGAGTCATTGAAGAGAACTCCAACACTGTTGTCGCACAGCTGATAACCTAGTTCAAAAGGGAGCCTGTTAGACCTTCAAATAGACAGAACTGCTGACTGTGCAAAATACAGGGCAGAACTGTGTCACACAGGGGACTGCTGACAGCCAACCCATCAATCCAGAGATCCTCCTCTTTGCAGAGGTCTGGGTGGCACTTCTCTGGATTTGTTGCTCTTCCCTGTCACATCACRTGCTATAGAAGGAAGCTTTAACTACAGTACTGGGTATCATTTGCTCACTGTGGAGCAAGGCCACATCCCACGGAGCATGTAGCTGTTTTGTGCCAATAGGGGCACGGGCTTATGTTCAGTGACCGCTGCTCTGGATTCAATGCATATTTAATGTTCTTGCTGGTGGTAGTTTTAGACATCTACATGTTAGACTGCCAGATTAAAGAATCTGGCACATGCAATACCTGAATCACAGCCTCCCTCAGCTTCTTCAGAAACTGGAAAAGGCTGAAGTGCTGCTCCTATATTACTTACCTAGACCATATTTATCTGAGTAGTCCACCCATTTGCTAACCCAGAAGATAGGAATGCAGGCTGGGTCTTCAGCCTCTTCTGCCAAGAAGAGAACAGTTTATTAGAAGGCATCTAAGGCATCTTGTGCACCATAACAAACAAAGCCAAAATGAAGACAAGTAGCTACTACATCGCTTCTCTGCCTTCCAGTTTGAAGCCAAGGAGATCAGTTAGCCCCTCACTTCAAACAGTAGCAGAATGACAGAAAAGCAAGTTACCAAGAAAGGCTAGTGCACACGGCTCACCTTGTCTCACAACCACTCTCTCAGATGGCTTGGCTGAATTGACTGCAGTCAGCTGCTGTAACATGTCTGCTAAGTGACAGTCAACAGCATCTCCTAGCTCCCGCTGCCCAGCTACATCATCTTTTTCAGGCAAGCTCTCTAGTGCAGGGCTGTCTGGTCCTGGGCCAGGAAAGAAAATAGTGGAGGCATTACAAGGAAGCAGGTTTCTGAAGGCACCAGATTTACAATCAGAGCTCTAAGAAACACATTATGCACTACACAGCTAAAGCTAGTGCTGACAACCCAGAGCAGAAGCAGGGAGGAAAAGGAGGAAGAGGTTAGGGAGCACCACATTCCTCACCAACAGTCTGGATGGTGCTGGAGGCCAGGCAGGCTTCCATCCAGCACTACAGTCTACAGCCCTCAGCTCCCAGGCACTCACACTCACCTTTATTGAGGGCAGTCAGYGGCTTTCGCCCATTTAATTCAAGCCCACTGGGAGCAATTGAAAACCTAGGTGCAACGGTGAGACAGCTGGTGGGCAAGCGGTTGGGGATGTATCCTGACGTGAAGAACTCGTCATTCAGCAACTCGTCAATTGTTGGGCGTGTGGCAGGGTCAGACCTCAGCATCTTCTGGATGAGGTTAGCAGCTACAGGGTTGATGTGCTGTGAGAAAACAGGCAGAATTCACAAACAGGAAAGGTCAGGGACAAGCATGCACAAGGAGCAACGTGCACAGGATGCACAGTATGGGGGCAGCTCTGCTCAGAGCAGAGCTTCTGTGCTGCAGCAGACACACAGGATGTTGGTCTGGGGAAACAGAACAGCTTGACAGTGCCTGTGCAATCTCCTGGTAGTATTCAGAGCTTTAAGTCAACTGACTCTAGCAAGACTAAACCAACAGTGGGATGAGCAGGGGGTCCTTGCCCAGACCTCATCTGTGGCTGGACTTGAGCAAGTTAATTTATCCCATGGCCTTCTTCACATGTCAGCTGCCCAGTTCAGATTTTTGGTATGTCAGGAGGGAGGCTGCTGGCCCCTCAGTAGGAGGCTGACCCCACAGGTCCATTCCACCAGATTGAAACATCCCCTTCTTAGCATTTGGCAATGAGAGCTGTTTCACTGTTATGAAAGAGCTCATTAAGTGTCAGAAGCAGAATGGTGCAGAAGGTGACAAACCTGCTGCAGGGTTAATGAGTCCACCCACAGGAAGTGCCTTACCTTGGGGATGGTATATTCATTCTTCTTAATTCGGATGTAAGTTTCCTTTAGACAAGACGTTTCAAAAGGCGGTTTCCCTACCAGCAGGGTGTACCTGTGTGTTTAAGGACATAGAAGAGTGTCACAGTTTTGTATGAGGCAGCCAGTAGAGAGGCTACAACACTCCTAGTCCAGATGCAGCTCCATCCAGAAGTGCCAGCTGTGACTCCCTAATGCCAAGTGTGTTCCTTCTGCCAGAGAGGGCAGTACAGCAGGCAGTTACAGGTACTATTCCCAGTGCCTTCTCCCTGAGGGGGGAAGCTGGGATCTAGTACCCCCTAGAAARAGTTCTGGTTGGAAAATGAGAGCTTTTGCAAAAATTGCCTCAAGATGGCCCCCATGTGAGCAGATTAGCCTGCAAAGACACATACACCTACACACGTGCAGAGCACTAGGGAAGTTATGAGCACTGAGAAAGTTATATGCTGGCAAGCAGCTGTGCTCAGCAGACAGCATGCCCAAGGTTTCAGCTTATGCCWAAAGCCCAAGGAGACCCAGAGCATGAGACAGCCCAGCCCCACATGGKGAGTGCTCTGACTCACATGATGCAGCCAATGGACCAGATGTCCACCTCGAAGCTGTGCCCCTTCTTGCCCAGCACCTCTGGAGCAATGTAGTTCGGGGTCCCACACARGGTCTTCTTACGCTCGCCATCATACTCCACTTTGGTAGCCAGGCCAAAGTCACCTTTGAGAGATAGGGAAGACAAGAATATAAGCCAGAAGCTTCCATACCACTGACCCCAAGCTCGGGGTCCCTACCGCAGGTGGTGGGCAGCACATCACAAGCACCTACCGATCTTCACCTCCATCTCATCGCTGAGGAAGAGGTTGCCCAGCTTGAGGTCACGGTGGATGACGCGGTGGTTGTGGAGGTACTGGCAGCCCAGGATGGTCTGGCGCAGGTAGTAGCGCACCTCGGGCTCGCTCAGCGCCTTCCGCCGCTTGTGCAGCTCCAGCAGCGACTGTGGGAGGCTGTCAGCCCAGGGCATGCACCAGCCCCCAGCTGCTCCGGCCCTCCAGAGCCCCCCGCGCAGACACAGGGCCTGATCTCCCCCCGGACTCCCCCACCCAGCCCCAGGGCCGGATCCCCC
>NW_028186430.1:861973-871150 GCF_003343005.1 Rhea americana
GCGCTGTGGCCGCCGCGGCAGCGCTGTAACAATTTCAAACGCGGAGCCGGAGCGTTACGCGCGCCAGGCCGCTCCCTATTGGTCGAGAGGATTTAAAATCCAAGCGCCCGCCGCGACGCACCATGGGAGCGCGCCCCGCCTGCCGCGTTTAAAGAGACAGGCGCCGCGCGGCACCGGGGCGCGGGCGCCGCCTGGCGGGCGGGCGGGGCTCAGCGCAGCGCGCGGCCCCACGCGTGACCGCGGCGCAGCTGCGGCCGGACCGGCTGAGAGGGACGGCCTGAGGGGCTTGGCTTGCCTGCCCCATTCCGGAGCAGCTCGCGCTGTTTCTGGCGTCCTTTGAGGACACTCATGTGCTTGGCCTCCCTCGGGCACGCAGTGAGGAGCCACGCGAGCGTGGGGCAGCGCCGCTGCGGGGCTCGAGGACAGGAGCTTCCCGGGGGTTCAGACACCCCTTCCCTCCGGGATGCCAAGCACCAGCAGGCAACCGCGACACTGCATCAGCAGCAGCAGCCCCACGGCTCCCCCGCCGAGCGTCCGGCACCGCGTCGCAGGTGGGCCAGCCTGAAGTGCCTGGGTGGGACTGCTATTGCACGGGTAAAACCCAGGGCTGTGGCTGAGGAGGGCAGGCGGTCCGTGAGGGCTCCGGGCTCCTGCCTCCTAGCTGCACATCTGGGGCTCTTGGGAACGCTTGAGGCTTCACGGCAAGAGCGAGGAGGAGAGGCCAAGAAAGGGGACGCAAACGAGGCCAGGTACCCCCACTCTGAGCCCAAAAACTGGGAAGAGACGACAAGTAGCTGGCAGAGTGCTCTGACAGTCTCGCTGAGGTCAGCCCGACTTCGGGCAGTTTGCCTCCGCCTTCGCAGAGGCTCAAACAGTCTCCGAGTTATAGATAGAAGCTTTCCGTCATCTAAATGTCTACCGTAAGAGAGTGGAAATTTCATTTTATTTTTTGCAGTGCTTAGTACWGCCACTCAGCTGTTGACTGCTTGCCTGTCTGATAAAAGCTCTTACCAGCCTGAGCGCACACGAAACGCTCTTGGCCGCGCAGCACCAGTATGGCATCGATACGACACTGCAGCCAACCCTTCCGCAGAGTTCTTTTTTACCTGTTTATTTGTGTGTACAACGAGGGCTAAAGTAAGCACTCAGGCACAGGTACATGCAGGTTCTGCGGGGATGAGATATAGCTGAGAACCAGCTCACAAAGACCAGGGCAGCATTGGACAATATTGTAATACTCAGAATTCCTCAAGGCAGTTTGTACATGTCTACAGTTGTTTGAATCAGTACCACGATTTGTGGGTGTGGGAAATCAAAGAGAATTTATAGGTACAAATACAAAAACAGTACTAGTTGTGGAGCTGTCCTCCCACTAAGGAATACAAATGGCTTTTAAGTGCATTTGGAGGGGATTACTTTTATGAAAAACAGCTAAAGGTGATCTTAGCTTGAGTGTTTTTCCTCTCACCCCTGTGGGTTGTAAGCAGCTTTTCAGTCAAGTCCTTCTGGCAGGTTTAGTTTAAGTATTTTGTGAAAGTAAATTCATGTTATACTTTGTACTTGTAAGTTTCTTCTGTGAAAGAGAAATGGCAACTAGACAGTTCAGTTCCCTGCACATTTTTGTGACTCCTCCAAGGTAAGACACTGTTTGTTTATATATGTCCACATTTCCCCAAGAATCTGGCCAYTTTGCTGATTTTTAGTCTGTAGTCCCACATATTCCTGCTGTCATTTTCAGCTTCTCTCATGGCACCTCTCATTTCCCTCTCTGTCACCAARGGGTGACATTTTGCCAGCTGAGTGTAATTGTGCCTGGCCTTGTTAATGATTTTTTCACCTTCCTCATCCCAGTCACCATGTGGGATGCCATTTAGGAAAGAATATGGCAGGAATGGACCACATGTGCACTAGGGCCTGGAGAGCTTGTTCCTGTAATCTAAGCACACCATCTGTTAAGAAATGTAACTTTAGCATATATACTCATCCYTTAATTTGGTCTTGCTGCCTGCTGGCTCAGAATGAAACACCAGTGAACAACAACCAAGACCAGCACAAATCCGGGCCAGCCATCGCGCCCTGGGCCACGAGCCTGCTCTTTCCCTCCAGGCATACATGGTTGTACGCCGAAGCTAGGATGAGGACACGAAGGAGCAGCTGGATCTCTCCCCTCAGCACTGGCTCAAAGCATCACATAAGTGTAACTGTGATRGGAAGGTCTGCTCTCAGGGGCTTTTGTGGTCCCACAGGTTGGCAGAAGTTTGGCTTTGGGAGCAGTGCTGTGCAGCAATGAGGAGGGTGACTGGGGTCAGGGCACATTCCGGCTAAATTCCAGACAGACTGTGTTTCTTGCACTGCCTGGTCTCTCAGCCACTTACAGTGAGTACACTTACGTCTGACTCCAGTACCAGGCAGGTACTACAACCACTAGCAGATGACAGTGGACYCAGAGTAACAGAGAGAAGCCCCAGTTTTACATTCTTGAGAACTTTAAATGCCCTGCGTAAGAGTGACCAACACAAGTAGTATGCGCCTCCAGTCTTGGTCAGAGCAAAGTGAAGTACATAGGATCAATGAAGCAACATAGCAACTTACTGCTGGAAGTGATCGCTTTTTGCTAAGAATCTTGAAAGAAGGAATTTGCATTTCCCTCCCCAACCCTTTGAGCATCATGCTTCCCCACGCACCTACAGCTCCTCTTTAGCTGTGCAGCAAAGCCCTCTCTTGGAAGTCACGTTTCACTGCACTTCACTAAACTGACATCAGAAAACTACAGTTCCCAGGGGGTGTAGAAGCATGCTGCAACCTGATACTCCATCATTCCAGAGAGCTGGCAGAGGTGTAGAGATGAGCCCAGGTCAGAGTGATGCTTCAGAGGACAGGAGGATAAAGTGACCAAATTTAAGGAATGTTAACACTGCTGAGTATTTGAGATCTTCAGTGGTGACTTGTTTTTAGACCCTGGCAGAGGCCACCTTAACAGAGACAATAAAACAGGTTTTAATCAGCCTGCTAGAAGGAAGACAAGGCTGAGAAATGTGTAAGTGGCTGTACAGTTACATATTCCTCAGTACTCTACAGCTGCGTTGAAGTGATGATGGAAGTACATCATTCCTGAGACTTTTCCAGCTGTAGTACCATTTCTATTCTCAAACTCACATCCCTCAACTTAATAGCCCACCTTTCTCCCCACTCTAGCAGCCTAGCTTCATGCTACCCAACTGCGGTCGTAAATCAAGCGATCCCAGTGAAATGTACTATGTGGTGTTGAAACTTTGAAGTGACACCATGGCAACACAGCACACACAGGCCCTTTCTGACAAAATACAGTGCTACTTCACACACTTCAAGAGACAGCTGATAGCAAGTCACCAATGCACAGTAGTACTAATGAGTGCCAGCATAAACACCTCTGACATGCATGAAATCTTTCAAGAATCCCAAAGCCTGTGAGGTCTAGTGACTGAGGTAGCCTCCTTTTGTCCCTCACAGCAAACTGCTTCTGCAAGGGCTGTCAGATTTTGGAGAGGAGGAGCTAATCATATCAGTAATTGAAGTCAATTAGGAAGCTGCCTGTAGTACAAGTGTCAGGAACACTTACGGCTTTATACTTTTCATACAGTTAGAAAAAGTAGCAAGCTTGGCCCTTTCACATATAAATCACCCCCCAAGCCCCCACAAGATCACAAAAAGAATGCAGTTTCCTTTGCATTTGTCTCCACTTTCACTTCAGGAGGGTGTCATAAATACAGCTGCCATTAAACAGATATTTCTTGCCTTTATGGGACTAGGTGATACCACAGGCCTACTGAATCTGGACTTCTAGCCCGGGTAAAATTGCATTTTACCTCTGCTGAAACAAATATGACCTAACTATTGAATTCTCCAATGAAATGGACCAGTATCAGCCTAACTGTTCCAGCCTTAACACAAAATTGCATCTTCTTGTGGCAACTATGTTTGCTACCATGAGAAGCTGGCTCCAGCTTTTTTTTTTCCCCCGTACAGATGTGAAAGGAGAGCAGTTATATCATCTGAGACTGCYAGATCAAAAAAAGCAGGCCATTTCCAAGTGCTTGAAACAACATCGTTGGAGCTGCTGCTGTACAGAGTAGGCATGCTTAAAGTTTCAGTGCTGAAGAGAGAGGTTTTTAGTCACCCTGGTGACTTTAGGATTCTCACTTCAGTATCAAGAATAGAAATAAAGATACTCTGTATTTCAGAGCATCTACAAAACAGCCATGCTAGAATCACTTCATTTGTTGATGAAAGTCCTCAGCTCAGAGGCAGAAAAGTAGAAGCTGTTTCACAGCGTACTTCACTTTTCACTGCACTAAGAGACTACGGTACATGTGCACAAGCACAACAGAAACCTCATTCTGCTTTCAACAGTTTGATTTGAAAAGTCACAATCTTGAGTCACTTGAATAACTTAAGAGGTTTTTAATTTATGTACAGTAAAAATACAAACAAACCAGACACTGGTTTTACATTTGATTAACAGTAGTTACTACACCCTTTAGTGTTTTTGTAGCTGTTTGCTAATTAATGTATGTCAGTACTCTGCATTATACAGAACAGCTTGAATGCTCCAGGGCTGCAGGTCTCACAGCCCCCACCTACTACCTAACTAGTATGTGTTCTAGCCCACAGCTGGTACACTTCAACATGCAGGAGCCCCAGTTTTAAAAGCTGCAAAGGGCTGATGCTAAGCTTTAATACAACAAAACCAGAGCAGGAAGATTTGTTTTTGGCCAGTTGTCTGGTACTGAGTCGAGAAAATTATCAGCTGCATCCAGGTTGCACACAGCTGCTCCCAACAAGAGTAATTGCAGCTGTGCTGCATGTGCAAAATGAAACATTCACTCTTTCCAGGAAGTCTGAATCTCCACCTTAAGTTTTATGATGCAAAAAAGCAATGAAGAGCTTTCTGCAAATAAATACAGTGGRCAACAAATGGGGACAACTGCAGCATTCGCCTACCCGCTCCATTTTCTGCTTTTAATTTCCCACCTTCTGTTGCACTCAATTTTGAGAGTGAAATAGTAATCCTCTTTCCAAAATCTTTTGGCTCTTTGAAGTCTGTGATGTTCAGGAAAAGGAACATGCATCAGACATGAGAATCCTAACTCTGCCTGACAGGTGTGAGCACACAACTGGTGTCTACTTGAAGAGTTAAAAGCTAAGTGTCCTATCAGACAAGTCAGAGTAGGATAGATTTCAATCTGTCAGCCAAAAGTGCTAAAACCAAACACAGGACAATAAAAGGTACCCTGTTCCTATAGGAGGATCTCAGTCTGCAGGGAAAAAAAGAAGAGGCCATCCACCTCAACACAGGCCCACAGATCAACACATATTTCTGAAGGAAAGCATTGACTCTAACGAACCACAGTTAAGCAACTGCCTAAAACAAGCATGTCAGCCACATAACACTTCTGTTAAAGGATGCAGATTGCTTCTAGCAGGTGTAAACCTACTTGCTTTGAGTTAGGAACAGAAATGATGTGAAAGACAGGCTCTGGCTACAGAGTATGAGCTATCAACTCTGCCTTGTTGCTCAACTGCAACAGATGTTGCCCTAAAGGGGATTGTATCAGCTTTCCTAGCTCCAAAACATTTAATGGCACAATCCAGACGACATGGAATGAAGTACATTTGAATGACCATACAAAGTTTAAACAACATGACACAGCAGCTTTCACAAGGGACTGCTTGGCCAGACCACTGGTGCTGAGAAACACCTGCAGAAGTGTTCAGGAACARCAGAGGACCACGCCTTGGATTCTCTGACCAATATTCCTCTCCCCCTCCCGAAGTACTCCTATGTGTCTTTATTGCTCTGAAACATGGTAAATAGGCTACTAGACCTGAGTGAGCGGCAAGAACTTCTGGTAATAGCTCTTTGTAACATCAATCATGAGTTCTTGGGTACATTCCGGGAGTTCCCCAGAGAAGAGTCCTGGAAGAGGAACAACAGCATGACCATCAGCATTCTTGAGGGAGGAAGCAAAGTGAGCTTATATTCAACATTCAAAGCAGTTACTCTATGATTGAATTGTAAGTAAATACTAATAGAGCAGCTAAGGGCTCTTCTCTGAACACAAGGGGCTTGTTCCTCTCTACACTTTGGCATGGAAGTCAGATAGCGTGCCGCAGCTAGGTCCTCTAACAGCTTCTGCCCTTCCCCATAAAATAGTATCTGTAGATGAACAACAGAATGCACAATGTGTGCAATGAGGCCACCAGTGCAGCCAGGTTGACAGGCAGGAACTAAATATTCATGTATCAATTCAGTGTACCTTCCTCTCCATTCATATACAAAGAATGTGAATTTCCTACAGCTGAAGTTATGGAAACACCTACAAAACCAGAAACCACTGAAAAGGAAGCATTCCCTCTACCATGGCCCAACCGCCTGCTAGGTTCTAAATGCCTCAAAAGCTGTATTGCTTACTATAAAGGATGGCCACAGCCAGCAGATATATTATCATCCTAGTCATATTATTATGAGTAAACATACACCATCTACCTGACATATCCCAAAGCAATGAATTTCACAAGCTAAAAATGTTATTTTTAATTTTACCACGTGTCCTATGCCTTTATTTCTAGACCCCATGCAAATAGGAGCCTTTGTCACAGCAACTTGTTTTTAAAAGAATATCCAAGTTATACACACTTGTGTGCAAGTAAGATTAGAGGGAGCTTACCTGGGCAGCCTGAGAACACTGTGAAAGGCGGGACAACCGTTTCAGGAGGTAACACCGTATTGTCTAAGATTTTGCAGCAGTCTTTCAGAACACATCTACGACCCTAAAACAGACACCAGGTAAAGCTTATACTCACAGTTCTTTTACTTATTCCTGATAAGTTGAAGCTGAACTAGTTTAACTCCTCAAAACTCATTCTTCATAATAAGGGAAACATGGGAATATATATCTTTACCATGACTGAATGCTGTTTGCAACAGCATTTGAAAGATTGATTTAAATTTTTTCTAAGGAAAATATCTACTTGCTCTTGAGTAACACATGTACAAGGAACTGCAAATTAACACGTCAATGTGCAAATTGGAACTGATAACMCTAACCATGCAGTAACATAGCAAGGTCTTCAGCTCAGCAGACAGTAACCTTGACTATTTTGTGTTATTTGTATAGGTCCACGAATTCACTTGTGCTGCAAGGAAGGCTCTCTTCCCTGGACACCCTGACATTAACGGTTCCTAACATACTGATTACCCAGTTGTCTTTGGGCTTCATCTGACTTTTAAGCTATGCAAGGACAAGTACCAATGAAAAGTAACCACTACATGTCCAGACTGCGTAAATGCAGCTCCCAAGAAGAGAACAAGCATGTCTTTCATACAGCCTGCTGCAGTATTTAACAAAACACAGGACAGTGAGCAGCTTGTCTGACTAGCAACTGCACGCCCCTGTAGTTATCTGTTTCAGTAAAACACCAACCTACACATTAATGCCAGTAATAAATTCTTAACTAATACAGAAAGCCATTTAATGAGAAACATCACTTTGCATTAATTACAGGCAGAGAGGAACTAGATGGGTCTCACAGTGCAATTGCCTATTTCTTATAGGCCAGTGCTAGAAGGTTCCCAGCTGAGTGCCATTTGCCATACTGACAATATTGTAGGAACCGGTTTTCCAAATAGTGGTCAGCTGTACTGGCTATCCTCAGAATGACAAAATTTAAAGCATCACTTTCTGTGGAGAAGGAAAAGGAAGAAGGGAACAGCATGAGATTAAGTACGCTTGCTACAAACAATGGTATGGATACCTTTCCGTTGTTGTTACGGTCTCAACAGTACTCAAGAGTTTAAAGCAAAGACTGAGAAAGAGCACTCACAATGACACAGTTCTTGCCTATGTGGACATAGGAGCCAATCTGGGCTGCATTGACAACACAGTCCTCTTCTATAAACACATGATCACCAATGTGGAGAGGGAAGAAAGCGACCCTGTGACAGGGGAGAGTTACTTGTTAAGATGACACAATATACAGATTAATCCACAATGCTACTAGATCTAAAAACCACACCATGAAGTCTCCCATCTCCAATTATATTACCAGAGGCAAGTTTGATACTAAGAGAGACTTGAACAGCAGCTGTTCTTAAGTATCTCTAAAAAACGACCACAAGAAGCAAAAGGAATACATCATGTCACTAAAACATATTTAGATTTAAAGACTGCAAATAAACGAAGAACAAACGAAATGCATTCTTCACTATTTCAATATGTCCCTGTCCTTCCATATTACAGTTTGAAAGCACAGCAACCTTCAAAGCAAAGCTGATAATTTGAGGAAAAAGCAGATTTAGGAGGACATATTTATGCAAAATTATTGGAAAAGGAACACAGCCCTCTAAATACAGATCTCACCCAACCTAATATTTTTAAGTACGCAGATTTTAACTTTGGTTCCCTTCCTGAAGGGAGAGGATACTTACCCTTTACTGAACTTCTTGAAAGGTGGCCTAATGACACTACGGCTTTTCACCACGCAGTGGCGTCCAACTCTTACATTTGCCAGGTCACCCCGAATGATGCAGTCATTCATAACTATTGTCTGGATAGGAAGAGAAAGATATACATCAGCTCTAATTTCTGTCAGTATTAGYAGCTGTTATGAAGATTTGTGCAGAGGTTGACTACTTCAGTGAAACCATATTACATTACAGATGGTTGTTTTAGTCAAAAGAGTGAGAACAAAGCAAATAGCACAGAGCCCAGAACCGCTAGCTGCTCTTCCATCATGTTAGCGAGTGAGCTGCACAAAGCGAGGCTTAAGAGCAGACAGAAATACAGCTTTCCCATCACATGGATGAAAGCACTGAGAGCTAACACCCACAGTAAGTTTTCTTTGGTTTTGCCAGGAGCAGAGCTCTGGTATCCAAGGGGTGAGGAGGGTGGCCCAAGGATAGCACAGTGGCGCGGCGCAGTCGTCTGGGTGGCCAGACTCACGGCTGGGCTGCCTGCGCTGCGCGCGGAGCGGGGCACAGCAAGGGCAGCCTGGCAGTGCAACCRGAGCGTTTCCACGCTCGCCTTAGTGCCTCAGGGCTGACTAGAAGGGGCCACCCGCGGCCGCGCCCACCTTGCCGTTGAGGACGATGTTCTGGCTGCCGCACAGCACGGACTGACGGCTCACCTTGTTGCCGGA
>NW_028186430.1:871969-882416 GCF_003343005.1 Rhea americana
ACGTGCGCCCCAGCCCCAGCGCTGACCCGCTGTTGTGTCACAGCGCGCGCAGAGAGCCGAGAGAGTTCAGGGCTTCGTCCAGAAAACGGTCGCCGAGCAAAACCGCCTGCTCAGGGAACAGGAGAGCCCGCAGAGCCCTCCAGGTAGGAGTTTAAAGTAGTGCCTTTGCACACAACTGCGTGGTATTTCCTGGTGGTTCACCTTTCTGAATAGATCTGCGTGGATACCCCCAGCTGCAGTCCCTGAAAAGTTTATTTTTCCTCCCAGTTGTTMTTCCCTGAGGCAGTGCACAGGCTTCAGATCCGGACTGAGGAGCCAGCTCAGATTCTTTCTGCCTTGATGCCCAAGTCCTGGCGCACAGCACTGTGTCGTGTTGGAGCTGGGATGCCTGCAACTCTGTTGGCGTGCTTCTGTTCTGACTCAAATTGTACACTGCTTCCGTTGTTGCATCTGCTCTCCTTTATACTCAATACATGGCTTTTCCAGTATTGCTAAATAATCATCTACAATAACATCCCTTTTTACGAGTGCCCTCTCCTTTCCTCCTCAGCAGGTCTGCTAGTGCTCCTTAGTCTTGCCTGTAAGATCCCAGGAACATTCCTAGTCTTTCACTCCTGTCATAGTTGTCTGGTTTCACTGTACGATGTTTTTCTTGGATGGGACTTTTCTGGGAATATTTTTCACACATGCAGTTTTTTTTTCCCACAGGTTCTAGAGATACCATATCTCCTAGTGCYGGTAAACATGAAACCTGTCAGTTACAGATCAAAAGCTGCTCTGTTCTTGGCACAAAGAAGAAAGCATCTGTCTCATTTAAACAAAAGCCTGAATTCTTCAACAATAAAGTTAGCTTGTCGTACAGTTCACAGGCAGAAAATACACAGGCTAGCCAGGAAAATGTCTGCAGTGGAATTGTTACGCCTTCTGCTGAGGAGAAAAAGCCTGAAACCTCAAAGGTGATGAGGCTGAGGAGGAGGAAAATGAAGACTGTGGTACCAGAGGAAAGGGAATCTCTGCATGACGTGCTGCTAATAAATGCTGATGAAATGGCGAAAAATCAAACTGCCAATGAAAAGGAACTTAGATCACCAGTGTTCAGACGAAGCAGTTTCTCAAATGCAGAGGAGAATGCTCACAGAGCATCCGAATCAGCCTTTGTGAGGAGAGAAGGAAAAAGTTTAGCGCCTTTGGATGTAGAGTTAGGAGTTGTACAGGAAACACTTGACGACAGTATCCCTGTAAGAGTGCCTGAACTATTTTCACATGCTTTGAGGGACAGCAATGATGTCCAGCAGCCTGGGCCCCCAAGTGCTCTGGCCATGTGTGATAACTGTGAGCCTGTGCAGCTGTGTTTAGAAAACAGTGAATCTATTTTACCTGACAGCAGTGATGATGGAGAAAAAGAACCTTCCAATACAAAAAAACAAGCAGTCAACGAGAGTATGTATGAAGATCAGGGAGAATTATGTAAATTCTTGGATTTAATGTCACAGAAAGAAGTATTGCCCTCTGACAGAAATAGCACTGTAATTAATGAGAGTGAAAGACCTGAAGGAAATCAGAATGACACCAATGGTTTAAACTGCTTTCCTACAGATACTCTTACATGCAATGTTGAAAAACTGTTGGAGACTCAAGAGATTGAAACTGAGTCAAGACTTTCTCACTTAGAGAAGATGACAACTCCTGAAACTGAAAGTGCTTTGAACTCTTGCACAGTTGTTGAGGGACTTCTATTTCCAGTTGAATACTATGTCAGGACAACTCGCCGTATGTCTAATTGCCAGAGGAAAGTAGACCTAGATGCAGTAATTCTCAGCCAGCTAGGTAGGAGCAAGAAAGGTCTGCGAAATAAATGCAAGCAGAAAGATGCAAATTCAGATCTGCCCTCCCAAGAAGCAGTTGAAAATGATGAGGAGTCAGGGGTCGTGCCTCTCGCTTTTCTGGGTGCAGAAAACGATCCAGTGAATTCACGTAGTCCTCAACAATCTCTTCCTCCATCTAACAGTAGCAGCACTTCGCTTGGATCCATCTCTCAGAGCAGTGTTGCTAGCACAAAGCGTGATCAGAGACAGTCACAGAGGAAACAAAAGGGAAGAAGAAAGTCTACAAGCAAACCCACTGTGAATCGAGCATCACGGGAACTTCTAATGGACTTGGATCTCATAACATCCAAAGAAAGCAGTAGTGTCTTATCAAATGACCSTCAGAGCAAAAAGGAAAACTCCAAGGGTAATCTTGAAAAATTGTATTTAAATGAGATAAGGTTGTCTAGTGCTGCAGCTCTTGGGTCTGGAGAGACAGAAGTGCCTGGCAGTTTACAGCAAATGGGTGCTGATCCTTCTGTTGGAAGTCAAGTACTTGGTAAATGCTATAAGACTCTGTTAGAACAGGTTCAAAATCCACTTCAGAGGAGTGATTCTTTGAACCTAGGGAAAGAAAATTTTGCCAGCTGCATAGGAGATCTGGATGCCAACTTAAGTGTGTGTCAATCTGATAAACATCCAGTGGAATTTGTGAAGAATCAACATGTGCGAGGAGACTGCAGGGCTGAGCAGCTCTTAGGGATTAATGAATGTCTCTCTCCACACCATCCCCTACGTTCCTCTGCCAGAGAGGGAACCAGTCAGGTCTCAAAAGGTATTTCGTCAAATAAAAGCGCTCCCTAAAAGTAGAGCCCAGTTGTAAGGCAGTGAAATGGCCAAGTGAATCCATGCACTGCTGTTCACACCCTGACATATTTTATTTTTTTATGCAGGAAAATCTGATCTGAGTTAACTTTTTGTCTCTTGAGAGTTGAAGCTTTTTTTTTTTTTTTTTTAAAAAAAAAAAAACATCATTGTGATGCCCACGTTGCAGGGTGTGCGCAGCAGTGCATGGAAGAGGAACAGGGCTGAGAGTCTTAAGCTGACTTTGTTGCTAGAGTAAATTTTTTGCAAACCTGACCTGATTTTTCAGCAAACGGACATAAATCTTTGTTTTTCCAACTGTATCTGGGCATTAATGAGTTTTTTTAGTGCTGACAAGTGTGAAACACAAAGACTAGTGTTACAGTCTGATAATCTGTGAATACTATGAAAAGAAAAAGAGTTGGGAGAAAGGCAAAATCTAGCTAGGTGTTCCATCAATTCTGGCAGCCTTTGCCAATGATATTTTAGCTGAAGCCTTAATGCAGAGCAATTGTGGAGTGTAATGTCTTTCCAGAAAATGGTACTTGCATATATTAAGAGGGATGTGGCTGTTTTTGGAAAATAGTGTTGTGACACTCTAGATAAAAGATTGGAGGGCTAGTTGCTGGTTGTTTTATGATGTAATGTTCTCTCTCATATTATGTCTTTCTATGTCTAGGTGAGAGCAAAAGAGGACAGAGCCATCAAATGAATTCAGAGGATCCAGCTTCTCTTAGTCTCCCTGCTATGGACCCTGATACTGCAGACTCTCTCTTCAGCTTCCGCAGTCTCCAGTGGCTACCCTTCAGACTGGGTATCAAGGACTTTCACTTACCTGATGAGGAGTTTGGGCTACTAAAACTTGAGAAATTTAAATCTTCCCCTGTGAATGACTTGGAGGTTTTTGTTCCTAGCACGTCTGGAGATGGTGTGGCTTCAGAGCACACACAGGATCCGCAAATGAATGCAGAAAAGAAAAGGCATGAAAGCAATTTAATTTCGCCTTGCAAAAATGCATTGTCCAAGTTACCTCATTTAGAAAGCCCAGCTTCCAAGAAGGGACTTTGCACAAGGGAATTGCTCTTTACTCCTATGGAGACTGTCTTAGCTGGTGTTCCCAGTCAGCCTGAGTCTCAGATTTCCTCATCTGTTTTCCCTGTCTTGGGTGCAACCCCTGCTGTCTTACCATCAGTAGACAATAATGTCTTTTCCACCACACTGTCTGTGCTTCCCTTGCAAGTAAACATTCATTCCTCCGAAGGAGCATCTGGCCAGGTTGTGGGTCATAGGGAATGTAGAGACTCTGCCATTCCACTGGACTCGGACAGCTGTGGTGCAGAATCTACTAGAAAAGAGGAGGGACAGTGTGCAAYGTTTCTTTTAGAAGCTGAAAGAGACCCTAATCATAAATCTGATGAGATGATGGCCTTAAAGAAGCATGAGCAATCAGAGAGCAATCTGCAGAGATCCTGCAGAGCATCTGTTCAACAGGTAACAAGCTGGCCTCTCTGCTAAGGGTACCAAGCCAGTGGCTCTGTGAGCGARTCTCCTCTTTCAAAGTCTCGACTGGCTTCTGCAGCTAGACCTCTTTGCGTGCCAGCCCTGGATGCTGTCCTTTAGCTGACTCTGCAAATGTTTGGCTTTCATCTGTTGCCTAAGGTCTTTTGATCTCAAGTGCAAATTTTTCAAAGCCTTGTTTGATTAAACTGGAGATGTAGGCTTTGATGCTTATTATAGAGGGCAGGCTTGAAACATGTATATGAACAAAGATTTACCCATCTAGTGTAAGTCTATCTTAGATTTGAAACTGGGATTTGGTAAAGGCAATTGTAGAAGATAGTCATCCCACAAATGGGTCATTCTACTGAGGAAATCAGTAGTCTCTGAGGAGTGGTAGTGGGACTGAGATGCAAAATGATGTTAAGAGACATTTTTGAGGGTAAAAACAGGGAATAACCTGTCAGGAGTCTCCTGTTCTTCAAAGATGTGCGAATTAGAAAAAGAGAGGCTCCTCTAATAGCTCTCCAGCAATAGCATGCAGAGTGAATTCACACTTTTGCCTCTCTCTTATGGATGCTGAATGTAGTTTTGAAGCTGAATTTATCCTCATTCTTTACTTTTTGTTTGTTCAGGAAAAAACTGTCGCAGAACASTTGGCTGTGGTACTGCTTGATGGCCTGAGAGAAGAGAGCTTGCAGCTTGAATCAAAGTTAAAGGTGGGATAATATCAGATAATTGTTTRTTGAGTCAAAAGCTGCTCTTTAATACAAAGTTTAACAAAAGTACAGTAAAAATTGCAGAACAGCTAGCTGAAAAAAAACCTAAATTCCTCTGTAATTTGATCAGTTCTTTCTTCAGTTGTGGTAAAGCATGCCAAAATGGCTTTGGCTAGATTCCTGTATATCTGCTTCTAACTGAGAAAGGATTTCAGTGTTTGTTTCTGAATGTCAAATGTCTAAACACATGCAAATGTTCCAACAAATTGAACCACTGCATTATTTTTTTCAGCCCCAGATAAAATCATCTCAATCCTTGTATGCCTACTGTGCCTGCCCGGTGGCTTCTATGGCCTCCTGTCCCCATTTCAGACATTTACTAACCCAGCAAGAAGCATRTTTTATTTGGGATTACAGCACTGCCAAAAGCACATGTAATGTTCACACCCCTCAGGAGCAGAGCCTTGTGTCTACGTGCCGTGACCAAGGCAAACCTTGCCAAAGACTGTTTGTACAGCTGAGCAATGGGACCTTCCTCCTGCAGTCGTGTMCTATCACTGTCCTTTTGTATTTCCAGCCTCTTGTAGGGGGTAGAGGACAGTTGGAAGGCAAAGAAGTGACATCTGTGGGAAAGCCCACTGAACTCCAAAGGAGCTTGCAGGGGCTTGGTCACCTGTGGCTTTGTTCAGTTTTTACCTTTCTTTACACTACTGCAAGTGTTGTCTCCTGTATGTACAGTAAGGGAAGCATGTGCATGACTACAGGTGGGCTGCACTCAGACTTCGYTGTGTCTGTACCATGGTACTTTCTGACCTGGTTCACTTCTGGGCTCTACAGAGTCCCTGTTGTTTTCAAGTAAGAAGTGATTTCTTTGAAATGAGCAAGTATATTCACTGCTCTAAGGTTAAAACCCACCACACTTATTTTCCTAAATGCCTTACTGACACTTCACTCAAAAATAAACATCTTGAGCATTAAGTATGAGCCTCAAATTCTCCTCATATTGGATCTCAAGTAACAGTTTTCTCAACCTGAATCTCCAGGTTAAATAATTGTATCTATCAAAAGAATATCAAGACCATTTTGTTTTGGACAGGATTCCTCACGCTCTTGTGCTGTGGATGTAAGTACCATGTGGTGGGAAGCAGCTGGCTGCAGAGAGCTCTGTGTTGTGACAGCCAGTGAGAACTCTGTTTCCCTGTGGAAACTTCTGGCGCCTGGCCACTGGGGAAAGGTTTATACTTGGCAACATGGAGAGGTATGAACATGGTCTTTATTTCTAGAATTTAGAACAATTTTCTTTTTACAGTGTGTTAATTCATAAGGAACTAACACAAAGATCTTGGAGTCTTGGGTGCAAGGTTAGTTCTTGGGTGGCATAAATTTTTCTTCTATCAGGCAACAGAACAGAATGATTTGCACTCTTGACAGGAATGRTCAGTGGTTTGTATGGTCACGTGTTAGATAGATACTGGTACTTCATGTACTAAATGGTAGTTGCACAGCAGCCACTGATTTGTTGTGTTCTTTTCCTTTAGGCCCCCTAGAATGATTCATTGTCTGTTATATCAGTGGGGATTGTTTAATTAGGGAAACAGTCAGCTCTAAGTTCACCATTGATCTAACTGTTTCTTCTGAAGAGTCTGAAAACTAGTTCTTCTCTGTATAATTTTACTTGAAAYGCTCTAGAGAATGGGAATAAAGTCAAAGTAAGAGGCACATTGTAGATAATGCTGAATTCTTGCTTTGCTGTCCTAGATTCCAGTAATACAGATTATTCCTCTGCCAGACACCTGTAATCTCGTGTGTGTAGCACTGGGAGATTTGGAGATTGGCGAAATAAGGTGTTGTATGTATTTCTTACTAATGCTTCCCACCCTGAGTATCTGCAGCTTTACTCTCCTGTCCTGTAATGATTTAAACTGTGCTTTGCTAATCTGTCACTTTCTCAAATGCTTTAACCTTTAAAAAATACGGAAGGGATAAAAAAAAAAAGAAAAAAAAAAGAGAAAGAAAGAACTACAGAGACTTTCTTATTCACCCCTAGAGGTGGTAGACTGTTTAAAGATACATTCATTTTATATACACTACGGCATGTTTAAGTTCTATTTCCTTTTGTCATTATGCATACTTTTGTCTTAACTTAGGCTCTTGCTTTATTCTTCTGAGAATGACTCATTCAAGCAATCACTAGTAAAAACTGGAAATATAAAAGCTGTTCTTGGGCTAAAGGATCGGAGGTTGGTCATCAGCAGCAGAACTCTTCAAGAGCAGCAAGTGGAGATAATATCATTTTCGGAGACAGGAAGGTGAGTCTTCTGGTTTCAGCATGGTCTCAGTATGGCAGGTGGAAGGAAAGGAGGCATCTCAGATGTAGAAAAGTGCCAGGTGCCTGTTCTTTCTGGAGGGGTGCTGTGTACAGAATATCTGTATTATTTTGGCTGGCTTTTCTCACTTGCTTGAATCTACTGTTTAGGAACAAGGAGGGACAGACTTTGATGCCCCCTGAAGAAACTGTTCTAGCTTTTGCTGAAGTGGAAGGAATGAGAGATGCTTTGGTTGGCACCACTGCAGTGAACAGCATTGTTGTTTGGTCAGTGTTTCCTTTGGAATTAAGTGAGATACAGCTTGCAGATGTAAATAGTGACAGTAACAGCTAGCTATAGACATTATATAGTGATTTTGGTTGGCTGCTGATTTGCCCATGAACCAATAATTCAAAGGGCCTAGAGTCTGATACATAACTATATTTAACTTCTGTGCATTTAGACTGTACTATCTTGGTTTAGTTTATCTGGAACCAAAACTATTTCTTTTTTTCGTAATGGTATAACTGTGATTAGAAAAATAACAGATTGAGGATGGAAAAGCAGTCATAATTTTATTTTCACTGACCGCAGGAATTTGAAAACGGGCCAGCTCCTGAAAAAAATGCACGTTGGTTATTCCTACCCAGCTTCAATCTGCCATCGAGCATATTCTGACTCTGTACGTATGTGAACTAGCAGCACACAGGTTACGCATAGACTGCACTAACCTAACTGTACTGGGGGTTTAAAGGAGTGGGTTTCTAGAATGGATTGAAATATCTGCTGTATTTAGATCCATTGAAGATATTTCAAAGGAAAATAGGTTAACTTGGAGAAATAAGCGACATTGATTACCTCACATTCTTGGCTTTCTGCAGTGCACTGATAAGAGTGATACATCCAAGTGTATGCCAAAGCAGCAGCCCAAGACATCTTGTATGTGGGAAGCASATGTTCTGTTGCCCAGTGCTGGTGCTTGGTAAATCTCTCCCTTTTCACAGGTCGGTAGTTGCCAGCATGATGAAGCTGCACTGTCAGAAAGCATACTTGAATTGGTCATTATTTACACAAATCATTGAGGATATAAATCTAAACAGTTCATACTAGTGATTCTTTCCCTCTTGCTTCCATTTGTACTATGATTCCAGCTGGATTTTGTGTTTTTTCAAGGGTGTGATTGTTTTCAGTAAACGTAATCTTTTAGGACAAGAATCGCTTGTCCAATAATGATGTCTTGAGTCAGATTCTTTGGAGACTTCTTCAGAGTATCTATCTCAGGCTATTTTGTTCTGACCTGTAACTTTTGTTGGAGCCACTGTTTTCAGCCATGCTAGTCTATGTGGAATTCTTGTTACATGAGTAGTTTGTTAGGGATTAAATGGAGGCCARTAAAGTCTACTTTAAATGTCACTTCATTCTACTCCAAGTTTAGCTCTTTTGAGCAGAAGGATAGGTGCATAATTCTACTGAGTTACTGCAATATCATTTTGCTGTTGTGCTTTGACCCTTACCAGTCAGCATCTGCCTTGCTTTTTAATATAATTTGATAAGGAAAGTAAACTATTTCTATTTTATGCRGTAAAATTAATGCATCAMTGTTCATAAGGTTTTGATTATAGAGAGAATGTAGCAATTGTTTTTTGAAAATTCTTCAGATTTTTTCCCCCTTCTTGCTATTGTTTTTAGTGATGTATTTTTTTCTCTGTGTATCAGGGCCTTTTGTTTGTTGTTTTAAGTCATCCACATGCCAAAGAGAGTGARCTCTGTGGAAACCCTGCATTCCGCGTGATAGCATTCAATCCCAAAACAGCCAGGAGCACTGGAGTGATTTTCTCCTCCCTCCCACCTGGACATGCTGGAAGGCAAGTATCTCCCAGACTGTGTGTGCACATCTGAACGGTACCTTTGTTGTGGGTTTGGAGGAGAATCACGTAATGAGCTGTTGTTGGCAAGGATCCATTTGCCATCTAGCTGATGATAACAAGGCTGCCATCCATCACATTCATTTGTGCGGTATGTACACTAGAATATAGGGAGGGTGTTGCCTATTTCCTGCCTGTTTCCTGCACAAGTCTGTGAGCTAACCTCTGAGCCATGGCTCAGCAAGGGGGCTCCACTCACAAGAGCTGTGCAGACACACAACAGGATTGCTTTTCTGCTTGCTATGGGCTTTCTCTCTCTCTCTCTCTCTCTCTCTCTCTCTCTCTCTCTTTTTTTTTCTCTCCCCAGAGAGTGCTTGTAATAAAGGAAATGTTGTAACTGGATTCATCAGTCAAACACCTTAGGCAAAAACTTCTTGAGGAAATGTCTGCAAATGAGGATATTCTAAGCCTTTGTGCCTTTGTGATGCTAAAGAGCACTTAGCTAGCTTTATTTAGATTAGACAGCTGTTTGCAGTGAGATGACCTTTTACTTCTTATGTTTTGCATTTGGAAGACTAAGCTTTAAGATTTGCAATACACTTATATCCAGCTATATTTCTTAAATACACAAATATTAGTAGATTGAGATCTTAGTTTACTGAACCATTTCCAAGTATATACTAGGGACATGGGAGGATTGGCTTTTGTATCCTTCTTGTTCAGATACACTGAAGATAAAAATATTAACATAACCTGACTTTCTAAGTTGGCTTAAATTTCATTTATTACTTTTCTATGTGAAAAATTACCTTATTTTATARATGATGTAATGGTGTCTTCAAAGAAATGTGTAACATTTTGACTCTTCTGTGTGTGATGCTAGGTACCTGGAAGGTGAAGTGAAGGATGTTTCTGCTGCAGCTGTACTAACCTCAGGAACCATTGCGGTGTGGGATCTGCTTCTAGGGCAGTGCACAGCTCTACTCCCACCCAATTCGAATGGGAGCTGGTCGCTRGTCCGATGGTCTGTTACAAGTGCTTGTCTGCTGGCTGGACAGAAAGACGGAAGTGTTTACCTGTATCATTATTCACAGCCTAAGGCAGAAAAGACTTGAGAGAAGGCTTGGAGAGGTGTCAAGAGAAGGGTTTGCACTGATTAAACTAGAGTAAGGTAGAATTTCTGGCTGATGGGAGAGCTGGTTCCCTTCTCCCAGGTTGGTTGGGGGGTTCACTGCGACCGCGCGGGAGCCCTGCAGCCAGCCCTGCGCGCCTCTGGCTTTGCTTCGCGACCGCGGACGCGTCGGTTCTGTGCTGCCGGCAGCGCCAGCGCCCAGCCCAGCCTGCACCTCTTATACGTGGGGCCTGTGCGGGCCGTGCGGCCGGGCACCGCG
>NW_028186430.1:883860-888243 GCF_003343005.1 Rhea americana
CGCTGCCCGCTGCCCGCCCGTCTCTTGCAGGTGGCCGTGACGGCGGGGCCGCTGTGTCGCCGCTTCTCCGACCTGCCGCCCCTGACCTTGGAGGGCATCAGGGACCGCGTCCTCTACGTCCTCAAGCTCTACGACAAGATCGACCCGGCCAAGGCGAGTCACCGGGGCTGCGCTGCCGCCAGCCCGGCCGCGGCGAGCTCCGGGCGGGCCGGGCCGGGCCGGGCCGGGCCGGGGGAGGCGGGGAGCGCCGGGCTGCGGTCGCGGCAGAGCTGCACATCCCCGGGGCGCCTCACACCACCAGCTCGTCCCTTAAGGGGCTTTTAAGGAGCATAAGCGTTTTGCTGTGTTTTGCCCAATCTGCTTATTTTTGAGGGTTACAGACAGGTGCTGCCACCCCTCTCTGATGGCAGAAAAGGAGTGTGTGGCAGGAGGACCAGAGAGGCTAGAGTTCCACCTGTGTAAAACTGGCAGTTTTACTCTGGCTTGAGTATGCTTTCTGCTATGTTGAAATGACTGTGACCAACTGATCTTGGATTTTCTGCCCCCAGCTCACAGTTGAATCCCATTTCATGAAAGATCTGGGTTTGGACAGTTTGGACCAAGTGGAGATCATCATGGCTATGGAAGATGAGTTTGGTAAATCAGRGTTGTGCATGTTCAGATGTATCTTTTCTTGTTTCTGCTAATCTAAAGTGCCACCACAGCAAAGAAGCGTTGGTTCTTTTCTGTGATTATGAATGTTGACTTTCCTAGGGGACTTTGATGTAGCTCTGTAAGAGCTATTTGTTACAACACTTGATAGCAAAATCTGAAACTGAGGAGCTTTGGCCTCTTGCTTGTCTGAAGTTATGCAGAACATCTCCCTCCTCCCTCCATAGCTATGGGAGCTCTGGGAAGGCATCAGTAGCTTTGATTACATGTGAGGGGTGCTGGCTGGCTGGCTTGGCAGCCCCTATTATCTGCGGTTTCTGCCTTGTGTATTACCCAAAAGCAGTGTCATATAAGGCATAACGCAGCTTGATACTCAGCACAGTAATGAAGTGCTGAATCTGAACTTACACGGCTGAGCAGCAACCTCGGCATGTTTGTCCTCAGCCAAGCAGCAGGCTTTTGAGCCAGCAGTAATTGCTTCTGTTAGCCTTGCTCCTGTTTCTGCTGTTTGGGGCTAAATATGTGTGCTTTTTTCCAGGATTTGAAATTCCTGATGCAGATGCAGAAAAACTAATGTGTCCACAGGAGATTGTAGATTACATTGCAGATAAGAAGGATGTTTATGAATAAAACCAGTTCTTCAAAGCAAAGTGAGTAGAAATGTAGTTCTGTGAGCGTCTCTGGTAACGGCTGTGCACGCASGGTGCGCGTGCGCAGTGGTGTGGATAACCGTGGAGAGGAGTGTCCCACTAAGGTTCATCTGCCTCTGTATGGCACTTCAAGCACTGAGGTTTGCCACTGGCATTTTAGTTGGTGGCAAGCTGACTTTAGGAAAGAAAGCCCATCTCTTCTGCATTCCTGTGTGCGGGGTGGCTGGCTGTGCTCGGAGGTGTTCAATAGCATGGCTCTGACCTGCCCATAGCAACTGCCTCCTCTCTGCCTGAGGCTGCAGAAAGACAGGAGTAGGAAAGGGATTTCTAGAGGCTGCCAGCTGAGGCACTCTGGGACTGCAGGGGAATTGAGCTGGTGGACTCTGGCCAGTTTACAGTAGCATGCTGGCCCGTATTCCTGTTTGTTCCTCTTGTGTACACTTCTCGCTTCCCCCAACGCTTTCCTCCATCAGGATTGAAGCATGACAGGTCAGTGGGGGAGCTATGTCCGTTTGCTGCTATCTCTGTGCCAAGAATAGATGGAATAAAGGTGAGAATCTTACTGATTCTGAAGACGTGTCACTCATTACTTGGCTTCCTTGGATATTCTTCAGTGCTTGTCTTTGCTTGGCTGACTTCTTCTGTGCCTTGAAGTAGTAGTTCTTAGTTGGTGAAATATTAAATGTGTGAATTTTCTTTAACAGGAGATGTCTCTACCACTATGACTGGGCTGATGTCAGCAGATATGAATATAAGCGCACATGCTGTACTGTTGCTGCTTTCACTGGAAAGTTGTACTGGACATTGTATTTAAAGCTGTGTGAATATGTTGGCCTTTAAAAAATGGGGGAAAAAGGAATAAATATTTAAGACCAGTGTTGCATTGGTGGCTTTTTGTTTCACACCCAGTGTCAGTGGCCCACTGTGCTTGGTTGTCAGTGTAGGAAAGACCTCAGCATCAGCTGTAGCGACTCCATTTCAGATGTCTCACAGGCACTGAGGTGCTCAGCTCCCGTTACTGAGTCTTCAGYGTCTGAGTGCAGAACCCTGGGGAGAGGTCTTGGTCCATCTCTTCACCCTCTGTGTGTCTGACCACTGCCAGCTGATCTGCTGTTCAGGTCAGGACAGCAACGAGTCCCTGGCCAGTCTGAGTGTTACCGCTCGTTAGTAAGATGCTTTAAATAGGGAATTTCCTGTTTGCGCTGTGCATGGAAAAAGTTGAAACCAAGAGCTCCACTGAGTACAAGAGGCTGTATTGCATACATGCAGCTAGAGAAACTTCTGTGGCAGAAAATGCATATTTTAGAGAGTTGTTAGTGATGGCAATTCCTAAAAAGTACTGCTCTCTGTGCAGTYGTGAACCCTTGTTGCAGGAGGAATTAGTCTTTTGTTTTGCTGAAGACTCAGCAGGTGATAAAATTTGAATCCTCTGGCTTCTGTTCTGCTCTTTAARCAGAGTTCTGTGCTTCATCTTAAACTTAGGCCTCCCATCCTCAAGCCAGTCTTATGTAATACTAAAATAACTGTATCACTTTGGGTTTAGTACTAAAAAACACTTTTGTGGCAGAGAGGGGCTTCTATGAGTAACTGACTTTACTAGAAATGGCCCAGTTCTATAATGTGGGCTTTTATCRACTTAGTATCTGCTCGATCCAGGCCTGTTGTGTGTAGGATAAAAGCATTTACCGAGCAAATTGAAAGTTGGTGGGGGGCTGTTGGGGGCTGCCTGTTGCCCTTCGTCGTCGCTGTATGTGTGTGGAAGCTCTAGCAGGAACTGTACGGCTCATACCGCTGTTGACAAAGCTTCGCACTCCTCTTTGCTGCTGAGGTGATCACGTTTTCCATGATCTCATTGTCTGCTCTTTCTAATAAACTAACGCTTTTGAACCTTTAGTGCATTTATTTCATAAATGGTAGTAAAACCAAGTTCCATTTGAAATGCTCCTACTTTCCAGACGGAAAATAAAAAGGGGAATGACTTTCCTGCTGCTGAAAGGCAGAATTGCACCAAAGTTTCTGTAAGCCTAACTAATCTTGGCATGAGAGGCTTGCTTTAAATCTCTCCCAAGACAGAAATTATAGTTATTTCTGGACACTACACACTTTTTCCTCTGAGCAAGAAGCACTTTCGTAYGTCAAAGGGGTGCTGCTAGGCTGTGAGCCAAGAAAGTGTCACTCGATAACACGTCTTCCTCTCACAATGAGGGTGATAGGATGATGGAAAATAAACCTGAGTCGCTCGCAGCCCCCGCTCGGGCGCCTTAACTTGGGGTAGGTGTTTTGTTTTCACAGCTTGCCCTACAGCACGGTATTCCGCTTTTAAACTTAGACGACTGTGCTGAATCCTCAGCCAGCTCCCCGACCCTCTGCCTGAAGCTGTTTGGTGCCCAAGTTTCACTTCTGTCGTTTGAGAGGACCAAGCCATTAGAAATTACTTAATAGCTCCTGTGACTAAAGCGTTTTCTGAAGTGTTTTCTGACCAGGCTGCACGGTGGAATGGGTGGGAAAACAGTGGCTGTTTCAGACAAACCAGTTCTGTATGAAAGTACAGGCAGGCGGCRAAATTATCTTAAGACTTGGTAAACTAGGGAGTCAGCACGAAACCGTGCTGATGGAGGTTTCCGAGGGCGCCGGAGCTCGCTCAGCGCTGGGCCTCTGTCGGCGAAGCCTGCCTGTCTTACAGACCACTGCGCCCACGGTTTGAGCWGCAAATGCCTTACTGTGGCCAACGCATTGCTTTAGAACAGGCAGAAAACCCTCCGTGGCAGGTACCCCACGTACTTCTTTATTAGGGTCACGTAGCGTCTGCRTGGTGAGCGCTGGGGGGGCTCCCAGTCGAGGCAGCAGTGGGTGCCCGGGTGGGATCGGTGGTGACGGCGGCCAGTGGCTCTGCGAAGGGGCCGGGCAGAGCCCTGGCAGCTCCTGCGGGCGGGAGGGGACGGGAGGGGACGGTGCGTCCGTGGAGGCTCCCTCGGGGGGACGGTGCCCCCGTGGAGGCTCCCTCGGGGGGACGGTGCCTCCGTGGAGGCTCCCTCGGGGGGTCGGTGCCTCCGTGGAGGCTCCCTCGGGGGGACGGTGCCTC
>NW_028186430.1:888428-889818 GCF_003343005.1 Rhea americana
CAACGCCCTCCTCCGCGCTCCTGGGTGCTCAGCCAGGACATCGGTTGCTTATTTTACCGGAAAAGGGGAAAATGGCCCTTTCTGGGGGGCGCCTGCTGCCTTAGCTCATCGCGCGGCCGCTTTTGGCTCTCCTTCGCGGGACCGCGCTGCGGGGAGCCCGGCTGCGCGGCYGCCGCTCCGCGGAGCAGGCACACGAGCAGAGCCGAAGCTGCCGCTTTCCTCCSGGCAGGGAACGGAGCTGCTCGTCCCGGGAGCCCCGAGACGCAGGTAAAACCGGCGGCCGCGTCCCCCCCTCCCCAGCCACGCGCCCGCGGCCTCCGCGTGCCACCCGCCGCGGCTCGTTCCCGCGTGTCCCAGGCGGCCCCGGCTTGCGACGGCACCGACAGCAGCGAGGAGGAGGAGGAGGAGGAAGACCGTGGCGTGGGGGAGCGGCGGTGCCGCCGCGAGGCCGAGCGGGCCGACGTCCTGCAGCCGGAGCAGCAGCTGGCGACGAAGACGCAGGAGCGCGAGCAGCTCTTGGGCGGCCGCCAGCCAGCGGCACGCGGTATCCGGGAGCGGGAGCAGCTGCTGCCCGGCACGGAGAGCGATGCCAGGGCAGAGCCGAGCCGGGACGGGCGATGCCTGATCCTCCCGGCTGAGCACGTGCAGGAGCCGAGGGGCAGGGAGGAGGAGGAGCAGCGGGATGAGCCGGAGGCCGCCCGCGGGAGGCTGCGGGAGCTCGAGGGCCACCTGGAAGCCCCGCTCGCCGCCTCCGAGGCGGATGAGCGGCGGCTCCGGGCGCTGCTGGCGCCGTTCCTCGCCAGGCTGCGGGACGCCTGCGCCAGGCTGCGGGAGGAGAAGCTCGGCGCCTTCGCCCGCAGCGCGGCGCTGAGGAAGGAGGYGGAGGAGGCCCTGGGGCGCGAGCCGCGAGGCGAGGCGGTGTCRGCCGACGCCGTCCGGAAAAGCCGGGCGGCCTGGGAGAAGCTGGCGCTGGGGCTGGAGCAGGCGCTGAGCCGCGCCGACGAGAGCAGCGCCGAGCTGCTGCGGAGGTGCCGGCCCCTCCTGGAGACCCTCGGGGCCMCGCTGAGCCGGGAGCAGCCCGGGGGGCCGCTCCGCGGGGCAGCGCCTTCCCGAGAGAGCGGCACGGCCACGCCGGAGGAGGCGAATCCGGGCCGCCCGGAAAACAGCCGGAGCCGAGTGGGCGTGACAGAGAGCGAGGCCGAAGAGCGGCGGCGGGCGAGGAGCTCCAAGCCGGAGGAGGCGGCGCTGGGKCTCAAGGAGAGCAACGGGAAGCTCCTGCGCGAGCTGGCCCGGCTGGGCCGGGAGCGCGAGCGGCTGCGGGAAGAGCTGCGCGGGCTGCGGGAGCGGGACGAGGCGGCGCGGCTCAGACGGCGGGTGGCGGCGCTGCGGG
>NW_028186431.1:0-11933 GCF_003343005.1 Rhea americana
ATTTAATAGGATTTCTTGGTACCCTTTACACAGGCTTGCCCTTGATTGTAAAGTGCCCTCTGCAATCAGCTAGTCCCAGTCCAACAGAACAAATAATTGTCATATCAAAATTCTAATGTGATATATTCGAACAAGAGTCCCATTTGCTCCTCAGGCTCCTATGCGGTTGCTAATTGACTTAAGTTCATATCTATATTAATCTCTTTGCAGGGAAGATGGAAGGGAAAGGGTGTGTGAGGCAGGAGGAAGAAAGGTGAATTTGTGTGTGTTTCGTTTTTTTTTTTTTTCCAAGTTAATTCAATAAAATCAAACTGCTTTGTTTAGAGGGTAAATTTCCAAAGCTTTGTTGTATTGGAAATATTCCCGTAGAGTCTGTTTGCCAAAAGTGTGTGCATGTATCTGTGCAGTGTTGTCTTTTTTTCAAGCTTTTTTTTTTTACTGAAATTAAGGGTCTAATGCTCTTTACAATGGCTTTGACTTTGCTGGGAGCTGGTCTGTCCATGCAACCTGATGCTTTTTTGTCTTGCACCTTGTGATTTTTATGGGTCCCAGTGCAGCAATCATTTAAGTGCATGTTTATCTTTAAGCCTACTATTAAATCTAACCCGATTCTGCAGAGCTCTTAAGATGATGCTTAGGTGCTTTTCTAGATCAGGGCCTTACGGTTGTGCAGGGAATAAATCTTAGCAAATAAGAATGGCAGCAATTTCCACTTTGATAAAAAGTATAAATGATAGTTCAGAATACTGTGGAGTCAGGACCTCTTATCTTTCATATTCCATCAATTAGTGCTTAAGAAAAAAACAAACATCTCTAGCAGACTCAAAAGCAGCACTTCTAAGCAATTTATAGAAAACTGGAGTGACTGCCGGAATTTTGATTCCTGTTTCTTTTTTTTTAACGGCTTAATATATTGTTTACTATTAAGCAGTCCTATTTGAATAAATGTATTACGTTTTGTGTACGTTTTTTAAAATATGAAAGTGAAAGCTTAAGCTCATTCTTCTCCTGGCTTTACTGATGTACCAAAAGATTGTGTTTTTTATTTCTGAGATCTTTCTAGCTGGTAGAGTTCAATATATTGATGTTTTGCTTTAAGATACCTACAGATTTTAAGATGTCTGCAGATATTTTAAAAGCTCTGCAGATCTTTGATATCTGTACTCAGGTAATTTTACACAAAAGAAAACAAATCTAAGGTAAACTTTAGAAAAATGAGCCTTAAACTTGGGTGGGACTAATGCTAAATGATTGTCATGGAGCATTTTTGCAGGCTTAATGTTTTATGCTTTTTAGGCAGAAATTGTTACCATGTAGGTTGTTCTTTTGTTATTCAATCTTTATCTACAATTAATATTTTAAGTCTATTGTTTCATCCTTTTTTACTAAGCATATCAGCAGATTCTTCAAGGAGGCTGTTTGTGGATGGAGAATTTGTAATCTATCTTCCCACTATTGCAAACTGGCAGATCATATGCATACACTGCTTACCCAGTGGCGCTGGAAAGCCTGATGAATTTGCAGAACTAACAATCCTATTAATCCATACACAAATACTCAGTGTTGTATATTCAATGTGTTGTACTATTTATGTAACATAATCAGTGTTTTAGATCCATTCTTTTCTGTTCTTGTCAGTCCTTTCAGTGTTAACAGCATCCTGTAAAATTTAAATATATGTTGAATTGTCCCAGCCCCACCTCAAACGTATGAAGCCATATTGTATTTTTTGGTGGCATGTACATCTGCTTTATGCATTTGTACATCTGATGTAAATTTAAAGTATTTTTAACAATGTGTGCCTTTAATCTAAAGTGGTTTAAAGTAAACAGCAGTATGTTCTATGATAAAAAAAATAAAATATTTTAACCACCATTTCTGTCAAAGGCATTTATTTTCTGTATTAATCATTATTTTTCTGAAAACAAGCACTAGTAGACAATCTCACAATATACACGATTTTGCTGAATTAAGGAAACAAGTTCTGCCCTATATAATCAGTGAATAGAAAGGGATGTTTTTCCCTGTGTATTTTTCCTGTCTTTTGACAGATATTTTCAGCCCTCTTGAACACGCAAAAGGTGTAGGGAGACTTAGCTTCTCAATATAAGCACCTAAATTCAGAGTCCAGAATTAGGTGTGGAGAATGACTTTCTGGTGTGGATTTTTTTTTTCTTTGGTGTGTTTTGGCAGGGGGATGCAGAGGGATTTTTTTTTTAAGCTTCTTGCCTTTTAAGCATCTTGCAAGATGCTGGACTCCTTAGTCTCAGTCTAGAAAAGCATTTCAACAGTGCTTAATGTGCTCTGCTTGAAACCCTTTAAGGGGAAAAGGGGCTAAGTTAATTATTCAAACTGAGATAAATCGATACGATGATTATTTAAAACAGGCCCCTGTATGATACTGAAAGCAAGTATTTTTCAAACTGTTGCGTACAGGTAGCGTACTGGCAGAGCAGTCTGGTTGTGATTTTGCCCCTCGGTTGTCCGCGAGCGCGCAGAGGAAAGGATGGTGCCCGCGGGCCGGTTGTCCGGGGGCGGGCAGAGCCCCCAGGGGCCGCGGCGAGCTGGGGCTGGCGAGCAGGAGCGCTGAGGGAGCCAGGCAGACGGCGGGAGAGAACGTGTTAGCGTTGCCACAGTCGCCGCACTGCCTTGGTCGCGCAGCGCTGAGCGTCAGGGCAGCAGCCGCCTCCGCTCTTTCATCTCCAGACTCTTGTTATGCTGCAAAACAAATACAGTGGGAAGAAATGAGGACATTTTGCTGCTAAAATAACGAGTAAATTTCCTAGAAAATAACATCTTGGTGGTTAGACCTTCCTGTAACAGTAATAAACAATGATTAGGAGTTTGGTGCTTGGATGTTTTGAGGAGACGCTGTCAAAGAAGCTTGCTTTTCTCACCTCTATCCCTTTTACTTGCACGCCCGCTCACTCTTCTCTCTCAACTGCATTTTACCTCTCTCTTGTGGGAATGGAGGATGCTTGTTTTCCAGATGAATTACTTACCTGTGTAGTGTGCATACATAGCCAAGGTTATGTTTACGATGCACTTTTTTTTCTTTTTTTTTTTTCCTATACTGAGTACTGAACCAAACTAAGTAACTGCTTTTGAGGTGAATTAAGATTGCCCAGATTTGCACTGGAAGCTGTTTCTGTGTGTGTGCAATGTAAAACACTAAAAAGCACTGACTGACAAATATATTGAGTTGTCTCAAAGTGCCAGGCAGTAGTGGGAACTACACATTGAAAAGAAACAACACAGTCATTGTGTAATTCTGACATACTCATGTACTTATTTTCCTGTTTCCTTCTAAAAACCAAAATAAACTTCAATATTAGACTTAAGTGTTTTGGGCCTGACTTTATTGCCTTTTTTTTTTTTTTTTTTTTTTTTTTTTTTTTTTTTTTTTTTTTTTTTGTTTGCAGGAGTCTCTTCAGCTCTGACAGACCAAATCCGGAACTGTGCTGAGTGCTTTCAGTTGTCCTCTGAAATATGCAGTGAAAATTTCAACATAAGTAACTGGAAAAAAAATGTAGAGCTGGAATAAGTCTAGTGCCTGTTCAGGTGAAAAAAGGCAGCTAGTTGTGTTTTCCCGTAGCAGCACGTGTCCACCAATCTTGTGCCAATTTATGTGGAAGAGGAGATGGGAAGCAGCTGAAGCGTCCGTCACGCTCTGCAAGCCCTGATCTGAGAGGCAGACGGGTTGTCTCGTTATCCCATGAGTTGTCTTTCAGCTTCTGCGTGCCGTAATTTTTTGCCTTACCAAAGGGGAGCAAATATCCTTGGGGGAGACGAGAGCAGTGAAGTGGGGCTAGCGTTGCCCCCAGGCCCAGGGGTGCAGGGTCTCTGCCTCCATGGTCCTCAGTATGATTCTGGCCCTTCTCCCATCCAGGATGCTTGGGGCTGATGCATCGAGATTGTTTGATGCATGAGGGAAAGTAGAAAAAGAATCAGGCTCTGTTTTCAAAAAGCCCCAGTTTAAGTTGTTTCTCCTCGCAGCTAAGCGAAAGTCTTTCAAACAGTAATGATCAAAACTTCCCTGCTTCTGGCTATGCAGATGATTTGCAATTTGGGCAAAGTAATGAAACGTCAGATTTTGGTTAGCACGTGGTTGTCAACTCAGACCATGACTCTGCAGAGACCAAAGCACCTACCTGCCAGCCTCATTGGCGGCAGGAGCATTTGTAAAGTTTTGGCCATCCTCTGCGTGGGTAAGGCAGAGGGGCTTCGTGTTTTATCTTCGATGGGTGCAGAATCTCTCTAGACACCCGCGGTCTGTTGGGGAAAATCTCTATATTTCCCTGCATTTTCCTACCCATCTGTTTGTAGCCATGTGCCGCCTTTCGATTTCTGATTACTCTGAGTTCTTTGAAAGGAAGCCTAGAGGTATTTGTGTTTATCCCACCTTCTGATTTAGCTGGAAAATGCAAGTAATAACGGAGTGCCATCTACTGATTGCAGGTGGTATACCTGTTTTCTTTATTTTCAAGTGGAAGAACGTGCTGACTTTGAGGATGTCCTTCAGTGAAGAGGTAAGTGTGCATATCCTGAAGAAGACTGGTTTTGATTATCGCCTTTGTTACAGTTGATATTAACTATAACAACACAAAATAGGAGCATCCTAAGTAATTATTGGTTTATAGTATACTTTCATATATTGTTCTTTTTAGTGTGATTATATTGATATTTGAGAGGAAGCTTCTTGAGTCAGGATTTGTGCCACTGAGTCATTGACTTATGTCATTTAAATATATATGGCAAAAGGTTGATTATGTTGTGCTTATGCTATTTTATGGAAAATACAGAGAAGGAACATGCCAAGAAGAACAACTTCCTTAGTAAGTTTTATTTTTACTCTTTTGTAAGACTCGTATTTTTAAACAGTTGAAATTGATGTGGATTACTTCATTCCAAATGTTTGAAGGATAGACTTAGTCCAGCCCTAATATAAGATGCAGAATCACGAGAAGCTAAAGCTCTGCTCTCTTACAAGTTGTACATACTTTAGTTGGTTGAGCTGGGAGACTGCTGCTTTTCTCACGCACTTGGAGATGCTGAGTGTCCTACTGAAAACCACATCTAATACGACAGCTTTGGCAGGCTTTTGGTGCCCCTCTTTCACATGGGGGCAGAGTAGGAACATTTTGGGGCAGAGTAGGAACATTTTGGGGCAGAGTAGGAACATTTTGAGGCAGAGTGGGAACGTTTTGGGAACTAGCCATAGCCTGTATGGTTTGTCATGGTTATCAGCAATTTGAACCTGGCTGCTACATCCTTAGGATCCTCTACCTATTCAGCTGTGCATGGGCACACTATTAATGGCATTCCTGCGCCATTCAGATATTCTTGTGCTTTCTGGGATGTCCAGGCCTGCTGCCCAGGTAAGCTTAGGGAAGGCCTGTGGCACACAGCCCTCTCCTGGGGTGGACCACACTGACTCTGTCAAGGTTTGGCACTCACCCCCTCAGATCAGAGACATGAGACATAACCAAGGCAAGCTTAGTAGGACGTTTATTGATTGATGAATACACAACTAGGAAACTGGCAAGGCATCAAAATGATCAATAAGCTATGTAACATACTACTGGGATTAATTCACAGTTACATAGTTATGCAGATCATAATGCAAAAATACATTGTTGTGAGTTGTAGATCACAGATATAATCAGTCACATGTATGGCCAGTGCTCAATTACAGTTCTGTAAGTACTGAAGTGTCTGATCCCCCCAATACCAAGTCTTAATGGTCACACACTGACAGAGTCCAGCAGTTTATCCCAGGTGCCTCCCTCAGTGTCCTGGTGGCCTTGGGTCCAGTCAGTGTTGCTGTCAGCTGTAGGCATCCACACTCCTGCCGATGGAAAAGCTAACCTCTGTCGGTCTTTGATTTTACGCTTCCTCCTTTGTTTTTCCTGCATTTGGACCCACATTTTTGCCACCATTGCACCTCCTTTCTTCTGACAAAAYCATTCTGAAATAGTAATTTTCTCCCCCGTTACTTCCAGTTTTGCTACATCTATACACAAATTTGGTATTTCCGATACCATTACCTAGGCAATCTTGGCCTTATATGGTATTATTGATACAGTTACCTAAATTTGGGTAGCCTGGCTTCCTTAAATTCCTGTATCTGCTTTGATTTAGTTTACTTCATCCAGTGACTAGACATAACTATTCTACTTCAGCCTTGATTCTTCTACAGGCTCCAGCTGAGCACACGCAGGTCTTTATCTGCCAGTTTACATATCAGAGCAGCAGAGAAACTCGCTTTTCACACCTCTGCCATGGCAGCTGCTCAGGCCTCAGCTCCTGAGGGCTGTGCGCTCCAGCGGGATCTCTTACTCACAAGGCAACCCCTGGTCTGACTGACCTCCTCCAAGGACACTCAGACCACTCCGGATGCTCATAAGCTCAATCCCTTCCGGCTGGAATCCACCATGTCTGTTAGGATATCAGCATATGTAAGAGATTCAACCGGGCATTCTTTTCTTTTCAACCAAGCAAAGCATACGTACAAAGAATAAAAGATTGAGTAAAAGAATAAAAGGATAAACGATACCTTTATCATGACTAATAACAGCTGCAGGATTATGTGCATTAAGCACAGAGTAGCAGTAGTTTTTGGAGGCCAACCCATGAATATGTCATACCAATGACATACAACTAACAGTTCCCTATCAGTCCTCAGTTTTAAGTTTCTTGTTCTCTAAGGTAATCATCAGGTTTGCAACTTGTTGTCTGCTCTCTGGTTTGTCAGCTTCTTTCTTTCTGTACACTGTCATTTTGTCCAAGTATTTTATCCCCTGTGAGGTCAGTCAGTTCCCAGAGAGATACCGTTAGTCCGCTGGCCTGAAACGGAACTCTGCTTTTGAGAAGGTACAGTCTGCAGGGCAACCGAATATGCAACACCAGCTACGGTGACAAACATGATACCACGCTTACATTCCTCTGCTGGAGGTACAGAGGTTGTGTTATCCTTCTGCCATTGTAAGTGAGGCAATACTGATTGAACATAACCCACTCCGTTACCAAATCCTATTGGAGTTCCCATGCTAACTTGTTTCCGTTGACATACGGCAATATTCTCCTGTGGTCCAGAAGGCTCTATAGGTTGTGCAGAACTAACGCATACGTATCATTCAGTTGTCCATTTTCAACCACTGGGTGGTCAGAATTCTTGTATTCTTATGTGCACACCATTCCCTTTTAAATTGATGTTCCTGTGATCCTTTACCCAGGACTTCTTGGTAAGCTGATGCAGAGCTTCATATCCAATGTTCATGTCCTTCTCATAATTCATCTCCTAACCCCCAGCATATCAATGAAGAGTCTAATCAAGATGAAAATCTCTACCACCCAGCTATTAAACCTTTTAATATGGGATCTCTTTGTTGTACTCCTGGTAAGTAGTAAAAACCATCACAAAAAGCATCTAAACACTAACTCAATGTTTCAATAGCTAGCAATTGCGCTCAAATGCAATAGATGGCCAGAGATTTAGTACAAAAATCTTCAAAGTCTTTTGTGTGTGTGTGTGTGTGTGTGTGACTTAACAGCTGCTTTTACCACATGCTACACTTGGCTATTCCAGGTGGTTATTGTAGTTTTATCAGAGAATAGTCTGAAATTTGTTACCACTTTGTACACAATTCAAAATTCCCCCTATTTTACTTTAGGTGTGAGTTTCAAGGTCAAACTAATTTAGTATTCCAGTTTCTGCACCAATTCCTCCTAAAATGGTGCTTGCTAAATCTCAAGCCATCTAAACCTTCTGCATGTTTTTCATGTCACTTGCCAGGCAGCCATTATGCCATGTAGATAAAGAGCACRCTCTGGATGTATTCTAGAATAGTTCCAATCTAAATATCTAATTTATTAGTTCCATCATGTTGTTCCATCAGTTCATGYTCATTTAAAGGTAAGATCAGTTATTTCTGGAAGGTCTATGAACACATACTTACTATTAGGAAACYAAGCATTTGAGGACCTTCCCATTGTCTCAAGGCTTAGTGTTAAAATTCTATTGATACCTTTCCCTGAGGAAACACAATAATTAACAGCAGCAGTGATGTTCCAYGTCCAAACTTTTGCTTTTACACCTAGAAGACAGCAGAAGAAGACTGAACAGCGCCCAGAACACTTTGATTATATTCCTGGCACTGTCTTAGATCAATGAGGAGCACCTTGAAGATGGGTCTTGCTGAGGCTTTCTGTGGTCCACAACTGTGATCAATCTCTCACACACATTCAATCCTGAAAAATTAATCTTACTTAAACATTAGTCAGAAACATTCTCTTTGACTTCCCATCAGTGGAGTCCCATCTACCCATTATAAYCGCTCCTTTTTTGTTTCCAGTTAGCACTGAGTTTCCCCATCCATAAGTCATAACTACCCCTAAATTTTCTCTTGGCCTTCACCTTTGTATCTGAGGAGTCTCCAGGACCATGGCTCCCAGTGGGATTTTCCCACTGCTTTATGTTGGCTCTTCTGTGTTCATGAGCTGTGTAATTCTGAATAGCTGATTGCTCCAGGATCAAAGCAGTACRTGGAGCACCCAACTGTTTAGCCCATTTTTTGGCACCAAAAGAGATCTTGTCCGTTTGTGTGGGACAGCCATGTGGACACAGCTCATAAGGGCTATATCTAGTATCCAGCATGTTCTTTGTTTGTATAGCCCAGCACACAAATGGAAGTGCTTTGTCCCAGCTCTGTCCTCTTTCTTCAGCAATTAACTTCAGTCTTAACCCATATTTCCTATCATCCATACTCCTCGGGGATAACAGCCAATAGGTCCATCAAATTAATTGATGTGTGCCCATCCCTTTAAGGAATTTCTGTACTGCTGCATCTATGAAGTGGCTTTCTTTATCAAACAGTTAAGAACGGAGAGCCAAATTTGTTCATTATTTCACACAGACACCGAATTGCTGTATTTGCAGTAGCTTCATGTGCTGCTATTGCCTCTATCCATCTTGTTGTTTTATCCATGGCAACAAACAAGAACTGATTGCCCCTCTTTGATCTTTTTAAGGGGCCCACAAAATCAATTTGCCACTCTGAGTGGTGCCCATCCCCAGGTGTTGAAGGCATTACCCAATACAAGCTTACAATTCTTTGCAAGGAGTTTCCACCATCCGTGTACTCCACATCCCTGGATTTCTGCAGAAATCACGGGAATAGGGAGTCTAAATCCCATCCTATTAAGCCTTCGTTTTACCCTCTGAGCCTCCTCATGACTCCTCTGTGCTTCTGTACTGGTACTGGGACTGGAAGAGAGTCACCTCATATTCTTCATTTACTAGCCCTGCTCCTGTTCTGCTTTTAGTCCAGTACTTCACCAACTTGGTGACTCCTGTGATCTCTTCATTTTCTAAGGCGGTAACACAATACAATTTTCCTTTGGACAGATCTACCTTGAACTGAGACAGGAAATTCATTCCTAAAATATTTGGTCCTCCTTTAATCAGAATTATCTGCCCCTCCAGTTTATCTTCTCCTATGCACAACYGGGCTTGTTGTGCAAAGATGTAGATCTTTTCCCTTCATTCTTCCCCCTCCTACTCCCAAAATCCAGACCGATTTACCTGGGACTGGAGGACCTGGGTAATCTAGTAAAGTTGCTTCTGATTCTGTATCAACTAAGAAAGTATTTGCAACTTCCCACCCCCCCTTCAACAGACATCGTACCTCCACGTAGCCCCTTCCCCCTGAATCCCAAGTCAATGTGGCAGAGGTTAATCCCACTGACACCAGGGGTAGGGACTTCTAATCTTTAAGGTCCCTTAAGGATGGGTACAGTTTTCTCTTTGGAATAGGAGGAGGAACTGATGGCTTCAYCTGTTCCAGTTTTTCCCAGACCTCCTCTTGCTTCATCCCCTTTTCCTGAAGGATTTTTTTCATTTTGGTAAGTAAAACTCCTGTGGGCTGACTATCTAGCTCTTCTTCATTCACCCCCTGATTTATTAAAAATCTCCAAATTATTCCTCTAGGAATATACTTCCTAGCCTTTACCCCTGTGGCTCCCTTCTTTGCCTCTCCTTTTCCACTCGCTCCCATAAGCGTCCCCACGTTCTCTAACGTAGCCATGCATTCACCAAGGGGCCGGCCGATTAAAGTAGATCCCAGGCTGATGAAAAATCCCTTATGCAGTTCTGGAGCACGGCAGGCCAAGACCCCTATGTCTCCTTGTTCGGCGTTCACTCCATATATGTCAAAGTCAGGGGTCACTGGCTTCTCCCTTTGCTTTAATACCCGGAGTAGCACATTCCCACACACATAGGCTGATGCCTCCTGGACATCTGTCCAGGGCGCCCCCTCCATGTTGTCTTTGAGGGGCTCATATTCGCCCAAATTTCTAATCACCAGCCGTAGGATTTCCCCCCCGGATGTCTCGTTGGCGGGCAAGGCTCTGATGATTGCGCCTACCTTTGGCCAAGGCAGCCCTATGGCTGTTACCACCCGCTTAGCCTCCTCATACGTGAAAGGAGTGCACTGYTCTAAAGTCCAAATCCTGTTTACCCACACAGGCCAACCCTCCTTCTGCTTCTTCCAGACCTTCTCTTTTCTGGACATATCCCCCACTCCCTGCGTTTTCAAAGCTATGTCTCCCTCTGCTGGTCTTATTTTCCTAGGAACCGCAGCAGCTACCCCAGGTGCTGCAGAGTTTTCCTTGTCCTCCAAATTCCAAATATCCCCATCCCACGTCTCTGGGTCCCAATCTGTCTTACTCAAAGCTGCTACTTTCCTGTGATCCAAACCTTTCCCTAGAGCTAACAACGTACCCAAGCACTGCACTTTTTTTCTTAATCGGGCATTATCAGCATTCTCTGCCCTTAGTTTTTCTTTCAATTCTCTTAATTGCTCAGCCTGTTCATTTAGCAGAGTGTTATCACACCGCAGTGCTAGTATCTCATTGTGAGCCACCTGCAAATTATTTTGCAAGTTCTTTATACATTGCTCTTTTTCTTCTACTGCTGTTTGTAAGGTACTGGCCAGATCAAACAACAGCCACTGCAGAGCGGAGCATTTCTTCTCTCCTTTAGGATGATACATGGATATATAATTTACCCAGTGTCTTTCAGCAGCTTTGAGAGTGGGGTCCTGGCCAATAACTTTRTAATCCCAAGGATCCCCTCCATGCTCCAGCATAGCCTGCACTAACAGACCTCTCTCCTCCTGACTGTGAGAGCTTTCYGACTCCTCTTTCTCCTTCGATTTGCCCCCCCTCGTCAACCAAGACATCTTAGTATCACTTAGCTCAGGTTTGGTACCGGCAGCGCCCTGCACGAGCCCACGCTCACTGCTGCGGTTTGGCACTTAAACCCCTGCAGATCAGAAGCAAACTGATGAAGAAGTTTACCGAATGATGACACTCAGCTAGGAAACTGGCCACGCAATAAAGCGATCTATAATCTAAGTAACACCCCACTAAGACTGACTCAAAGTTGCTCAGTTATGTGGAACTACGGAGCCGGGAGTTGTAGATCTTAAAGCCAACGAGCCGCACGCACGGCCAACGCTGAGCTGCAGCTCGGGGCGCGCCGAAGCGCCCGYCCGCGCCCCCCACACCGAGCCTTACGGTCACGGGCCACGGAGCGAGTCCAGCCGTTATCCCGGGCRGCTCCGTCAGCGTCCGGGCCCAGGAAGGCTGCCTGCTGCCGCCGGTCTTCGGCTCTGCACCTGCTCCTCGCTCCTCCTGCGTTCGCACCCACCTTTTGGCCACCCTCGCACCTCCCTTCTCCTGCCCAGGCCTCCCTGATAAACAGCCTGCCCGGATCTGCTTTCTCCCCGTTGGCCCCAGCTTTGCTACACCYGTACCTAAACGTGGCGTTTCTGATACCGTTACCGAGGCGACCCCCGCCCGCCGCTGCCTCCCACGGCGACTAGACACAACACCCGCTCCCGGCCGGCCTCGCCGCTCCCCCGCGCTCCAGC
>NW_028186431.1:12095-24437 GCF_003343005.1 Rhea americana
TGGCCCAGGCGCGGCCCGTGATAGGGCGGGCAGCGGGCGGGGGCCGCTCCGTGGGCGGGGCCGAGGGCGCCCCGCCCCCCTGCTGTCGCAGCGGGGGCGGGGTGTGTGGGGGGGTGAATGGCCGCGGCGCTGCGCAGCGGGCGCCGCTTCTTCCCGCCGCTCGGTCTGGGCTACCCCGGCTGGCTCGGCTCCCTCGGCGCAGCCATGCAGCAGCCCCCGGCTCCGGCGGCCCGGCTGGGCAGCCCTGAGCGCGGTGCCGCCGCCGCGGGAGGCGGCGGATGGCTGGAGGCGCTGCGCTTCGACAACCTGGCGCTGCGCTCGCTGCCCGTGGACGCCTGCGAGGACAGCGCGCCGCGGCCGGTGCCCGGCGCCTGCTTCTGCCGGGTGCGGCCCAGCCCGGTGCAGAACCCGCGGCTGGTGGCCATGTCGCTGCCGGCCTTGGCGCTGCTGGGGCTGGAGGCGGCCCCTTCCGCGGCCGAGCAGGAGGCCCTGGAGGCCGAGGCGGCGCTGTACTTCAGCGGGAACCGGCTGCTGCCGGGCTCGGAGCCGGCGGCGCACTGCTACTGCGGCCACCAGTTCGGCAGCTTCGCGGGGCAGCTGGGCGACGGCGCCGCCATGTACCTGGGCGAGGTGCTGGGCCCACGGGGCGAGCGCTGGGAGATYCAGCTGAAGGGCGCCGGGCTCACCCCCTTCTCCCGGTAAGGTGCGCGGCGGCGGGGGCCGCGGCTCCCCGGCCCCTCCCCCCAGCCGCCTCAGAGCGACCGTTGGCCGCGCTCGCGCAGGTCGCGCCGGCCGTTACCGCCCGCGAGGCGCCGCCCCGCGCCCGGGCTGCCTTGCGGCTCCTCATTGCCCTGGCYCCGGGAATAGCCGGGGGCGGGGGGGAAGCCCGGGAAAGCGTCCTGCTGACCAGATGCCTCTAAAGAATGGATATCCTCCTTAACAGACTTCAGCCTACGCTGCCTTAACTCTTTCAAGTCAATGTTCCGTTTGGATTTCCTGTATTTTCTGTGCCTGCAATGCCCAGTCTTAGTTACGCTTTAGTTCGGTACATCTGAGACCTGCAAAAGGCCTGCAGAGTGCATCAAGGCTAAGATCGGTTGATCCAAGAAAACCCCAAACAATGGAATTTCCAGTTTTGCTGCTCACATTGTATGTCCCCTCCCTTTCTACCTTCTGAAATGACCAGAGTATAGCTTGAGAGCCACCAGTGCAGTTTATGTTCCATGTGTTTGGCCTATATTAAATAAACTAGGTGAATATTTGCACACTCTTTATTTTGTCAGGCAGCTGTGTCAATATTTAATGTCCCGTTTCTAGCTTGCTTACATGGAAAGAACCAAAATAATAGTATTTTTCAAGAGATATAATAGGAGTCATTTTATTAATAAAGAAAACTTGAATTTAAAAATAAAAATAACTTTGGTTTTTGCTGCTTTGTTTTTCTTGCAGTATGAACAGTAAAAACTGTTTTCTTGTTTGTGGACAGCTAGTGTTAAAATTCTGCAGGGTATTGGTTAAGTATTGAAAAAAATACTGATTTTTAAAACTTAGTAAAAATGAGGAGTTCTGATCTGAATTATTTTAGCAGTGTAAAATACACTGCTAAAGGATTATTTGTCTAGTCTTTTTTTTTTCTTTTGAAAGAATCTACTGAATCTATAAAAACAAGCTGATGATTGGAAGGGATATCACTAACTGCACAATACTTCTGTTATGTATGGTCTTCGTTGGAAGTATGTCCTGTCCATCTAATCTGAAGTTTGAAAGTTGGATCTTCAAACTTCTGTTACTCTCAGATCCAACACTAACTTGTTTTGTGATTGTGGACAGCATGCTTTACTTCTGTTTTTTTTGTTTGTTTGTTTTGTTGGTTGTTTTTGTTTTCTTCACCACTAAATTGAGAACAGGAATTTCTTCCTTTGTTGCCTAAAACTAAGGTCTGTCAATGCTTTCTGTTACAGACAAGCTGATGGTCGTAAAGTGCTGCGGTCAAGTATACGAGAATTTCTGTGTAGTGAGGCTATGTTTCACCTAGGAATACCAACAACAAGAGCTGGAACATGTGTGACATCTGACTCAAAAGTTGTTCGTGACATATTTTATGATGGAAATCCAAAAAATGAAAGGTGTACCGTTGTCCTGAGAATAGCTTCAACGTTTATAAGGTAGGAAGAAGCCTACTTAACTTTTTTGTATGTGAAAAACCAAGTGCTGCAGCTTTTGAAGTGTGTGTGTGTGTGTGTGTGTGTGTGTGTATCCATATATATGTGCGTGTGTGTGTTTATTTCAATAAGTGTCATCTGTGTGTTTCTTATTCTGCATCTTGGAACTTTTTGTTAAACTGTAGAAATCTGCTCTTTCTGTCCAAAGGATGAGGTGAGCCAACATCTTTGCATACAGGGAAATAAACACTAAGTGTGCTGGCATGTACAAAGTAGAACCAAGTTCTGCAGATGTCGGAAGAGATTTTTCATGTTTATGCCTGTAACTGCAAAGATTACACATTTTTTGATGTTGGTAGTGCTGATTGCTTGGTTATAGTTCTACCTTTAATTTTAAAGTTATTCTAAGATACAATATTGTAGAAGTCTAGATCCTTCCAAGAGTGTCTTTCAGGAGTGCCTTATGAGGGTGCTTTTGTTGTCTGAGACCTGTACAGAGTTTTTGCCTCAGTGCAAAATACTAGGAGCTTCAGGAAGTTGCATAGTTCCTTGTAAGACTATCAAATGTTAGAGAATGATGAAGCATAAGGAATGTGTATGACAYAGAAAAATGCATCTTAAACCCTTGATGTAGTGTTGTATTTCAGATTAGTTCTGTTCCTGTGTATTTACTGAGAATAAAGATTTTTCTACAGGAAAGCTTGTAAGAACCTGTAATGAGGTGGTCTTCAGTGCTAGCTAGGGTTCTGATCTGTCAGTTTTCTAGGTGTGGACGTTTATGCTTCTTTGCTGTGAGTCACTGAGCCTCATTAGTTTCAGAGTAGAAATCTTTCAGATCTTTTCTGTCAGTTGAAGGATTTATAGCATTAAACTCAAGAGACTGTTTCATTGTTACAGTAGCACTAATTTTTTTCTACTACATGCGGAATCAAAGTTGATAGCATCAAATAATATTAAAACACTCTTATTGTTTTTAAACCAGGTTCGGGTCTTTTGAAATTTTTAAACCTACTGATGAACATACGGGGCGCAAAGGTCCTAGTGTTAACCGAAATGATATTCGAATACAATTGCTTGACTATGTGATCGGCACTTTCTATCCAGAAATCCAGGAGGCCTATTCTGACAACAGTATTCAGAGAAATGCTGCTTTCTTTAAAGAGGTAGGAAAGATAAGTTTCTYTTCCTAAATTTGTATCAGTAGACTTTAAGAACCTCATCAGTGAGCACAGATGACTGGAGTCAGTTAATATCTTGAGTCTTTTGATTACTTGAACTACTCTTTGGATAAAGCACTCTTAATAGAACTATTTATTGATGAAAGCAGTATTGATATTGATGAAACTAATGTAAGCAATTTTACCTCTTTAATAGTAAATTATGTTTTCCCAGCTCTTGGACAGCTTCCCAAGACTGTGCTCTCAATTTGGTAAGAATATTTCAGAATGCAAAGAGAAATTCTGGCCCAGATTGTTAGATAATGAGTTAATGGTACTGAAATATTATTTGCAAGGTAAAATACTGAGAATGTTCAGTCAATTCCTGTCTCTTATTTTCCAAATGAAAATTAACTTCAGACTTGGTACTTGCCTGCCTTTAAACATTTGAATTCTGAGAGAGTTTACGTGAGGAAGTTAAAATCTCCAACTTCAGGAATGGTAAGATAAGAAGAAATAAGTATRTCCCAGGAATGGTACAGTTTTAGGTGATTCTGTAGTGGCCCAGAGGTGAGGCTAGGTGATTTCTTGGAGTCCCATTTTTTTGATCCTGTTTTCAATTACTATATACATTCAGAACTTATGATTTCTGGAGAACCATAATAAAAACTGAAATTTTAAATGTAGCACTTGTAAATATTCCATTGCTATATTTACCTTCTGAAGTAAATATAGCGGAATTATTTGGTATCTAAACTTTATCTCTTGAACATACACTTCCACCTCACAATTGATACAGAGTTGTTATTCTTGACACTGAATTTCCTTCAATATTCCTTTGTCCAAGTCAGCAAGAAAATAATTAGAAAAAAGGAAATAAAATGCTTATGTTCATGTCTCAGTGATCAGTGTATAGCAAGCAATACACAAGGGATCTAGCTTGAAGTTACTGGAGAACTATAAAAGTTCTGACTGGGATTACATGAAGTTCAAATGAAGCTTATAAGCGAAACTGTGTGTGTGTATGTATGTATACATAAATTATTATTCTGATTACTGAGTAGCTATAACAGTCTTGACTACTYTGTGTAAAAACTATTAAGAAGTCTGATAAAATTATCAGTTTAGAGACTGATACCGTGTAACACAATGAATGCCTTTTGACTTGTCGATTATGGACAGACTTAAAATCTGACATTTTTCTAACTTTTCTGAGTTTCTGAATTTGTGTTTCAACACAGCTTGTGTATAATTGCTTTAGTTCTTTAAAAGACAGCTGTTCACTGGGTGCTGAAGGGTTTAATTTCACTGAACAGATCCTTCACGCTTTAATAGAAGGTGATGATGATCATAGGTTGTCACCCACTGTGGGCTTGTGCTACTCTGTAGCTATGGCATGTTTACTTTCTGATGGCAGAGGAATGATGGCGCTTGAGAATCTCTGCAGCCATATGTGAAAAAAGATTATTTTACTCTCAACTCCCTTGTTCCATCTTCCCCAACCCAGTCCTATCTCATTGCTGCTTTTGGCTTCTGGCCCAGTTACTTCCAATCTATTCCCRCCCTTCTGGCGTGCCCTCCTTGTGCTCCTGCCCCCTGTCTGATCTTTTTTGCTGTGCTCTTCCAGTCTGGCTTTTCTCACTTCTTGTCCCAGCCAGCCTTGTATTTCTCATGTTTTGTCTCCTCCATAGTGGAGACTTCCTGTACCTGCCTCCATCTGAAATGTACTTAAATCTCACACCTTATTTTCCTAACATTTCTGTTTCTCTGATAGAGTGGAGCTGACAGCATTTCCCTGCTAACATGCTTTTATCTTTCTGTACTGTAGAAGAAACAGACCAGAGAGGGGAGTACAAGTGACTGCATTTGACAATACTGTCTGTTAGATAAACACTGTTATCTCTACTTTTCAAATACTCTGTAGATGTTGCTTAAATTTAAAGAAGTGTAATTTTAAAATTATGTTTTTATTTATATATGACACACTTGTTTCTGGGCATGGCTATAATAGCAGCAGCAGTAGAAAAATGTGGTTAAAAAGAGTAAAGGTTGGTGTGAGTTGCAAAGCAGTCTCTCCAATCAATAACCTGTCTTTGAATGGCAGCCAGGCTCACTCACTCATGTGCATATGTGCTTTCTCTCTCCTGTACACATGTGCTTGCTCTCACTCAGTCGTGCTCTCCCTTCATTTTTTTCCCTAGTTTTACCATCTCAGATAGCACTGAGTCATCATACAGATGTGTCTTGTAGTGGTTCACTGCATGCTGATAATCAATTTTGTACATATGTAGCTACTTGGAATGCCTTCTGGCATCTGACTTCTACCCTGGGAAGCAGCATTTAGGAAAACAATTTGAAGTACCTAACATGAGACTATTACAAGACAGTAGACCTTCAAGTTAAATGAAGATGTAAGGAAGAGAGAGCAAACAAAAATGGGAGCTGTAGTAACTGGGCAGTTAATAGGAGAGAAAAAAGCGTCCTTTAGGCTATTGGTTTTTATGCGTATGATATACAAGCTTGAACCTTCTTCCATCAGAGCTGTAGAAAGATGTGTTTTTCATTTTTCAAACACAACTTTATAAATGTTCTTATTTCCAAGCATCTGCTGTTTTAAACTGATCTATCTCTTTTAGATAACAAAACGGACAGCAAGATTGGTTGCTGAGTGGCAGTGTGTTGGTTTTTGCCATGGCGTGCTGAATACAGATAATATGAGCATAGTTGGACTAACTATTGACTATGGCCCTTTTGGATTTATGGACAGGTCAGTGTGGCATACTTGAAATGTGTGTACGTATTTGCTGTGTAGAACAGTCTTGACACAGTTCATTAATGCAGTAATATTTTTAACTCTCTAGTGGATTTATAAACTCTATCTATAGTAAAGCAGATTAAGTTAGTCCTAGTTGTTCTATATTCTTCTGTTCAACCTCTCTATATACAACTGTATTGCTGACATCTCTACTATGACACTGGTTTTGTTTGTAGCATGTGGGTTTTCTCAGCATTTGTGAGGGGCAGGAAAATACCTAGTTAAGTAGTTTTGGGAGAAGAAAGAGCCCCATAACAAGAAGTTACTACTTCTTTTGGCTTTACTGGTCTCCTAGAGAGCCTCAGTTAGTGTTGGTATCCAGATAACTAGAAGAATGCTAACTATTTCTTTATTTGTAGATATGACCCTGAACACATTTGCAATGGTTCTGATAATACAGGGCGCTATGCTTATAATAAGCAGCCAGAAATTTGCAAGTGGAATCTAGGGAAGCTTGCTGAAGCTTTAGTTCCAGAGCTGCCTCTGGAAATAAGCRAACTCATCCTGGAAGAGGAATATGATGCAGAATTTGAGAAACATTATTTGCAGAAGATGAGGAAGAAGCTAGGCCTAATTCAGCTGGAATTAGAAGATGATAATAAGCTGGTGTCTGAACTTCTTGAAACTATGCATCTCACAGGTTGGTAAGGAACACAGCAAGTTATTACTTAGTAGCCCATAAATATTTTAGTCAGACCAAAATGTAATTTTTATCTTGACTATAAGAAAGGAGCCTTGTATGACTAACTACATCATCATCTGAAAGAAGAACAAAACACTAAAAGATTTCACAGTCTTCACAAGAAATTGTGAACTTCTTTTGAAGTTTGTGAAGTTCTTTTGAACTGTGTGACAGCTCATGCCTTGATGCAGGGCTCTGCCTATATCACGTCTGCACCCTCACTGAGCAAGAGGCAAGCAGAAGTTAGCTACTACATATTTTATCTGTCTGTCTAGACTAGCCACCCACATTGCTCTTAGAGGTTAGGGAAGGAATTTGTGGGAGATGTTTTCCTACTGGTTTGTTAATTCCATTACTCATAGAATTTAATTTTTCAGGTGGGGACTTCACAAATATTTTCTACTTGCTGAGTTCATTCTTAGTAGATTTTGATCCTTCAAGATTGGAAGATTTCTTAGAGAAACTAGCAAGTCAGTGTGCTTCCATGGAAGAATTAAAAGTTGCTTTTAAACCTCAGATGGATCCAAGGTAATTATTCAGTGTATTGACTTCAGACTTCAATGCTTTTGGACGGTGATTTTAGTTTTGTCAGTATTATAATGAACTTTGCATACTCTACAATATTTAACTGATTTTAAATTTGGAAACTTCACTATGAAGTAGCTGCATCACGATATTCAGCAGCACAAACTTGCATGTGTTTTGTGGCTGATGAATTTTAGAAATAGGCTCTGGGCCTGAGACTGTCTGGATYGGTTTTGTCTTTCTCTCCTCCCGCCCTGCTCCCCTTGCTGACAAAGCCAATGAGAGTGCCAGATGGTGAGGTGATACAGTAATATTTTATAAGGAGATGAATTTAAACAAAATCTTTCAGGTGTTCTGCCAATGCAGTGTTAGCTAATAATTACTTTCAGTCACCAACATTCTGGGCTAAGTATAACTCAAATGCACACTTTGTACTCAGATACTGTTTGGTGCCATCCATGTCTCTTTTGATGGGCCAGATTGTCTAGCCCTGCTTCTGTGAGAATGGAAAACTAGTAAGTCTTGTTCAGCTGGTGTTTATATGGGGACTGCATGCATTTTTTCACTTTCTGGAGCAGTAGAAAGCAGGTAATGAACATGACATCTGAATTTTTCCTTTCTTCTTAGCATTTTCCCAAATGGGGAAAAAATGGCAGCTTAGGTTATTTTGAGTTGGATATTTACTTCTTTCTGTTTAGGAAATGTTCCATGAATGTAAYGAACATACTGAATTCTTCAGTTCTTCTCTGTCTGCTGGTATCACACTTACAGTTTGGGTAGAGCAGGTAGCTGAGAAGATGGACTCATTCTGGCTGCTGCGGCATGAAATTTGTTTGTACCAGTTTGATATTGCATGAAGATGGCTGGCTGTAGTCACTTATCATTTTGAGATATTATTGGGTATTTAAGTTTTAGCAATGATGCACTAAATTGAAAGGGGAAGAAACTAAGAAGGTTATAGATACTGCTTATTTAATTAAATTTCAGATTTCAGCTCCTTTGAAATTACAAATGTATATCAAGTAATGTGAAGACAGTTTGTGTGACAAATGAGAATCCCTTTTTAAAGGATTGTTACATTTAGACTTGTAAAGAGAGTGAAAGGTAGCAATAAATCATTATATGCATGTAAAGCCCTGGGGTGGGGATATACTACTTTGCTAAGCTGAATGCGTCATTGATTTTTATTGCAGCACTTGGATATTGTAGTGCTGGATACATCAGATGTACAAATCAGATTTGGCTGATAGTTTATGTAGACTGAAAAATCAGAGCACCTCGCTTGTCTCAGTTTATATCAGGTTACATTTTACTACTTTTAGTAATGAGTTTGTCTGTTGGATTTTGAGGTTGGGAATAATGTCTCTTCTCTCCTTTATTTATACATGCATTCACAGAAAGAAATGAAAAGATGCAGATTATATTGTGATACCATGTAACTTACACTATTAGTGTTACTGTGTTTTACTTTTTGCTATAGTGCAGTTAATTAGACGATTTTTATTTTTCCCCAGTACAATGTGATGTTCAGAATATGATGAAGCTGCTGTACAGCACCAGTCAATGCAGCCTTATGTAAAATGATAAAATCTTAATCAAACACATGGCAAAAAAGCTTGGATGTTGTTAGGAATTTACTACTACAGAATAGTTTCCATTCTATAATTTAGATTGATTAAAGTTGCTTAAAATAAAAAAGAAAAACTGTCTTGTATGACTTAAGTGTCTTTTCCCTATGTCATTTTGGGGTTTTAGTATTTGCTTTATTCCAAATGCTGTTACAGTATTAATGCCTAATTTATAAAAAGGTGTGTTAGAAAAAGAACCAAAAAAAGTATTTGGTATTGTTTTGGAACCTAAGTAAGATCAAATTCAATATCCTGAATGATGTATAAAAGTGCTGGAGATTTTTCAAACCATCTAGGTTGTTTTGAGAATTGTGCATCTAAACCCAGTTGGTAGTTCGGAATCTGAAAAGTCTAAAAGTCTGCACTTTATGCACCATAGAAATGTAAGTTGAACAGACTGCAAAAGGAAAGTAAACAATAAAGTGAGCAGAGGCTATTACAAATCTGTTTTGTAAATTATAAAGTACTGGTATTTATCCCCTTGACCAAAATCATAGGTTTTTTGTGAATGCTTTTGTTTACTTTACGATTGCAAAAGATAAATCCAAGCTGCCTGTCAAGACCTAATATCTAATGTGTTTGGGTTTCTTTTTTTTTTTTTTCCCCCCCTCTTGCTTCCAGACAACTATCAATGATGCTAATGTTGGCTCAGTCTAATCCTCAGTTGTTTGCATTAATTGGAACAAAAGCTAATATAAATAAAGAATTAGAGCGCATTGAACAATTCTCTAAACTGCAGCAGTTAACAGCAGCTGACTTACTCAGTAGAAATAAAAGACATTGGAAAGAATGGCTGGAGAAATACAGGTAAGGTGTATCGATATTCCTAATAGAATATTTGTTCTTTTCATTCAAGAACAACATATCCACCATATTGAAATGACCCTCTCTTGAGAAGTACATGGGTGTAGGAAAGAAAATCAAAGCCTTTGACTTTTATTAATCTACTCAAAGATAAGTTCCACAGTGACACAGATACTTAAAGGACACTTGTGTATTTTATTCATTAGAGTTTGGARGGGCAGCATTAATTAGCATTAAATCTGCTATTTAAAAGCACTTCCTGAATGTTGATCTTGAGTCTAGTAGACATTAATTTCAGATGTGAACTGATGCTGAGTAACTAGAACTGGCTGACCTCTAAGCATTTTACCATTTTTTTTCCTGGGGAAAAAAATATCTGTGCATTGTTATATAAAGCAAGTAAAAGTGTTTCTAGTCAAACAGTAACTGTAACAGAAGTCAAGGCCAGAAAAATAAGTCCCATTTGTTCTAATGTGCATTATGTGCTGAGAAGCCTAAAAACTCAGGACTGGCTGGATATTTGCTATAAAGAAAACCTCTTGTAGAGCATTAGTTATCTGTKCACAGGTTTTTGGTGCATGATCTGTTGTGCACTATGCAGTCAGGGTGGATCTTATCTCTGAAAAAGTCAGAGTTTACACCAGGTGTGTGGCACTTGCTCAAGTACTATCAGGATCTTCTGATAGGCTGTAATGCTGCTTTGAAGTGACATGGGAAATGTCATTTTGTATTTTATTGTTACACTGGATTTTATATATTGAAAAGATCCTAGGTTATGTAATTTCTGTATTGAGATCCTTAGTTTGCAGCTTTTAATAGTTAAATAGGGCAATTTTTACATGTGATTCTTGAACCAAACAAAAATGATTTGTTTATTTGTTTATTTTCAGAGTCCGTTTACAAAAAGAAATAGAAAACGTTAGCAATGCTGATGTCTGGAATACCAGTCGTGTGAAGGTTATGAATTCAAATAATCCAAAATACATCTTGAGAAATTATATTGCCCAGAATGCCATAGAAGCAGCTGAAAATGGCGATTTCTCAGAGGTATGATATTACTATATACCATCTTCATATGTTTGTGTGGATGTGAAGTGGTATTTCTGATGATTTGACATTATGCTAAAGGAACTTGAAACACAGGCGAGATTCATTATGGCATGTTAGGCAGTAAGGCATTTGGGAATTTACTATTACGAAGGCTTGTATTATTTTTGAGTTAGCTATGGTTTTAATGACTGCAGAACAAGGAAGGAGGCTGAAAATTTGAWTCTGAACTTCACTAGCTTTTGCAGGCTGATCTTAGAACAAGACATTTAGCCTTGTTTTTATGTCTTTCACACCTTTAATTCTGTATTTGTATCGGGAGACTGTTGGGGATTAATTTGTACTTGTTTCTTTCTGTGACAAATGGTGTCTTTAGTAATGGCTTTTACCTGTGGAGTTCAGTGTGCAGATTGTTACGTGCAGGATGCAGATGCATTAATATATTTCAAGAAAAGCAACTTAAGAATTTGTATTTATGACTTGCAATTGAARTTATTTGAACTTGAGTTTCATGCAAATAAAATTCTACCCGTTATGATTTTAGAATTTTCAGCTTGCTTGGTACATATACTATACTGCTCATTTATTTTGGCTCTTTATTCCTCTGGAGTTTGTGTACTGATTACAATAAACTCAAATCATTATTTGGTTTAAGGTTTTCTACATTGTTTACTTTCTAAATTCTCATAACCATGCTATGTTCTCTCTCTAGGTAAGAAATGTATTGAAACTTCTAGAGAATCCATTCCAAGAAACAGAAGGTTTCAGGGAGGTAAAGGAAGAAGCAGAAGAGGGAACAACTGCTGCAGCAGCTGCTTGTGCTCAAGTGACCAGAAGTAGACTACCATATTGCAGTAAACCTCCACTCTGGGCTTCAGAGCTCTGTGTTACATGATCTTCGTAACTGCCTTGTTTTATTTTTTGCTGTAAACTGAGGATTCTAATCCTTCTTCAGCAGTGAAGAATTCAGCAAGGCAAACATGAAAGTGCTATGAAGTTACTGAAAACAACCCTACATTTGGATGTATGTGCAACAGTCTTCAGCTGTGCATAATTTGAAGCAATCATGGATCATGTGTTTAATTAAACCAATGACAATTGACAGGCCATATACATCATTAATTTAAATGATCAGAGACTGAAACTTCTCTGTATTCATACTACACTGCAAGTAGAAAGCAATATTTTATGTTGAAGCACACAGAACTTTGAAAATCCAAATGGAGTTGTTCTTAAGTGAAGACAAAAATAGCAAGTCAGGAATCTGATCTGTTTTTGTCCGATGTCTTAACTAATAGTACTTCTACCATTTATTTACTGCTTTTCCTATGCAGGGACTTCTGATCCTCTTTAATGGAGGAATAGGTTCAGTGTTGCTTTTTTGAAGCTATGTCTCATTTAATTATGTAGTTCATTTCTTGTGAACCTTCAGGATGATATTTAATCATTATCTATTTCTAGAGAATTTGTGCAGGCTGGGGTTTGGGGGGGAACAAGCAAATTTTTTTTTTTTTTTTTTTTT
>NW_028186431.1:24497-30400 GCF_003343005.1 Rhea americana
CTTAATCAGCATGAAGGGTCTCTGATGGAGTCAGGGTGGATTTGTGGTCTGAGGTCCATAGCAAAACTGTCTCTGAGCTCAGGCTCATTTTTTTTTTTTTTTTTTTTTTTTGTAATAAAAGAGCAGAATTAAGGGAGAGTATTTATTTGCACTTGAAAATCATGGTGGAAAAGTTTATTCAGGTTCAGGATGTTTGCATATAATATGCACATGTACAAATACTTGCAAAAAATCATGGCTACAGTTTATGAGCTAGTTGATACAATCAAGGTCAGTTAGCCAAATTAGCTTAAACCCCGTAAACTACCCAGTACTCAAATACAGGTTCATTGGCTATTTTACCTGTATATTCTTAACATAGTATGTTAAGCATGTAGGTGAGGAACCTGTTTCTTCACACTTGTCAGTGGGACTTTTCCATTCCCACTTTGGTCTTCTACCAGTTATTTTCCTTCCATAGTCTTCAAAAATTTCTACTCTGAATGTTGTGATTCAGGAGTTTATTTGAGCTTGTGTAAAGGATTTTCTGCTTGTTAATTTTATGCTGTTTTGTTTTGAGACTGTTCAAATATTTGAGGTARTTAGCGAGAAGTTGAAAACTTAGTATCAACTTACTTTTAATAGCAGAAGGTTCCCTCTTGCTAAAGCCATCTGAAGTAGGTATGAATATAGAAATTGAACAGAGAATTGTTTTGCTTAAAACTTGATTAGCATGACTATTACAGGAGAATGGAGCAATGCAAGTTGAGTAAGTGTAAACATTTGAGAAAGGAAGGTGCTTATTTTAAAGTTGATAATAAGACTTTTATTAATAACTTTGTGCTTGAAGCTTTCTCTTGTTTCTGGTCAGCTCAGGTCATTGCAGAGGTCTCTAAGAATATGAAACTTTCCTATTTAGGCACAGTAGTCAGTTACTTGCTCAGAAATTAACCCATTGCTGCATTTTATATCTGCTTTATTTTCTTGTGTCTAACTTAATCAGTAAAATTGACCTTCTATACCTGACAGAAGGTATACCTGATACTTCAAAGTAACTTGCTAAAAACAGCCTTAATGGCTGTTATTACTATAATCTCTCTTAAGCATTTCTCACTTACATAGCTTGCCTATAAAATTAATGGGAAACCATCGGATTGCCAGGAACAGACTTCTACAGTTGCTGTCTCTTTTCTTTTAAAGAAGGCAGAATAACACTAAACGTCCATATTACAAGCAATTTCTGCTCAAATTGTCAGAATCTCTGATCATACTGAGAGATGTTGGTTGCTATTATTGCCATCTCAGTTAAAAGGGGAAAAACTGATCTTTTATGAACCTCTTTGTAGAAGGAACTGTTACTGGTGCAGACATCTGAAGACTTCAAAAAAAAGTGTGACTTCATGCAAAGATTTCACTTTTTTCCAAAGAGACCGCTGTCTTACACTGTGAGTTTAAGTGTATTTTAAATTCTTCGTCCTCCCCATGTTCAGATGCAGGTTTGGTATTAACTCAGGTTGAATTGTTCTAAGTCTTCCTCAAAATACAAACTATGGAAAAAAAACAGAATGGTTGAGCTACTGTTTATSTGTCTGCATTAATAATCCATTTGTCCTGGTTGCTACCACAATAAATAATAGCTGATGCCTTGAATAGGAACATTCAATCTGTCTTGCRTTTTGACCTAGAGAAAGTGATGCTAAATARTGTTGTGACAGATTGTAATCTGTGRTGAACATGATGTTTCCTGTGACACTTCTGAGTTTTCTACAGAGAAGGAGAATTAAGCTGTTTACCTAGTCCATGAAAGAATGGAACAGTTGAAAGGAAGYACCATTAAGTGAGCGGAGGTAGGTAATACTAGCTGATACAGCTGTTTTCCTTGTAGGAATAATCCATTTTTGTAAGTGTTTCAAACTGCTGAAAAGACTGCCAACAGGGGTTATGGTCTCTCTGAACATGAGGATACTGAAACCAAACAATTTAATGGAAGTTTTAACAAAGTCATTGCTTGGTTAAAAGGACTTAAGAGAGAAACAGGGAAGGGAAATAGGCTGTCAAGATGAAAGATGATTCAAACATACTTCTGATTGATTGGAATTTTCAGAATCTCTGGTCTTGTGCTGTGTCTAGTCTAGAAGGAATTGGTGGGGGGGGGAGTTGCTCCAAGCTGATCAACATTACTCTGTGCTGTTCTTCTGTTTCTGTATATATCTATTCTTGGAGACAGACAGAAAGGAACAGTGTTCTGGAGGATCTCTGTCAGCAGGCTTTCTGCTTAACAGAACGACCTAAAATCTTACCTGATACAGCTTACATGATACCTAAGAGATCAAGTRTCTGAACCAGCATTCTGATAATTTAGTTCTTTTATTGGCACTTGAGTAGATCTCTATTAAAATGGTATAGAGAATGGTATTACGGCAGTGGGTTTGGACATGGGAGATCTTGAATTAAATGCCAAATGATTTTTGCATAGAGATGCAAATTGTTTTATATCTAGAAAGTATTTAAAAGCCTACAGAGTCAGAGCTTTAAAATCTGTGATAATTTTTGTGCCTGAATTTTAATTTATCACTACATGCATCTTTGGCTGGATTGGAAGTATAATCTTATGTGGGGACAGCTTCTTGTGTCTCTGCAGCATATGCTACAGTTTGGCTCTAGATTAATGGTCATTGCCATAAGGCAGCTTGTATAGAGAACAGATACATTCCAACATTACTGTTTTTGTCATTGTTTCACATAAAGGTAGATAGTTGCTGGTGAGAACAGAAGACTCAGAGATTTAGTGTTGCTTTTTTGGGGGGTAGAGTAGGGAGAGGAAGCAATTGCTGATTGAACTGTGCATTTTGGGGTTGTTTTTTGTGTGTTTTTTTTTAATATGCAAAGACGACATAATGCTTCATCTTGTTGGCTAGCAAGCTTGTCGCCTCTATTTTTAAAAAAGCGCCCATGTCAGTTCTTTTGATGCTGTATTCAATGCAGTGTTTAAGATGGCCCATTTAACAGTGTATCAATGTTGTCTTGTTTACAATAGATGAGAGAATATAATGTTAAGCTGATGGGGAGAGAGATACTTCAAAATAACTTGCTAACAATTTTATCCTTAAATGGGAAATCAAATGTAAGAGTGAATGCTGACTGAAAATGTGAGGTATGTATCCTGCTAAGTGCATACTCTGCTTACAGGTAGATCAAGTGCAGAAGGTCTAACACTGCTTGTACTATGAATGGAGACCTTTAACTTGACTGCCTTGAGGCACCACTTAATAAAGCTGTACTACCAATACAGACAGTAAGTATGTTCACAGACTGGTAGAAGTTTAGGAAGGTATTCACACAATTTGACTCTGCTGTACCTTTTCTTCCCTCTTAATTGTTTCAGCTTTCATGGCACTGAAGCACTTGTTTTTTTCAAGGTATGCAATAATACTGATACTTTGGTATTTGAAGGACAATAATCATTGGAAGCCAAATGGAATAACTGTACTCTTCYGGCATCCTCATTTCAGAAGGTGGATAGTCGTTTCACAGCACTATCATTGCTGCTGATGATGAGTTTTTCTTTTCTTGTTCCTGGAGCACTGTGCAAGTAGGTGGTTCAGGACTATTAGACTAAATTTAGTTAAGAAACTGGTCTCTTGGTTCAGATCATCAAAGAAAAGGGAATAAAACATACAACTCTGGGGATTCCAAATACTTGAATTATAAATTGTTTCCTGATTTGACAACTTGTATTTGCAACAGGTAAAACTGGAAATAGTACTTGYTATTGATCAAATATTCTGCTTGTATAAAACTCAGTGGACTTGTACTTAAAATGAATTGGTAATGCTCAACATAAGCAGTTTTCTATGGAAACATTTTGGTCAGACTTCTTAGTCCTGTGAGTATACAGACTGAATTACCATTGCATAAATGCAGGTTGTACTCACATTATAAAACTAAAATGAGAAGTTCTTAGAGACATGTCTCTGGATAGTCTCATATAGCATGACTTTGTAAGATTTCACCATAGCTCTTGTGTTTTGTGAGCATGTAGATTYACAATTGCCTAAATGTTTTACCATCAAACCTCATTTTGGAATGTTTTTTTCAAACTGTAAGTGCTACTTTCTTTTGATGATTTTWAAAAAAATCAAAAACGCAACTTTAGACTCTGTATCCATGCCTTTTATTTTCTAAATGAGTTTTGCTGTGTTTACCATACTGTTTAGATGACTTTGCTTTAGAAGCATTAGMTCTGTTTATTAAACTATAGATTAGACTACCAGATCACCTCATGAAAGCCTGACTATTTTTGCAGGGTTTTTTGAGAAGCAGATTGTCACAAGTGTACTCTCCTGCCTCCACAGTAATTTTGGCAGTAGCCTTGGAGCATGGTGAGGATCTCTGCCTTTTCAAAGAGAAACCTCCCTCTTTCAGTGTAGGTCTTATGCCAAGTAACTGAGACACCTCTTTAATCCCAAGGGAATAATAAGAAGAAAAAATAATATGAACAGATACAGGATGAGCTTTAAACTCTGCTCACAGAAATACTCCTTTAGGTTGAAGGTGAAGATGTATTTTGTTTGAATGTTAAGTTCAAATAAACTGGATAGACTGGTTTATGCAGTTTAAATCACTTTTCAAAGACCTAAGCAATACAGAGAATAGGACTCTTCAGGGAGTAAAACCTCTGGAATAGAATACTTTGGATGAGATGGATGACCTGGCCTGTGGTCAAACTACACATGATGAAATAAAGTGTTGGGATTAAGCAGTCTGTTAAGTAGCTCTGTGCTTCTTGTTACTTTTCAAGTCAGTCAGACAGTAAAGAGGGGATTTCCCTGCAAGCTGAGAGGCTGGTTTATTGGTGAAGTTCACTTCTGATTTACTACAGAGCCAAGGGATTTAGGTAGTCCTATGCTTGGCTTTAAGCCAAAACCTAATCTTTACTGTTACATCAGATATTTTAACAGATCACTTGAAGCTGGATTGTTACRCTGTCCTTGAGCAAAGCTTTGATTCCTTTTCCTTGGTAATGTTGACAAGGGAAGCAGAGAAAAGCAAGAGAAGTGAGTGAGTTTGACGTGAAAGGTAATACTTGGCCTGGCAGCCAGATCATCAGCTGTGTGCAACTGTTACGAGGCTTGGTATTGTTTGTAGTCAAAAATTGGTTCTGGACAGTGTGGCACAGCTTTTATGTGATCCAAGACTGTACACATGGGTGTGCAAGAAGAGCCCGAGAGGTTTAGGTTTGTCTGGCCTTATGGAGAGAAGGCTAAAGGGAAACATTTTGCCCCTTAAAACTACTACTAGGAGAGTGTAGAGACAGGCTGTCCTCAGRGGTGCATGATGATGAGATGAGAGGCAAGACATGGCTGCAATATGGGCAATTTTGATTGACTGATTAAAAGAAAAAAGCTTTCGCTGTGAGGGTGGCCAAATGTTGGAACAGGTTTCCCAGAGGTTTAAGTGTTGTTGTCCTTGGAGATACTCAAGACTCCACTGGATGAGTCTTTGACTGGTCTGCTCTGGCTTGACCTGCACCAAGCTGGGAATGGATTTAAGGATCTCTAGAGGTCCTCTCCAACCTAAACTATGTTTAGGGGAGTCCAGCTCTGCGCTGCCCAGCAGAAGAGAGACATGGAGCTACTGAAGCGAGTCCAGTGGAGTGCTGCTAAGGTGATGAAGGGTTTGGCGCATCTCTCATATGAGGAAAGGCTGAAAGAGCAGGGCCTGGTTAGCCTGGAGAAGAGAAGACTGAGGGGATCTTATCAATGTGTATAAATACCTGCAGGGAGGGTGTAGCGGGGATGGGGCTGAACTCTTCTCAGTGGTGCTCAGCAATAGGACAAGAGGTAATGGGCACAAACTGAAATGCATGAGGAAAATCCTTTTTACTGTCAGGGTGACAGAGCACTAGAACAGTGCTCAGAGAG
>NW_028186431.1:30520-58415 GCF_003343005.1 Rhea americana
AGGACCTCCACATGTCCCTTCCAACCTCAATCATTCTATGATATGTTGGTCTAATTAAAGTTCAAGGGCTAACTGAATTAGTGCATTCAGCACAGGGTTCTCAACTTCTGGAAGCCATGCATGCCTCTTCATCTGCTTGGCCACCAAGACCCTTGTGCTCAGCAAACATCTTGAGGTAGTGCTGGAGTGTCACTCAACACTGATTTAGTTGGCTTTCCAACCAGACATACATGCAGCTCCTCCAGTTGCTTCAACTGAGGTAATTTCTGAACTCTGAAGCATCGGTTGAGCTGAGTACTCAACAGTATTGCTTTGGTCCTGCCTAGCTTTCAGTCTTTGTCCATGATGGAAGTGGGAAGTGATTGACCTCGTTAGCCATGAGGTCCAATACTGGCAGCAACATKGTGGCCACCTTTCCTTTATTTATGCTGTAAAAGAAGTGATGGGGCCTGTTCGGGGGCTAAAACAATGTGTGCTCCCTTGATCCAGCTTTGAATGTCTATACAGGCTCTTGTCAGAGGTAAAGCTGCTTAAGTACCATCTACCCTTTTAAGACCTCTCAAGGCCCTTTTAGGAAAGGGCTTTGTGGCCATTTGACATCACCTAGTGTGACTGAAAAGACTGTGCTGAGTGGTGCTTGATCAGATGGAGGATGTACTCTTAGTTTCATGCTTCAGGGATTTGAATTAAGTTCAGGTTAAGCTGGGTCTGAATCTGCTCCTTCAGTGGATCCCACAGGTTGCATCAGCCCTTTGCCTGAACATGCTCCATGCCAAGGGCCAAGTAGCAGGTTTGGCCTGAACTGATATCAGGCCTGTGAGAGGTGCAAAGGGTAACCTGCACTTGACTCAGCCAGGGCCACATAATGCTTGACTGTGTACTTGTATCTGCACCCATTAGGGGGATTTCACAGTACTGTTACATCTTAAGAGAAAGAAATACAGCTGAGGCTAAATTCTAAGTAATGTAGTGAATAGCTATTTTAGTTCCTCTTTTCATTTCAAAACTTAGCCATTTTCAGCAGGTGCATTTTTCCTGCAGTGGCAGTGCTCAATCATGGTAACTCCTGCTACTGCTCTGCTTTTCTCACTTGTATAAAATTGTTGAATTTGCTCCCATTTAGCACCTCTATTCTCYTCCCTCCTGCCCCTCAAATAAGTCACATAGCTAATGCCTTGGGAGGAAAGAGGGAGGCAGCTGCCAGTTTTGGTAATTGTCTGAGGTAGGGTGACACTGGAACTGAAGGGCTGCTGGGGTAATGCAGTGGAGCTGGGGGTGGCTGTCTAGCACATCTATAGGTTTTTGTGAACCATGCATCACCAAAATCCTGGTACTGTAGTAGCACCAGTACTGGATTTAAGAAACAGTCCACCTGCTCTAGAGATGGATGTTAGACACACTGTTCTTAGAACAGCGTAAAATAGTTTAAAAGAGCAGCTCAAAGCACGACCTCACTTAGCTGCTTAAACTGAGTGGCAGATCTTCCCCCTTTCTGGTTAATGCCTTTAATCCCAGCAAGCTTATACCTCTAATTCAGACAAAAGCATAAGCAACTTACTTACAGTGCTGAAGGACAACACACAAGCAGCATTACCCCTCCCCGCCATGTCTGTCTGTCATCCCCCCGCCTTGGAAAGAGAAGGGGGGTGGCAGTGGCGCAGGGGCTGAGATGGGGGCGCAGACGTCCGCAGCRGGTGGATCAGACAGCTGCACTGCTGACTGCGGTGCTTGGGTGGCCAAGGTCTGCCTGGCACGTGCCTGGTTTCCTGGCCCCTCRAGGCATGGCGCTGTGCGTTAGCCCCTACGAGCAGTCAGCACCTGCTGCAGCGTGGCTCTGCCCACACTAGTTCTAAGCAGGCTTCTCTGCCTTGTTGCTAATCAGACAGCAATATAAGATTTCACCAAAAAGGGAGAATATACACTTTTTTTTCCCCCTTGTATGCTAAATAATTACAGTTGCTGTAAAAGTGAATGATCAGTTAACTGGGGATACAGAAACCCAGGGCGAAGTGCACACATACCTGACATGTTTAGCTCCATATAGCAAGGCATGCAACAGCCATGCACTGTACTGGTTTTCTTTTATTTTTTACTGCTTTTTTGGATATGCAAAGATGCTTGGGTAATTGCACAGCACTGCAGAATTCTTAAACCTGTGCATTCAGAGGTAAGATTTAAGCATGCTTACTTACATATACACAATAAGAGAAAGGATTTTACAAGACTAAGCTGATCTCCAAAGCTTATTTCGCTTGTTTTTAACATTTTGGGGTTGAATTAAAAGTTAAAATATCTATCATATTGTATCATTAAAATGTCAACTGCTATTTAATACTACTTCCTTCAGCTTTTCTTAAAAGGTTTCACAAAGGAAGATAAATGCTATTATCCTTTTTCAGRAGGATGACCTGAAATACTGTGATATTAAGTGACTTCCCTTAATGCCACATGATGGCATACCTGTGCTGAGTCCCAGGCCTGGCTGGTGACTGAGCAGGTTTTCCATCCTCTCAGCAGCCTCCCTGTTGTGTGTGAGCTGCATAAAGAAATAAAAAAACCTCCCTGTATTGACTGTAGGCTGCACACCCTCTATCTACTTAAAACTAGTATCAGTTTCTTGAATTCAGTTACTCGGTAAATAAACTTGCAAGTGAAAAGCTGTAATTTCAGCTAGCATCAAAGCTCAATATTGAYTGTAACCAGCTACTCACAAACACTAAAAGGAAGTATGAGCCCTGCAAAAAATACTATTAAAAACTGAAATTAGGCTTCAGCTCAAGTTTTTATGTTTGTCTGCAGGTTCTATGGCCCACCATCAACCTTTGACAGACCTCAAATGCTTACAGTTCTGTTAGCCATCAGTTCTCTTGCTACAAGTTGGGAATTACCAGTTCAAGATGTGGGATCAAAATTCCAAGTTGTAGGTTTTGTTGGGTAACTCTCCTTTCAATCCACTATGCTCAAAATTTTTACTATACAAATAAACTGAGTACTGCTACAACCATTTCTATACAAGTTTTCAACTTAGTGATATTATGAGAATAATACTAAATTGAAAATCAGTTTTTCTTGTCTGAGATGGTTCATGATCTTTCCCATTTGCCATTTCTAAAAGAGGAGTATTTCCCAAATCAGAATTAATTAAAATTACTCTACCCCCCTGCCCCCAAGACTGAAAGCTGTTTTGACTGTAAGGAAGGAATTTATCACTGTAAGACTGTACTTAAAGTCATAACTTACTTTGCTACTAGATTCCTCCCAAGATACCTACAAAGATAATGAATTTTGATAAAACAACCAGTATTACTGAACTGGGGCTGGGGAGTGGGATGCAAACAGATTCAAACAGCAGCATTTAAACTGAATTAGAAGATTCAGAATCACAGAATACTTAAGGTTGGAAGGAATCTCTGGAGATCATTTAGCCCAACCCTCAAGCCACACCCCAAATCACTGGCTTTATAAATGTTTGAAAAGGGGAAATAGCAAGGTGGAAAAAGCATAAAGGATTAAGAAAATAATAAAGCACTTACTTACTTCAGGTTAAATTTAAGTAAACTAGTCTCTGTCAGTGTAGTGCATCTTTCATCAACAAGGGAATGACATATGCTGCAAGTATAGCAGTAGGTCAGGCAAGTTTTATGATACCACATAGGAGACCCTGCATCAGCATACTGTGGGAAGACAACAAGTTGTATTTAAGGCTTCCATTTGACAAGACTACAATTTCTAGCTACTGATAATCCTTCCATTTTTCCTTCATTGTACAGGACTCCTCATAAGGACCCTTCATAAGGGTTTCCTCGCTAGCTGCAAGGTTGCTCTCTAGTGGAGAGTCATGTAAGTGATGGCAAACTCGCACATAAAGCTACTGTGCCTTGGTTTAATTCCTGAAGCGAGCAAGTCCGTCAGACAGACGGATCGCTACCTGCTCAGGTAGCATCTGCAAATCTGCAAGCCACTTGCGCTTTCAGTCTCCTGTTCTGTACAGCGGTAGGAAGACAGTTATGTATAGCACAGACAGGAGAGAAACAGAATAGTAAGTGTACACTACAATAGCATATTACCTCACCTTTTATACAGAGTTTGTTCCTGCTCCTGCARAGAAGTGAGCTCTGGTGTCATTCAGGACAACTTTATGGTTCGTATATTCCGACTCCAGTGYTTMATTTCAGAAAAAAAAAACCTAGAGAGACTATCTACATATCAATGAAAAAGCACCATACTGAGTATCCCATAGTAGCAGTATGTCGGCTACACCTGTATCTCTAGTTAAGTGACTGTTAATTAGACACTGAGATTCTAATGAGTATATCTGCATTTTTAAGCAAGTGTGACTTCATAATCTCTAAATCCCCTTATTTCAAACCTGACAATTTCGAAGCAGATTGCTTCTCTGTTTGGAATAATTTCATGCCATGAAGAAAAAATACAGTGGTTTCTTTGAAATACGGAGAAAGGAGAAAGGAAAAAAAAAAAAAAACACCAACACAGAAGGAAAATTTGGAAAATTATGAACGAACTGAAAATGTGAGCCTGTAGTTGAAACCACCAGAATTTGGAATTAGTTTTACCTTAATGAAGTTGTATTTTAGTTTTGCTATTTTACATAATCAGTACAAAATACAGTGTACATCAAACTTATTTTTCCTATCCCTGTTTTAAGTGATCCAACAAGTATGAAATGCTTGATTAATCAAGTACTAATCTCTCTGTCAGGTCTCCTCAACATGATGTGTTTTTATCATGTTCTCTCTCACTGTGACTAATAGCCTTAAAATTAACTACCATGCTTAGACTGAGAATAAATATCAATTTGAAAATAAAATAAATAGATATTTACATGTCTGAGCATTTGTACTTCATACTTATYGCTTGAAAGTTTTAGAAAGTATCTTTTAATTTATTTCACATATGTATATTTACATCAGAGGAAATTCACAACACTGAAAATAATACATTTACACATTCACAGATATACAGTTTTACACTCTCTTCCCTGTGAAGACTGGGCACTCATTTTTTCTATCCTTGTAATAATAACAATATTAATCCTCAGTGGACTGAACAACTGCTGGGTGTTACGAATTTTAAAGGGCACCATTTTGTACATGTGGGGGTTATATTCTTCAAGCTGCTAGATGATGGATTATTTTATCAAAGAAAAATGTCTCTTGCATGACATTTGCATAAGCTTCTATAAACCATAAGTATATAAGTTACCTATTTCTCTTTTACCATGCTATCAATGATCCTCTGTAATAATCTCAGTTATCCTTGTAATAGTTATTAAAGTTGATTCGCAGTAGAAAGTCCTCCAAATGTGGTTGGTATCCTCTATTTACAAGTTTTGTTACCACTGGAAGAAAAGGAAAAAAGTAAAATGTTTCAATTAAGGTTTATATACTGAAATCAGTCTTTTCTTGACAGCATCCATACATTTTAATATTTTTTTTAAAAAAGCAGAAATCTGAAAACAACAGAAAAAAACATGTAATTTTACATCAGGAAAGCAGTTCAGTGCCTCTTTAGGAAAATATAAACTATTTCAAAAAAAATGCAAGAGAAAGATTACACATATCAATTCTAAGCTGCTTCTACAATAAGGTGGTATGTTCTTATCATAATGTCAGTTGACAAGGAATCATGTTTAGGTCCTGCTGTGACCTCTGCGAAAGGAGGTCTGCTGAAGTTTTCTTGAGTGGAGTCCATTGTGATAGAGGAAATCAAAGAGAAATTCCTGAGACAAACCCCTCAGCTCTGTGAATGAATAAACTGATTGTTCTAATCATCCTTAATAGCACAGGAAGAACCCTTCTAATAAACACACTTAACAAAAGGCAACAAGACCTCCCTGATTTCACAAACATCCCATGCACTACACTGAAGCGAATTAGCAAGCAGCAGTAACATGCAAGGAAGAAGGGAAGGTGTATAGTTAGAGGTTAGGGGCCTGAGCTAAAGCCATTGAAGTYCACAGACTTTGTTTTGTGTTTCAATGGATTCTGGGTCAACCCAGTGTGAAAGAGAGCATTTCACRATACACAGTGACTGGGGGAACATGTGTAGATGAACAAGCACACATGTGCTTTGTAGTGCTTAATAAAGAGGGTGTAAAGAACTCAGTCACTCAGCATATTTCCTTACGGAATGGTCTATTAATCTCTGTCCATGAAGCAACCATAGATCTCGTAGTATGGGCTTAGGTAGCTCCCAGAGGTGTTATGACTTCCTGTAGAATTTGGAAGCAGCCATTCTAACTCATCCTGAAATATTTGTTTTTGATCCTTTGACACCATTTTTGGACACCCTTAAAGAATAAAAAGGGCAGCTCATTTCCTGAGGAATATATCTGACTAGAAGAATATTGCAGAAAATACATCTAAGGAAAACAGTCCCTTGGGTGCTGGGATTTCTAAACAGAATAAAATAAAACTATGAACCATCTTTGTATTCAGGGAAAGAGTAAGTAACTTTTAGTTAAAAAAAATAAATAAAAAAARCAAGGTCTGAAAAGAAAAAGAGAGTAAAGACAGATCAACTTCTTCATACTGTAGGCTAAGCTGACAGCCAAAAGAAATTTTATCATGTTAAAAGACACAGAGAATTTGCCAAATGATCTGTGTACCTGAAGAATACTTGCCTGGAGCTCTCAATACATAAGCTCCTAGTAGTACTAGGACTCTCAGCCTCAGTCCAAAATGGGAATCAACATTTTAAAAGCTAATAACAACAGTGATATTCAAGTAATGCAGATATACATGAAATTACTTTTAAGCTGTATCTAATTCTCACTGCTGCCAGTAATGAGTCCCAAAATTCAACTCCAGAGAAAAAGAAAATGTAAGCACATATATAGCTTAATGTCAAATATTTATTTTGCAAAGCAGCAAAGATTTGTGGTCAATTTTGGAATATCTGTTAGATGGAAGGTGTGGGGACTTTAACTGATAGATACACAGACCTTTGCTACAGCACACAGACCAAGAAACTCAGTTTTCATTTGCAGACTACATCTTCTAGCAGAAACACACTAAGTAAACATATCTTACTGCTGTTATACTATACTTCCTAAACCTTTTTACGGATTCTTCATTTGTGAGTTGACTCATATCACTTATCTTAGTCTCTAATTTATGCAAATTCTTACCTTTGAATAAGAAGTGGGAATAATACTTGAAGGTATTGTAAGACTGCTGCATCAAACCAAAGTTGGGATGAACAGCCATTTGTTTCCCTGCATCAAAGCTCCAAGAYTGAGAGATCAGTTGGCTGCGGAACTTCAAAATGAGGCTGAAGATGCTGTGAATAATGTTCATCACAGGAGCTGCCTTCTCAGTCAACAGACCTCTAGCAAAACAAAAAATTTTTTAAAATTAGTTGAATCATTTATTGGCTGTAAGGAGGAAAAAAAAGGAGTAACCATCCTTTAGGTTTTCTCTTTAGTTTCTTAAAGAAATAAAAATAAGCCCACAAGACTGCAGCCAACTGTAATGGTGATTTCACAAACAGTGCCCAAACCTAACATGAACCAAGAAACTGACTTTTGCATTAGTATATCTGATTTCTAGAATGATTTCTGCATTGCAAAAGGGATGACATTTAAAAGCATATCATAAACCTTAAGGGATCATACAGTTTGCTAGTAATCACACACCTCATACACAGCAACCAAAGGGCTAAAAGCATGTGATTTCTAAAAGACTCTTGCACTGCTCACAAATCTGGATGGAGGCATTAGGTCACATTTGCTTCTTCAAAGTGCAGTTCTGCACACTGCACATGTATTAAAGGTATATATAATGTACAAAGGGAGTGTTTTACAATCCTTAACCAGGGTTATTTGTGCATACTACTCACGCACAATGAACGAGCATTCATTTATACAGGCTATAACAATGATAGGGTGAGAGAAAAATCAAACCAGGCCAAACATGCCCTCTAGCCTTCAGGTTAGAGCTGTGTAACTTCGATGTACTTGATGTTTGCAGTAGCAGAGTGAATGGAAGTTGGAGGCAACCCCAAAGAGTCTGGGGGAATGAAGAAGATAGGCAGCTGAGGAAAAGCATTAAAATACGTATCTCATTATGTGTCAAGAATTTCCTTTCCCATTCCTAAGAGCATCTCTACTCTATGCACTTTCGCATGTAAAGACTACTTAGTCTGTCAGGTAGAAGTCAGTTTTGCACAAACACATTAGCCCAAACAGATTGAAGCTGCCCATCTCATTCACTTAAATACTGGAAGTAAAAAATAAGTGTGCTAGTTTACCTGAAGATTGCTTTGTTAAGGTATTCAGCATGCGTTCTGTGAATTTCTTCTAGGTTGCCCACAGAAGACAGTTTATTTCCAAATTCACACCATGTAACATGAAGAATCTGATTAGCAATGTAACCTTGAATAACTTTCACAAAATGCTGCATTTCATGTTTATACAGCTGGAGCTGTCGAAACTGAACAGAATTTGATGCACGACTCACTAAAGCTGAAAATAAAAACAGAAATATCCTATCATCAGCACCCACTGAGACTCTCTGAAACCAGAATTTTTTAAGGAATGAAGGTTTCCATTAGTAGAACCTGTTTAAAATGCCAACTGAGTTTCTTTAATCAATTTTGGCTTTTGAAGCTTCACATGACTGCTTTAAATGGTATGTTTATAATCAGTTCTCTAGCAGAGGGCAATAAAAGCATTTTAAACAGTACACTCTCTAGTTCACTGATTATTCTTACCAGTGCGTTTTAAATGAAACCAAACATCCTTGAGAGTCCACACCATGTGCTTCAATTGTAGCAAGAAAGAGAAGATCTTGTTGTACTTATTCATGCAGCTCTCAGTAATGACAATATTCAGAGGCCAGTCAACCTAAAAGAAATAACTAAGAAATAACTGATCATACTACATTTTCATGTTAGAAATGATTATTTTACATACAGGTATTTTAGGGACATGTAACACATTAATATATGTATTTTAATAATGTAATACAATGGGCAGGCTAAGTAAATACTACAATTTCAATCACATGATTCTCAGACTCAATTTTTAAAGGTATTCCATTATTAAGAACATATTCTCTCTACCATGGTACCTAAGAATCACAGCATAACTGCAATACTACTTCTTTTCTATATACTTTCTTACCTTGTATCTTAGCTCTAAGCAGCTCAGAGCATCAGGTGCATTGGGCTTGAATACTTCTGGAAGGTACTTGAGTGCAAAAGAAAGATTGGAAGCAAGCTTGGTGTCACCATGAAGACTGTACTGCAATGCTTTATTTAGGATAGAATTAAGAACCAGTGGATTCAGCAGTTCACCAGGTGTTTGTCCTGATCCAAGCTACCAAAAAAGGAAAAAAAAAATACACAGTAATAATCTCGTGGTGTTGACTTCTGAACGCAAGTGAATTAAAGTGGGATAGTAAAGTGGTGACTATCCTCTCTTGGGCACCATTCTCATAGCCCCTGCAGCAGTTCTACCTCTGCAGGAGGGATGCATAAACAGCATACAATGCAACTTCTGAATTATTTACTGTCCAGAGCTTCAGGGCAATCTGATACCTGCACTGATTTTCTTTGATATGCTGAACTGCATAGGAGCTGCTAAATATCCTTTCCACAGGGAACACAGCCTTTAGGCTCTAGTGGGGCAGAAAACCAGGGACAGGACCTGCATTAGCTATCTGACTCCTGTCCGCCTCTCTCACCAACCTGGCACCCTCGGAGATATATAAATCGAGTACTTATGCAGCCTAAACACCTAAGTGCTTTCCCTTGCTGGGTACAAAGCATTCTTAGGGTTTGGAGAGCTGGAATAACTATCCTACGGCCATGTATCTCCACTGGTAACCTGGTGCATTAACACGGGCTATCACTCCTACCTTGCTGCCTCACCCAAGAACACAGGGGTAAGTCACAAGAATACCATCTTGTCAGAGGGCCCAGCACCCTCTTCAGATGCCCTCCACACTGTAGGATGCTTGACACGACAATGTGTATGTATTATACAACACGAGCCTCTGTGCTGGGTCTCTGCCAATGGAAACAGGCTCTTCCAGTTTTGCTGCAAGTTGATGAGAAGGGACAGAGCAATAGTGTAGCAGCATTAATAGCATAATCTCACAGGAAAGAGTGAAATTCCCTTCCATAAATGCTGATCTGGCAAAATTAGAAATTATCATCCTCAGTGTAACAAATCGTTGTACTCTCTCTATTGCTAGGATTAGCAATAGGAAATATTACTCTTTTCCTTGGGACTTCCTTGGGGCATGGGCATCATTTCTGAGTTCTTCTGAGTGAAAATCTTTTGCTTCAGTCCTTACAGCCTTAACAGAATTCCTTATTATAAGATTTATTGACATGGCAAAAAGAAGAAAACGGCACAAGCCCCGATTCTAATTCACGTCATTCTCTCAATCCCATTCAAATTAATCCAGAGATATCAAGCCAGGGCAGATAATCAGAAAAACCAYGAAGGATTCAGAAGACACAGCAACTACCTTCTCAAACAGCAGGTCACTAAGCGACTGAGCRAACTCCCCATCTTCCATTAGCAAGAAGTGTCTCAGTGCCTCAAAATGCTTCTCTACATTCAGTTCCACAAAGTAGTAATCAACTATTGCTTTGTTCACAAGCGAAACACTAAGAATAAAAACACACAAAAAGGGATCATTCTTACAAGCCATTCTTTCTTTACTCTTAAAGCACAGCCATGCCTACAGCAATCAAATTAACTCTCCAGTACTTACTCTGGTATTTGAGACTACATGACATTCTCAGAAACAAAAGAAAATGAGAGGAAGCTTATGCTCAAAATTCTTCATCTAGAGTATGCCAGAATTAAAATGTATCACTATAGAGGAGTAGGTATTCAACAGCATTGCATAAGTATCTGAAGACTGGCTATATAACAATGATCGTCAAAACATGTTGCTGAGCCTGCAGCAACATTTTTTCAATAGCTTTCTGGGTCACCTCCACGATTAGGTAGATTAGGTAGAACTACTAAACCCCTGCTAATAATATCCTAATGGATAAAGCTCTCACACCAGATACTGAGAGCAGGTCTATACTATAGTTTGAAGTATAGTATAGGTACTCAAACTAGTTTTAAACTAAGTCACATACCAGGAATAGTTTAATCCTATCAGCATGCAATTGAGGCTCACTTACTTTGCTGCTTTGTTTTGCTGAATACATCTGTACACAGATAGCTCTAGTAGCCAATTTGGTTGTTTAAAACTAAATTAGATCTTTCTACATTGAACTAAATTGGAATTATAGCACACTCAGAGTTAGTATATGGAAACCCCAAACCCACAACAAAGAAGATTCTAAATCACAAAGCATTTTAATACATCTGTGAATAATGGTTTTCTTGACAAAACCTGATCTTTTATGTATTAACAAACTTTTGTTTAATATGCCATTAGATATACAAGGAAAATGGTCCAACACGTATGTGGTTTCCCTACTTATTCCAACAACAACAAGAACAACTTYTATTAATTCAAAACAGCCTTAAAGAAGCTGGAGTTCCCACAGAAACAAAAAATACATCCTGATCTATATTCATGAGTTTTCACATAATCAAAAGATTTTCTCTCCTCTCTCCTCACCAATCTTTCATCTGCTGTTTTTCTTCTCATCATCAGTCTTCATGGATAAAATCAAATATAAACCAGCACAAATAATATAAATAATATGCTTTCTTTTAAAAGAACAAGAAAGCTGATGATGACAAATCCATTGCTCCAAAATCCAGGAGTCTGAGAGAAAACACTTCTCTCCAAGCCCCTATATTTCAAGCAGACCTTCATATTTTTAACTTACACACATAAGTTAAAGTTTATATTACTACTTAAAATATAAATGAGCTTTTCAGTTAGTAGTGGACCATCCACTGAACCACTTCTGGAAGCAGAAAGAATATTTAAGAGAATAAACCCGTGCACAACTCTTGTCTCAGTAAAGAACTAGTAAGATGGAATAAATTGCTAAATTATGGGTTCATCACTTCTAACTAATACTCACTGTGATACAAGTGGAGCAGTAATAGAGCGTTTCATTAGCACTGGCAGAGATAAGAGCTCACTCAGTTGTACAGCTGTTTCATCTGTTGCCGACTGTACCGTAGGATCCACAGGAAAAGTGTATGATCTTGGTATCACATGATGCAAGAGATGAGACACTGGTAGTTCTGCTAAATTTAAACATATTTAGTCTTTGTAAATTATCATATTTTAGCAATTTGATAATCTGTTTCTACTGATCTCTGCACACCCTTCTGGATTAGAAAATCATAATGTGTCAAAATGYATTACCCACCTTTATGCCTAGAAAGGGATTATTTAATTGCTACAGTTTGTAATACTGGTAATTCACTGGTAATTCAGATATTTTTTTTCTTGTGCTCAGATTTCTTGCTCAAGTTTACCAGATTTGCCTCTTTCTACTATTCCAAGAGTTCTACTCACACATTAGATCGTAACGATCTTGGTATTTTTCAGTACAATATTGGTCTGATAAGGCTTTCAAATAAGCTTGTTCTTTCTTCCATGTATCCTGTCCCTCTTCCTCTTCTGCAGTCTTGGGAGAATGAGCTTCAGAAATCAAGGCTGCTTGAGGCACACTATCTTGTGGAATTGTTTTTTCAGGTTCTTCTGCCTAACAGAAAAAAATGGATTAATTAGTGTTATGAAAGCTATTGACTTCAATTATTCACATCCGATGTGTTCTTACAGGTAACTGAATTGCTGCTCCCATTGAAAATAATACAGCTTGCTTACCTGTTTTTCTTCAGACATGTAAAAAACAATATGGCATTACAGTGATGAAGAGATTAAGAGAGAAACTCATTACTCTAACTACTTACTACTTCTGTGTAGAAGATGTACAGAAGAAATGGGATATTTCCGCAACCACCTTTTTTCTTACCTGTAAGCTTTGCGAAGAATCTGGGGAAGAATCCTTGTTGACCACATTATTTGCAATTACTGTAATTACAAGTAAATTAAAAACAGCAATTACTTGAAACTGCTTATAATATTTAGTTCATACTACAGATCTGTCCCTGACGCTCTCCAAAATTTCTCTAAAGAATACAGATTGTCAAAAAAATAACCACCCCAGCAATGGTTCTTCTCCATAGTCCAGCCCAGGCAGTTTTGTGCTTGTCCTTTTCACTGTATTAACACTGTTAGCATCAAATTGTTTAAAAAAGAATAAGAATTTCTTTAAAATTCAGAACACAAGTGGTCTACTGAAGACCACACTAGGTTCTGCTTTGCAAAGCTTCAGATCAGATTTTTTTTTAATGCTGCAGTAGGACAGGAAACAAGGCTATGCTGAAATTGTCTCTGTTTTCTAATATAGTCTAAAAGCATATACAAGGAATCAAGTACCCCTTTGAACATAAATATTTAGTTTCTTTCATGAGGTCTTAAACAAATGCTGGATGAATAAACTTAATTTTATATTACCTTCTTGTTTCTCTTCTGTTATATCTACTTTATTGTCTTCTTTAGCACAAGTGTCAGGAAAGACTGGAACACTGTCAGATGACTGTGACTGTGGTGAAGTTTTTTTCTTGCCTTTTGATGCTTTTACTTCCTTTTTACTTCCTTCAGCAGGAGGTAATTCTTCATTGTARAGAAGTACTTGAACTGTGGAGCTGGATGAGGGACCAGAAAAGGTTTTACGATGAGGTATTGGGTCATTTTCTGTAGATGGGGCCCAGTTCCCTATTTGGATGCTTGACTGGGATGCATGGCCAAATGGGCTCCAACGAGATTTCAGAGGCTCTGTATCTGAAACTAGCTCTCCAATTCTAATGTGCGACTGTGATGCATGCCCATGGATATTCCAGCGAGGTCTAGCTGAGACAACCTCTGACATGTTTTCACCAATCTTAATATTGGCATCAGATGCATGACCATGGATGTTCCACCGAGGCCTTGTAGGCGCTACATTTGACACATACTCGCCAATCTTAATATTGGCTTCTGAAGCATGTCCATGAATATTCCACCTGGGCCTTGAGGGYTCTACCTCTGAAGCATATTCCCCAATTTTAATATGAGCTTCAGAAACATGCCCATGAACATTCCATCGGGGTCGGCAAGACTGAACGTCAGAAGTAGAGCCGCTGATTTTTACGTGGGAGTCCGAAGAATGCCCGTACAGATGCGAATGTGGCTGATACGTGTCCACATGAGGCACATATTCTCCCACTCTAATGCTGGCGTCAGATGCATGGCCATGAATATTCCACCGAGGCCTTTTATAGTCTACATCAAATACATTTTCTCCAACTCTAATGTGTCCCTGCCAAACAGCAGACGGTCTGAGAACTGTACTAAAATCATACTCATTTTGCTGATACAATGGTGTATTGTCTTCTCCTTCCAGTGCTCCTCCCAAGAGAGGCYGATTTTTACTTATTTGAGAAGTCTCAGAAAGATCAGAGTTAATGTTTTCAAATGCTTCATCTAGCAAAGATCCTTCTATGCTAACAGCAACAGGTTGTTCATCTTGGGGTTTTGATAAAAAATCTTCTATATTCACATCAGAGTCAGGCAAGGAGTTAGCAGTGTATAGAGGGCTGCATGCCTGCTCCGGACTTTGCAAATGGTATTCAGATCCTGGTGCTTCAGGCTGAAGATGCTGATCAGCCTTATTTTTTGTCGGGTGTGGCATGGTCAATGCTTTGTCAGTAGAAGCAACATATTCTAGGCTGGTCTCAGATTCTTTCCTGCCAAGTCTCTCAGTAGAATGCAAATGTTTCACAGATGACACCTACAACAGAGGTAATTATTACACTGTATGGCTAGTCATATAATCAAGATATTTATTAGGACACAACTTTATCAAAGTTTTCAGATTTCCATTTTTTCAGATGTACTATAAATCTTGTGTAACTACTCCCTATGCTGCTACAGTGAATATTCTGTTTCCTGAACTGAACYGAACCAAACCAATTCACTTTAGGGAAACCTAAAACAGCAATGGGAAGCTTATGTAAGAAAATAAACCCACCTGTGAACATGGATCTTCCACAACAATGTTGGTATCTAAAGCCAACGCGCACTGCTTGTAAGGAATAATATCTAATTTTCTCCTATAGTTTCCATTTGGAAGTTTCTCGAGCATTTCCTATATGTAAAAATGACAGAACCAAAAGCTTTTAAAGGTACAAATTACTAAATGTTCTAAACAGTATTTCTTAAATCCTTTTAGAAGATACCTCAATTCGCTTTTGATCTTCTAATAGAAAATTGAGACGGGCTGTTTCCAGTTTGTGTCGCTGGATTTTCCACAAAGCTCTTTGTTCCCTACGGGCTGCATCATCAGAAAGTTTGCTATAATGGTCAATTAATTCTTGCCTAAACGAAGGTAAAAAAAAGACTAAGTTACTGATTTTCATCTTACCTTCTGAAGACCTTTTTATACTTCAGAAATGAGAAATCTCTTTTTAAAACTAAAAGTCAGAGGCATCATTCATAGAGTAAAAACAAATGGAAAAAACAAGACTGTATTCTTAGTCGATATGTGTTCTTTTWAACTATGTTAGTAGGTCACTCATTTTTCATAAGAATGTTTAGATATACTAGAATAATATGAAATACAACTAGATAGATAACATTAACAATTAATTAGTTATACTACTCATCTAATTTCTCTGCTTTCTATCTCTGCTTTGACAAATATTTGACCATTTTTGCTGTTGTCTCAGTTTATAATTGCAAGATTCATTTAAAATTTTCCCTCAAACTCTGATCATAACAAAAAACAAACTGCATAGCGTTGGTGGAAACCAGTGGTTCCCAAATTTTTGAACTAGTGACCATTTCTAAATCTCAAAATCGCTCACAGCTTACCACAAATCCTTACATCAGTCTCTTTACTGGTGACACTACCCTTGTTGAGCAACATCTGGGAATTGCTAGTATCATAAATTGTAATGTAAAATAATTTTTCCAGAAATCTTTAAAATGATTATAGAGTTTCTAAGTATTGGTAGACTAGTCATAGATATATTTACCTTGCCTTTTTTTCCAGTTCCTCTTCTAAAGCTTTCAGTCTTTTTTCCCTCTCTCTGAGCTCTCGGGCATAGCTGAAATCATCGTCAATCTCCTCTTGTTTTATTGCAAGGCGACGCTGTAAAAATATTTGAAACTCTTAAAAGCTACACTCAACATCAGTTGAGATGTACACAACTGCAAGAAGTTGTTATATGGAAGCTATCCATATAACTTCAGTACAGTAAAATCAAAATATTCTTTCAGTATTTGCCTAGAAAACACACTATCCGTTAGAAATACACAAATAAACACCTCTTGATCTCTTGCAAACTGCTCTTTCAACTTCTGAAACTGTTCTCGTTTCTTCACATCCAAAGCCATTCGCTCCGATATTTGTCGATCTGTATTATAATAAAGATATTGTTATTTCACATCAACAAATGCATGAAAAAAATACACAAAACTTCATTGCAACTTACCATTAATGGCTTTTAGTACTTTGCTAGCAGTTTCTCGAGCGTGAACAATTAACTCTTGTTTGGCTATTTCCATGCGCAAATCCTAGAAGAAAAATTCCCACCTGGTATTTGTTTATTACTTTAGACTTGAAAATATACTGTTGCAATGACAGCTGCACCCTTTGAAATGGTTATTAATCTACGGTCACTGTAAATGAATAGGAATAATGTAAGCAATTAAATTGAAAGTCTATATTTTGTCAGTTTAATTAATATTGAAAGTTTATTAATATCCCACACATTACATTAGACCAAATCAGTCTGATTTACACACTAAATTGATGGCATTTGACAGACATAAGTCTGTTTCTATTAAGAGTGTTCAGATGAAATGGCCAATAGGGAGAGCCTTAGCTGCTTACTAATTAGTTTATTGCATTTGTCAAATTATAAGCTAACAGAATCTTTTCAAAGCTTTCCAATGGAAGTCAAGAACTAATTAAAAATATGAAAATAACAACAAACAACAACATGTCACCTAATTTATTAAAAATTAGATTAAAAGTTTACTTGGTATGATAGCCGTTCAGACAGCAATTGATCAACAGGAAAAATCTGATCATGAAAGCAAATTCTTTCAAAGTCACAATAAATATGAAAAATTATATTTAAGGAAACAAATTCCAGCAATAAGATCTTTATTCATTTACCTTTTCTTCCTTGCTTATTGAACTGTATCGGGCAATTCTTTCCATTCGACCTACATACACTGCACAATCTCTTTCTATTTCTTTCAGCTCCTCAAGGGAAAAAATAACTGAAATTCGCGGAACAGGTATGTCTGACCAACAAATATAATGCTGAAAAATAATGAGAAATTTCTATTTAAATATATTTTTAAATTATAAAATGTTAAATTATTAACTCACATTATAACTTAAAAAAAAAAGTAGCAACATTTCAAGATATTGAAACAAGAGTCCGCATAGAATCTAAAATTCTTAATGAAAAACCTTTTGAGCATACTATAGCATTCACAGAAGGAGACAGAGGTACACTGTTCAGAACTCAGATCACTGGTCAAAGCTGAATTCTTACATCTCCTCCCTCAGAATTGCATAGGCATTTAAAATCTGAGATACGTTTATACTAGCAACGTTCTAAATGTCTAAAATTCTGCTTTTCTGAATATCAAATCTACCGAGAATGAGTAACTTGGCACTGAATGAGTCTCTCTTATCAAAAGTGATCTTAATTAGATTTATATTTACTTATATCTCTCCTCAGACTCCCAATTAATAGAAGATTGGAACTTAACTAACACAACAGTAAGCTCTACACAAAAYACATCAGTTAGAAATATGACCAGTGCACATCACAGAGTACCTATTCTGTAAGCTAAGTATCTCAGTTCCTTGTGCTTCCCTTCTCCCTCTCTAAACCTCTGAAGCTGTTCTACTCAGCATAGAAAATGKATCGGTTAACCACAAGAAGAGAGTGCACAAGCTCGCTCACGCTTGGATTCTCCAACCTGCTGTTATAGGCCAGAAGATGGGATACCCAGAGCTACATTCCTGGGGCTGTGTCAGCCTCAGTAAGAGGGAAAAGCCAGTTGTTCAGGGCACTTTCATGGAAAGGGATAATATGTGGCTGCCACTCTCAAACAGACAAGAGTATGTTTGAACATGCGCTCCTATATCCTAGGGGAATTTTCTATTAAGATACTGTGTTAGTGACTGACAAAGCTATATAATGTTTTATAACGGAAATGATGGTTGACATTGCTTTACACAGAGCGCAGTGCTATGGGCACGCTTGAATCATGATTTGAGAACACTTACTGGAGCAGCCTGCTAGGAGAACCAGCAAAGGGGACATTTCACTTGAGACATTAGGCTTATGCATGATGGGAGATACTGAGCTGCTCAGCTCTGACAAGACTGGGCAGCTCAGACCTTACACAGAAATAGAATTCAACACACTCAGCAAAGAGTGCCTACAGACTTCAGAAGCCTCAGTGGTTGTTTCACTGTTAGAGGTATTTATAGAAGAGGGAAGACACTAAGTAGTTTAACATGTTCTTCTTAACAAGGAGAAGACCTGTTCTGCAAAATAGGAATGAACTGTTTAAGTGCTTCTCAGAAATGTAGCAGTAGACAGAGCTGAAATAAAAGTGCTATGCAAAGCTGAGTCAAGATTTAGTGACAGAAGTGTTTTTAAACAGACAGAACAGTGTGAGTTGTGTGAAGAATGGAGGGTATGTGCCTGGAAGGATAAAACTGCTTTCAATACAATGGAAAATCAGAAGACTAGAATGTACATGGTATATCATAAATTTGATGTTACTAAGAAATTATATTTCTGCAGTGAGGTGTTAGCAAGTAGAGYAGATAATGAGCTCACAAATATATGACAGTAAATAATTATTGTACATGAATCAAAATTGTGCTTATGTAGTATCACTTATCAATAAAAGAGCAAGTTTGCTAAAAAAAAGAAAATCTAACAAACTTGCTCTAAAGAGTCATGGTTTTTACAATGTTGTAAGAAAGAACCTAATCAATACTTACCCTAGGACAACACAACTTCAGTAAGTTTATGGTTTTCCCACATATATACACATCATTAGCAATATGTTTAAGAAATACAGGGACACAATCCTCTACTTCTTTTGAAATTAAAACATAGCCATGAGTCCAGTAATGTTTATCTGCACATCAGACAAAAAGATGAAAGTATAAATGTCTWATTAAATAATTAACACAGTACAGATTGCATAAATTAATAATGTTCATATACATACTGTACCTCTGAAAGAAAGATAATCCTCATTCACCTGGATCATGAATTCGCCATAAACATCCCTGAATACACCACTGTATACCCAATCATAGATAAATCTAAAAAAAAAAAAAAAATGAAAATCAATCCTCTTACCTTTTTAAATTTATTGCAGCCAAATAGTAAGTATATTCTTTAAGACATCAAAGGATACCACGCTATGATCAGGATAAAAATAAGCAAYTGAGCACTGTTGCAATGATACTAATCTAAAGATATACACAAGACAGTATCTCCGCTTTCTTTCTCAAAAGAAACTGCCTTTATATTGCACATTTCAGTGAAAAATATTTAAGATCAAAGAGCATTGCCTAAATTAAAACAATCTTTTTATTTCTGTACATTCAATTACTAAGTATAGATTTCTGGAGACCTCTTAATGTATCAGGCACATCTAAAGCACAGGAAAAGAAAACAGGAAGGATTTATTTTCAGCAGATATAACTCTGGCAGGGAGAAACAGGAAAGAGTATAAAACAAAGATACAATACAAAATACTTTTTCCTTGGAACTAGAGACATTTTAAATATATATGCAGAAATGACAACTACTATTTTAGAATATCTGCTCATGCTTTTTCGTATTTCCTCTGAGTGATAAAAAGCTTTTGAACAAGTACAAAAATAGAATTATCTGAAGCTATAGATAAAAAAAGCTCAGAGCACCTTCGAGCTAATGCTTTGTTTTCCTATTAATTGCAATACTAGCACGGTTTCTAGATGATGGTTCAGTATAATAAAAAAAAGAAACGTTAAGGACAGAAACCATAGTTCAATTTTAAGCTTATAAGTAAAAATATTAAAACCTTTTTATATGTTAAAACTCATGTTTCTGAGATTTATGAGAGCAACAACAACTTCTATTAGTTTATTTCTTTCAGGTTAATGAATGAGTGAGCTAACACTTTCTTCAGACAATAGGTGTCTTCTTCCATGGCAGCCCTGATTGCTTATAGGACTGTTGTTTTGATAGCGATATGAAACAAATTTAGGTGTCAGTCCCATAAACACTATGTACAAGTAAGTATCAGAATTTTACTAGAAGTGATGGCATATAAGAAGAAAAATTAAAAGTTTGAGTCTTAAATTTCAGTGTGAATTTTCAGGGCCAGCAGCCAAAAACAAAACAGAATAATAAAAAAAACTTATTTATATATATTTATTTACTGATCTAGTCATACATAAAACCCTTATGTTAATGTGTTGAAAAAGTGTGGGAAAGAAGGAAGACAGTAAAATGAATGAATTTCATGTGTGTTTTGCAGACAGTGTCACAGCTTATATTCCCTCTGAAAACGTTAAAAGGCATTGTTAAATTAGCAGAGTTACTCACCAGATCATTAATTCAGAACTGCTCTTAAACACAATTATTCAGAGAACAGTATGCACACACCTTGTGTATGGCTCACAGCTGGTCTTTAACAAAGACAGAAGAACTGGATAATGCTCATTGCTACAGTTGTTGAGAGCCTCTTTGTACAGGTATGAAAGCAATTTCACACCCTGAAAAAATGAAGAATATTCTAATGTTAGACAACAAATTCCACTATACTAAAGTCAAGCATAACTTTCTTCTGGGCTTTTTTTGCAACTGAGACTAACACTAAATATTTTATATAAAATCCTACCTAATTTTATTTGACGTATTTTAATATTCTAAACCAAACCAAATATAAAAACATGAAATCAATGATCACCGTAGGAAATGAAGCATCAGCTCCGCCACTGATCCCCAGCGCTGTTGTTCCTATGCCACAAAGTTCAGCTAAGTATCTGAAACACAAYAGTATTGAAACATATGTAGTATCTTTTAATCAGAAGTCTCTGAGACCATAGTAATGTGAAGTTTGCTATAGTTCAGTATCATACAACAACAGTATAGTATCATCTGAATGATAATATGGATAACAAAGAAATGGAATACAATATACAAGTTATAAAAGAAATGGAGGTTCATCTAGTTTAAAAGACTTCACACTTTTTCCCTAGAAAATACAGGAAAAATGCTGAAGACTGTGTAACAATGTCTGTCTAATACTGTCCCTTTTCGCACGTATGATGAAAGAGACTGCATTTTTATTCCCTGAATAGCTTAGATATTTAATGTTATTATCTTACCTCAACTGACGACCTAATTTTCTGAAGAGAAAACTGATTGTTAGAAGACTTAAAGTAGGAGGTGTTGACAAAACACAGGCTCGGTAATATTGAAGATACTTTCTCAGCCCACTTGTGAATGCCTAGTATCAACAGAAAATATTTACAGTCTTACTCTTAAAGCTGTTAATAGCCTATCTGTATCTCACATCAAGTACATCAGCAGGAAAACAAACCCCTTTCCAAGCAAATTTTTGCATGAAAGTAAAAGGAAAATACTCTCACCATGCAACTTAAGACATCCAAGTTAGCCAGCTGGCTCCTCTATACCTTTTATAAATGCATTGCACAGAGATTATACTCTGGCAGAGTATAATAAAGCATGTTGGTTCAGCTTCTTTGAATTGCCATTTTGAGGAAGTACTAACTAACAGCCACAAGATGAACTTAGGAAAACCTGTACAGTTTTCATGTTTAACTTGCGTTTTGAAAAAAAAAAAATCCCAAAATGTCTAGCTTTTTCTAGCAAGACAGAGTTTCTTTTCTCCTTTTGAAATACATACACATTTTCTATTAACATTACTGTAAATCAAATATTCAGAAGGAATGCATTTTCATAATTGATCATCACTGAATTCTATGTCTTAGAAAGAGATGAATTCATCTGATATTACACAGTGCACATATAGTTCAGCACAATACACTGATGACTGTTAGGGAAAAAAATTACACATAATAAATAACAAAGATGGTGAAGAAGTAATTAAAGTTATTGAACATCATGTTTCTCCATTTTATTTCAGTTTCATTTCTAAAAATAATATACATATATGTATTTATATACACATTCAGTATATAAAAACCTATCGTATTTTAATGTATAAACATATAATGTTTATAAAATGTCTAAAAAAATAGTGTTCCTTTAATTCTCAAGAGAACAACAGAACTAAACAAATCACACCTCAGGTAATGAAGTGCTTTCATCTCTTGTTTCAATGCGTGTAAGCCCTAGATACACACAGCTCTGATTTAAACACGGTTTCACAATGGCAATGCTCATTGAAGAACTGGGATCGGCAAATCTAAAAACTTGCACTGAAAATGCTTTGCAGTTCTGCACAGTGCAGGCATTCCAGCTTCACCTGAAATCAGATTTATCTTCTCTATCTAAAATAATCAGCCCATTCAATTTAGATGATAAAATAAGACTGTATTACCTGAAATACAAGCCCTTTGTTGTATGAAGAATCCAGGACTGGCTGAAGAGAGAAACGACTTAGCCGTGTGTAGTACGTTCCATATTCTGCCACTTCTGAGAGTAGATTGTGCATTGTCTCTGGTGAGGTTCCAGATACGTAAACCCCCTCCTTTATCACAAATGTCTGAGCAGCCTAAAATGACATGAGGGGAAAAAAAACAAAAAAAAAAACAAAAAAAAAMAAAAAAAAAAAAACAGCTTCAAAATTTTAAAGATGTATTTGGATTTAAAATAGCAAATATTTACATACAAAAATAATAGCAGACAAAAGTATACTTCAGGTACTCTGGTTACTGAGACTATAGTTAGAACAGCGAGATAAACACATTAAATTTTAGCAAAATTTCAGGAGCAACAATGATGTTTTCAAACATACAGAATAAGACCATTTAATGCTTTAATGAAAACCCAATCTACAAAGATACTTGAATTTCTATGGTCAAGAATTCTTGAACCAATTTTCACTTAGAGGACTACACACATTCTTTGCCAGCTGTATTACAACAGTATTATTATTGCAACAAGTCAATACCTCCTTACTGCATTAAGGCCACATTTACCTTTTTAACAATATTCATAACTGTAAGATCTCAAAAGAAGCAGATCTAATCCTTCTGAGAGCATCTCTACCAAACCTTAGATGCAACTAAGAACTGCAGTTAAAGTGTCTTCCATACCTGATTGAGTGAAAATGTAGCAGATACCACACCAATGAGGACATTCAAGACATCTTTAACAAGTTCAGGTTCTTTCATTAGCACAAGCTGTGGAAGCTGAAGTACAGTATTACTAAATAGCTGCAATTCCCCTTCTCGAAGCTTGTAAAATTTGTCAAAAGCTTCTCTCCCAGCTTCAGTAAGGTATGGTTCCTCTTTTTTACCTGGTGGGCTGTGTCAAAGTAAACAAACATTAAAAGGTGACTATATGAAAAGGAAATACAAATGAAATATACCTCCTAAAAAAAAAGCAAAAACAATTCTGATTTTTACAGTCAGTAATATGTATTGTTCACAGAAAAAAACTGCTACTAGCATCATACTAGTTTATCAAAGGAAACTGCGTTCAGTCAATAAAACAGTAGCCATAATTCAGTACAGTGAAGAAACTTGTAGATAATTTGAACATCTGTTCAGAGACAGAATCCTTGATGGAGAGTTACCAAGCTTCTCTGGTGGCTTTCCCTGCAGCAGTTTTCACATTAGTAAAACAAGGGCCATATATATAAGATTTCCAGGGTCACTGTAATATTAATATTAAATYACTTTAAAAAGAAATATGCTCAAAATATTATGACTTAAATTAACACATTTTAGTTCTTCCCAGTGAGGATAGCTAATCCTTCCAAAACAAATTGTTCTTCTACAGCTTCCAAAAATAATGAATTGTAGCAGTATTCGTTACATTAAATCTGTCCGGCATATGGGCTTTCTTTGAATCTGAGAGTCCTACAGACTAAACACATCAAGAAAAACTGTCTTGTTACATGAACAAAACTAGAGAGAGCAACAGTGGTTTTSGAAAATCAGATCGAGGGAATAAAAATAAGCTTCTGAGGCTTGAAATTGAAAAAAAAAAATCATATGACACTGCAACAGATGCAGTACTAGACCATAACTTAAAAAAAAAAAATCACAGAAGATATAAAGAGCAAGGTTTCTCTCAGAATTAGGTCCACTACCAACCAACAGGAATGCAAGAGAAACTTGCTATCTGTACTTTCTTTTTCAGATTAAAGTGCTATCAAGCTTTTAACAAGACTATACAGAGCCTTCTTTCAGGAGATATATCTTCTCTTTAACAGTTAAAAAAACTCTTAAGTCTAATAATACCATAAAGAAATCAGTTATAAAGTTTCTGTTTTGATTACAGATATAAGAAAAAAGTAATACAACACTGGGAGATACGAGTTTAAGTCTTTTAGTACAACTACTATTATCTCTTTTGAAACTGAAAATCTGGAATAATTTTAGAATGGAATTGCATAGTCCATAAGAAGTCTGATTAATAAGAAAAACATTCATTTCGCACAAGCAGTAAGTGTTCCATTAATACCTTTGGTATTTTTGATAAAGATTTTTTAATCTCCTCCTATGAAACGGTTAACTGCAGTCTTAAGAACCAGTTTGCAGAAACTGCAGGACCTTTATTTCCTCTCTCAATTATTACAGCAGCATACTGAATTCTGTGTATTAGTTTTGCAYGTTTCGTTATACGCCCCTGTATGTCCTTATATACTGAGGTCACTTGGAACTAAGATGAAATGCACCTTCACACACATACAGATGATGCATATTAAGTTTGCTAGTAACATCAGACACATACTATCCAATTCTTTCCCAACATCTTCGTTTGCTGGGTCCGTAATTAAGCACTGCATCCCACAAGTCTATGTCTGGCGTTATGCTGGGCTCTGACTGGGAATCAGGAGTCAGATTGGATGCTGACTGGAATCCCTCATCTTCTGACTGGTCTATACTTTGAGGAACCTGTCAAAAGAGGTTATATACTATACATGAAACAATACTACTGCAGAAACCTATGCTAATATAGAATAGGTTTTGCTATCATTTGTAATACAGTGACTGAATGTTTTAATGTTTTTTCCCTTTTATATTAAGTTTCTCTTGTAAACATTCTTTAATTTTTTATGTCTGTGGGTACCACTGCCTGTACATAAAACAACAATCATCATCAAAATAATACATTTTGCTGGTATTAACATTGAAACTTATTCCTTCTGTAAGCATACCAGCTGACTGAGAATCTCATCTCTGGACATTCAACAATACGCAACACTCCAGTAAAGTAATACTGCACAGAGTATCTTTTCAACAAATGATTCAGGCCCTAATTCTTCAAATTTTTATAACTATTTTTAACTATAATTAATTCCATTTGTTAAATCTGTTCACATACAGAAAATATGCAAGTATCTATATCCTCAATACCACACCCTAAACTCCTGCCTATTCTACAGGATTTGCACGTGCATTTTACTAAAACACCTGATTTTAGTAAAAGTCAACCTTGACAAGACACATTCAACTAAAGCATAGCACGTTCCTCAAAAAATTTTCCAGTCTGATGGAAAAGGTACAATGCTTATCAAAACAGGTTCTTCCTCCCCTTATTTGCAGTCTACATTGATGTGCATACATTAAATGGCACAAGGGTTTTCTTTTTTAATGCGTTTGCCTTCAGGCTTCTATTAAGACATCGAATAACTGGAACTGCATAAACTACCCATACGTTAAACAGAAGGAACAAAATAATGATTAAAAGTACAGAAACATAAAAAAAAAAACTACTTACACTTTGAATAAACTGGAAAGAAGAGAAAAAAAGAACAAATTTGTTTATCTAGTACCTAGTAATGTTATATGAGAATATAATATAGCAAAAGTAAATAGAATTGACAGCAAAAGGAAAGTAAGATGTACCAGAAACTGTACACACTGAAAAGCACATCTGTCTATATATATGGACAGTGGGAMATATGAGGTTTAACGAAAATTAACAACTGAAACAACTGGTTTAAGATGCAATAAACCAAGGAAACACAATAAATAAGGCAGTGTAATCTGAAYAGCAAAACACATTCAGACAGGAATGCTTATGCAATCAGTCTGAACAGAAGCAAATAACCACTTAAAGAAGCTCAAAAAAAGCAGGCAAAAATGTAAGCAAAAGATTACCAGGGTGGGGAAGGAACAGATATAGCTGATGCCTAAATTTCATCTGGCCTATGGCCAGATGACCTTTTTAAGCACATCGCTATAGAAGACACCAAGATTTTCATTATCATACATCTCTGCATCTGAAAAGCCTATCTGGCTCTCAACAAGGAAAAGAATTCCCGTTCCAGCTTAAATTCAACCACTCATGTTTCTATTATACAAAAAAATTACTGCATATATTTAAGAATTTCTAAATAGCATATTGGAAGCATGCATTCACTCTGAATCAAAACTAAATGATACCATACTTTAATTGCAAGTCCAGACAAATCTGCATTGTCAGGCACTGGTGGTAAATCCAACTTGATGTCCATATCGTACGTACGGCTGTGGACCAGAGCACCAAAGAGCGAGACCCGTGTTTCTTTCTCAAACTTGTCACCAGCAGGATAGCTTTGCGAGAACAACCCGATAGCAGGGAGTCCTGTCCCAGGTGCAGCCTCCATTATCTGAAGTGTCTTCTGAATAACGTCATTGAACTGACACTCTTCATTTGTGATTAGAGATTGTGCATCAGCTTCAAATACGCTTACATCATAATAATCATAACCCTGATATTTGACATTTCTCCCAACATATTTGTTGTTTAGAAAATAGTCCTTTTTTTGTGATACAGGCTGAGGAGGCCCTGTTCCAGCAAGCTGTACTAAGAGATCCAAGACAGAATTGACTTCAGTAAATGGCAGGCAATCAGCTGTCTCCAGTTCTTCCACAAGACTTTCCAGCCTATCTGCTTGAGCACTCAGACCACCCACTCTCAAGTTGAATGACAGCATCAAAATTTTGTTTTTCACTGGAAGCTTGGAAACGTTTGACTGCAGCTTACGAGCCTCATCTTGGAAAAGGTTCATGAACAGGGCATTATATGCAACCCTTTTCAGATTTTGCTTAGCCCTCCTCTTGCAAATCCTCCTTCTGCCCAGGTGGACTTTCCATGACAAACCTGCCAGGTGTGCTTCACACAAATCACCAAACAACTGTGTAATGCTCTCCATTTCAAATCCAACTGTCAGTTTACAACAATTACACTTTTATGCTGGGCCTCTGGTTTCATCTGAAGAACTAGAAAATACCAGAAAAAAGATGAGACAGTTTTGTGGCTGTCCATGCATATGAGAACTTCATACATTTTAACCTAAACTGATAACCCAAAGTGAGAGAAAATTAACCTAGTACAAAAAAAAAGAGTTATTAAAAATAATATTATAGTTCTAATCACCAGCTTATTTTTCAGAGGTGCAAGCTCAACTGCAGCGGCCCCGAAGGGGCCGGCCGGGCTCCAGCACCCCCACCCCCGACCCTCGCAAAGCATGCCCCAAGAGCAGCCCGATGACCCCAGCCTCTCCGGCTCCCAAGCCTGCTGCCCAGCACCCAGCCACCCCGGGCCGGGCCGGGCCGCCCCTGCCGTACCTGGGGCGGGTGGTGCCGCCGCCCGGTCTCCGCGCAGGCCGCAGTGGCGCCGGCCGCCTGCCGCCGCGCA
>NW_028186431.1:58575-139789 GCF_003343005.1 Rhea americana
CCTGCCCTGCCCTGCCCGACCACCGCCCGCGCCTTTAGGGCTACCACACGTACGGCGATCGATGCAGTGCCCTGGTTTTAAACCAACGCCCTCACTTAGATCTGGARACTGCCACTGGGACACTCGCTCTTAACATTTTCACTCGTTATTTTCAGGCGGGCTAAGTTAACAACAAATACGCTATTGCCATGAAGATACAAAACACGTTTATTTTATGTTCTACAGATCAGGACAAAAATACAACCCTACAGTCTTCTGACATTTGGAAAGTAATTTTACTGTAAATATACACAGTTCTTTTCCCTTAGTTCATGTCTTAGAAAAATATATATCAAAATGCCACATTTATATCATTCAAACTAGCTATAGAAACTCATCGCTCAGTGAAAGGAAGTAAGAAAGGTGTGAGAATGGAGTATCTTTGGGAAAGTGCCTTCTCAGATTTCAGTCTTCTAGACTACTTTTATTTTCATTTGGTCAAGCTACTGCATATACAATCCTAACTTCACATCACAAATCACATCAGCCCSACTGTGCAATGATGAAGGTGCAGGAGTAGGTTTTCAAGGGTCAGCTCTGCATAATTGGTGCCAATATAGAATTTGCATGTACAATTCCTTAGATATAGACATGAAAATATGGATTTTACATTTTAAAAAGATGAAGTAATTGTTTGTGGGTACAAAATGTTCTRGCTAAAAATCTACCATACTTTTCTTGATGATTTAAGAAACAAACCAAGCTGCATTTTCTTCTGCTTCTGCTGTGTGAAGTGATTCTAAAGTGAAGTCAATTTCCTGAAATCCCATTTTTCACTAAAAAAGAGCAATTTAAAAAAAAGTTATTAGTCAAGCTTATATCATAATTCTCAAACCCTTAAGAACATTTTTATTGGAACAAGACCACTGCTTTGACCATTCCCTCTGAAACAGTGGAAGACTTATTTTAGAGAGGTACGCCCACCTTTATTATTATTATTTCTTTAAGTTTATGGCATTTCTACTAAAAAAAAGCAAGTAATTCAATAGATAAATATTTCTAGAGAAGTATGCTTCAAAGCACATACACCCGCTTAATCTGATTCCTACACAAACAGACTACCTGATCCTCAACTACTTATGAATATACTTTAAGTAAGAGTCATCACTACTCAGTTAYGCAGAATTTCTGGAGTCTATTTAAATAAATGAAAACATTAGCTGGTTCTGAGCTATATTCAGAAAACAAGTTAACAGTCAGAGCCAGTGTACATCTTAGAATGATTCTTTAAAATATTTTGGTAGTTTCATTTCAGGATAAAAATATAAAATATTRGAATAACAATATTGAAAGTTTCTTAGAGTAGTTACTGTGCTAGAATTTAGTGCTTTCTGGCTCAAGTAGCTGAATCAAATGCACTTAAAGTTTCATCCTGATCCCATTAGATCAGTGAAGAACTCCCACCAACTTTATATGAACCTTTAACGTTACAGGATCTAGCCGTATTTTATCCTCTTTCAGAAATTTATGTGCATCAGTAAGAACTAAAGATGAAAGAGATGACTTACCTGAACACTGAAGCATCTTCCATTCGTGCTGAAGCTGGTCTCTTAATACTTTTAATTTATGTACTTTTTCTTGGGTAGGAGGTACATAGACTCCAAAGTCAGGTGTAGAATCACCTGCTAAGGCTTTAGCTACAATTTGCATTAGATTTATCTCCGTGTTCTATTGCAGGAGAAAAAAAATACTCTAAGATCAAAACATTCTTTGTTTTAGTAATATATACAATATTTTAAAACAAGTTTTTGTCATGACATTGGTAGTATTAGTAGCAAGAATGAACAACTTCCAATTTTTCAATGAAAAGATACTAAAATGGAGATTTTTCTGAAAAAGAATTTTAATCTCTTGCAAAGCTTTTTTTTTTTTTTCAAATAGAGAAAGAATCTCATTTTCCTTTTATGAGGTAAAAGAAATAATCCTGGATTAAGGGTASAAAATGTTAGAAAGGGAGGGAAGGAAAGAATGGAGTTTGCTTCATGCATTATTTAGAGTGGTACATTTTGCTTCAGTCTAAGTGTCATTTGCTCACAGAAATCATTTTCTGAAGTATCCATAATATATGAAGATTATTAACAGCTGTTTTGAAAAACATAACTCTTATTTTAAATGCATGAAAATGGATTTTTTTTTATTTTATTTTAAATGGATTTCAAAAAGCAAAGCACACATTAGAAAATCCATATGTATTAGAAAATCCTGTTACGGGGTTGCCTGGAAAGTACCAATACAATACTTTATGTTTCAGTTATTTCTTCCAGGCATTTGTTTARCTTTAGTTTTTGCACGATGGAAGTTGTGTGTGACAGGACACAGCACGGGAYAGAGACAGACAGGAAATCTAGTGCTTTATCATAAACAGAACAACATGCTGCTTTCAGTCACTTTCGATGAAAAGAGACCACATCACTTCTTCAACAGATATGAGCAAATGTTCATTTTCAGGAGAGAACCCTGAGCTGTGGAATCTCAAGTGGACAGGAAAGCTAAACTCCAAGCTGAGGCAAATTCTCCAAACAATCTCTGTTCTCCATAGACCTCTCCACAGACTTAGCCATTAGTTGAAGTATGACCTTCATACCTCAGCTTCTCAATCATGCAGATTCTCTACAGCTTGGTACATACTTTTGTCTGGTCTGGTTTGCAGGCACAGGGATGGCAATAGCTTTTACTCAAGCTCTGATTCCACAGAGAGGGCTCTCTGTGCCATGAACTCAGAGGTACCAAAGACAGTGCAGATACAGCCAGTACCTTCTACTGGGCAGCTCTAAGCAGTTCCATGCCAGGCATGCTGCTGCTGGATCTGTCCCATGCACTTTGAATGATCATAGCTAAGTACCATTTCTTACCTCAATCACTGCAAGAATTCGAGACTCGGCGAGTGCTCGTAGTAAACCAAAAAGTAAAGAAATTCCATTTATTCCAAGGCTCCTGTTTGGTCCAACAGCTATTACTGYTAAGTTGGCTTGATAACTATACGCTACAGGAAGAATGAATCCAAATACAGCAGAAAAGAAGTCATTTCCTTCAGTACCCTTTAACAAAAATGAGAAACAGTTTAGCACAAATGTGAAGGTCAAAATTCACAAGTATATTATAGATAACTCAGGTGAATCTCAAAAAACTTGTAATTGACCTAGGAAATAGGATACTGATCTGTTTTCACAACAATCTATTAAAAACACAGCTTTATTTAATACTGATTACTCATTTCCTCCTTACTTGAAGGATAAGAAGTAGCAGCTACTAAAGTTTTCCTCAAACCTATGCATTCTAACATAGACTAAAATCCTGTGAAGAAGCACAAGCGATACGGCAAAAAGGAAAAAAATTCAAATATTCAAATTTCAATGAAGGATACTATTCTTTGTGTAATCTTACAAATCTGTAAATATATTCTATTCATTCTATTAATTTTTTTTTTACATTATGAAAGTAACCTTACCTCCTTCCAGTTCAGTGAAATACAGTGTTTGGAGTTGGTCTTTTCAGATTGTTGTTTCTCACAGATATGTATCACGAGTATTCTTCTGTAAATAAAAACCAYGTTCCAGTATTTAACCCAAAACTTCCAATAAGATACAAAAAAATCTCCTTTTATCATTCTTTAAAAACTAAGTCATTTACATTACATGCCATAATGTTGCTATCCATTAAAAAACTGAAATCTTACTTTTTTCATATTTWAAAAAAAAGCATTGAAGACTACAGACAGATCAGTTTTAAGGAAAAGGGGAGCTGGCAAAGACAGATACAGATAAAGATACAATAAAGATGGCTTTCAATTAAGAACTCAGCATCAGTAATATGTGCCCCCTGCAGTTAGTGCATAGTACATGTAAAAGGCTGCAGCAGACTTCTACTCTCTGTAGCAAAGGCAGTGTAAAAATTGGCATCCTTGATACATCTTGGCACGGTATTTGACGAAGCATGTCTGTAACAGATGCCTGGTGCCAGCTGCAGCTCTGGAATAGGTAACTGATACTGTATTCAATAAATCAACGACCTACACAACATTTTGTGAATACAAACAGATCTAGATTTAAAGATGCAGTTCTGTCTGATATAGATCAGCTGAAGAAAATCATCCATTCTCTGAAATTCGTATGTAGTGAGACACTACAGCTACTTGCACAGAAATCTTGCGTCTCTGTCCACTTCCTTCACAAGGTGAACTAGGGATGGCTGGGGAACAATGTATGAAGTCCCAGCCCTGTCAATTCCTTCTGTCTCTGCTTCCTTTCTGCGCATATCCGATCACTCAAAAAATCCACTTAGCTCAGGGTAAGAATATGAGAAAACATGTTGTTTTCTGAGTTGTTCTAAATAYATTTCCAGTCAGCTTTCCTAACTGTTCAACAGACCAATCAAGACCTTGGCCTTTATTGGAGTGTCTTTTATTAYTGTTTACTACAGCCTGACACAGTCCAGGATTACTTCTGCACAAGGACTCAAAATTTATCTATCCTGATCTGTGGTTCAGAAGCGCATAGATACAGATTACACTTTGTACACCTTTACTAATATATTTCATATTTGTGATTACAATTTTTTCATATACAATTTCATTTTTATCAGTGATTTTAACATTAATGTAAACTTACTTTCCTCTTTTCTCACCATTTTTAACTCTTACAAATATTGCCATCTTCATTGCTTACATATTCAGTAACAACCTAARTTTCAATTTCTATAAAAGAATAATACTTTAAACTTGTAAGTGAACTCAAAAGGTGCCATTTAGAAAAAGAGGTTTGTCTTTATAGACACGTTCGGGGACATTTTGTATTGTGTCTCAGGTTAAAATTAATAAACATCAGTTCGTGAGTGATTCCTTAGTGCATTTCATCATACATACAGACACTTAGGAACATTTATGAAGTATCTGAGATCTGATTCYCTGATGTAAAGAGAAACCTTACCCATCTTCTATGTTTGGTATGATTTCCATGTCTCCAACAAATATGCAGAGCACTCTGCAGAACACAAAGTAAAATCACATATACATACACTTACATTTAAGAGTAACTTTTTTAAAAAATTAGTGCTATTTCTTTGAAGAGTTTGATGTAAACTAGATATATTAAAAAATTTTGCTTCTGCACTTGGTCCGTTAGAAATATACAGAAAACATATCCAGGACAGCTCAAGTGAATGCCTTCTCTCATGTCAAACACTGGAGGGGAGGGGAAAAATGTTCTCAGGGAAGAGACAGTCAAATTCTGACACAGAAAGCCTGTGCTAGCACAGCAGCCATCCTTAAAAGTGTTTTGCTTTTGGTAGGACAAAAGGCTTTTGACAGTTTAGACAATATCAACTGCACTAAATATGAAAATGTTGCTGTACTAAATATGAAAATGCTTTCATAACTAAGGACAATCTATGCCTTTGGAGGTGCTATTTGTTCTAAAATGAAGCTTTTCAAAGACAACTTGCAATAATTTATACATTTTTATCATATTTTTAAGTTTTGTCATAGGGCCCCAAATGCAAAATACACAAATTCACCTTTGAAATCCAAAACRAAGAGAATGTTGTAGTGCAACAGCAACAGAAGCAGACGCTGTGGATGATTCTGCAATTCCATTGCACACCTACAAAATATATTTTTATTCAGGAGTAAAAGTGCTGYACAATACTATGCCATTTTTATTTGTAACAAATATTCCTATTTTTTTTTGTATATAGGTATCATTCAAACAAAACTGAAGCTGCATAAAAGGGATCTATATGATGCATCACAATAAGATTAAGAAAACGTTAGTAATTCATTTTCTACAGAAAGGCCATATTTGATTGTTATGCCAAAGAACTCTTCTATTTGGCAACCTACTTCAAAAGTGTTGTGCTAATGTCAAAAGGCAACTGTGAAAAAGGTTTCTCTGGGGGGAGGTCATCTTTACCGTGACGAAAGTGATGAGAAGGTTCCTACTGCCTCATCTGCTGTGGCTGCAGAAAAGCAGGACARTATCTTGTCCAAAGATAATTAGAAAAATATCTTGGGTTAAGAACTATTCCTAAATGTTTTCTGACCTTACATACGCACTCTTGTAACTAAGGACAATCTAGCTAAGACTAGCAGGGCTGTGAAAGACATGGTAACTAACATATTGATGACACAACAGTAGAAGCAGAAATAGAAGAAACCAACACTCCCAAATAATCAAACGCTATTATTACCTGCTTCGTAAGTATTTTATCTAGAACAGCCAACATACTCCCAAGAGAAAGCAAAGTTTCATACTCTTTCACAAGATCTGCATAAAAGGCACTGTAAAATAAATTAAATGAAGAAAAACTAGGTTAATGACAAAAATCCGGTGCTTTTGAGAGGACACTGATATGGTACTTTGCAGGAGTACTGACAGTGTACATTTTGTGTGTTGCACATTCTTGAAGATAGCTCTAGCAGGAAGATGACAATGCTCCTGCCAGACAATCCTGAACTCTCTAAACCTGTTTTGATTCTGCACAGGAAAGACAATATAAATGTCTGAATATATTTAGGAAACAGAGTTCTATCACAATTGSACTCCCTAATTCAAAAAGTGGAGTGTTTCTCAGATCAAGTCAGTTTGGGTGTTTTCAGTAAAAGCAACCACAGAGCTTTAAGAGACCTTCYTAACAAAAACTCTCTCTAAATGAATATGCTTACTGTTCTACCAGYTGCTGTTGCAACAGTTCTATCACCCTTGAAATAATTTTATCTAAGGCATTCTGACTCTTTCTACAAAGGGCTTTAAGGATATGAGTGGTAACCAACAYCAACTTCTTTTTTCAGGGGAAGAAACTCTGGTTAAGATTGAGTAGTCTGAGGCCAAAAAAAGACCATGGCAGAGACAGTACTAGATGATAATCTGTGCCAAAGCCTCTCATGTTCATAATTATGTTGAGAGTTAGACAAATAAGGCCAACCTGACAAGAGCTTTAACTTCATTCAGGTCCWTTTCCTTCACCACACAAATGGATAGTGGAAGCAAACGTGCTGAAGCTTTGCACTCAATTGTTGCTGCTGTTTTGATGGGAGGCACTGGTAGTAGAATATTTTTCATGTGCAATTCCAAAAACATTTCTACTTTGACTTTTTCATCYTTGTTGATCATCTTAGATTCATGTTGTGCGGAGGGATTTGTATTAGCCTTCTCTAGTAGGTGTGATTTGGTACTCAGATTTTGTAAAAAAGATGTATCTAGAGAAAAAGAAAAATAAGGAGGAGTTTCACATCTATTGATTCCTGATCAGTGTTAATAGTTATATTTACTTACAAAACACATTTGTATAAAATACATTTATGTTAGTAGCATGCATATTTATTTCCATGTGCAATGTTTCTTGCCACAGAGGTTACTCTCCAGCGTTGATGCACTTATTTTAATCTAGGGAAAAGGTCTTAGATCATAAATCTTATGCCCATAGTTTGGCACAGAATACAGAATCCTCAAAAATATATATACACACACACACACACACACACACGTATCAAAGGATTATATTTTGGTCTGATTTTACCAGCTTCACTCGGAAGTCAACTGAACAATACTAATGTAGATCAGCTACAGATTTAGCTGTGAGTGAAACCTCAGTGTTTCAGTGTTTCATCAGTCATCTGATGAATAACTGGTAGTTCAATTATTTTAAATCTATTGACATTAATTTTAATCATTTTGAGTTTGAGAATGAATCCATTTACCAACCACATTTGCTTTAAGAAAGAGAAGAGTAATTACCTTCATACATCAAACATTTCCAGTAGGGTTTATGTGCTGCTCTCACATTTTGAATAGATTCAATAGCACTACAAAAGAAACAGAATTAATAACATGAGCAATAATGAAAATACAGAGAACATGATTCACTCCAATGAAAAAAAAACTCTAAAAATGAACAAATTCCAGTTTACTCCAAAAAGCAGAACAGAAAAACAGAGCATGAGAATCAACAGGCAGATCACTTGGAAAGATTAGATGAAAGAGTCAAAAAAAAAAAAAATTGAAAAACGTATTTTGAACACATACAGTAACTGCTTTTTAAGTGCACGCTTACACACATTGAGTGAAATTCTGACACTGTTGTTTGAAGAGGTAAACCTCTCCCTGACTTCAGGAAAGAAAGGATTTCACCTGTTACTCTTTGCTATGACAGAGATTTAATCTACAGAATGTAAATGTGCAATTAGAAAGGGCTCCCTGAGGGTTTGGGTGAATCTAAATCAATGAGRCTTTGCAACAGCAAAATTATCTGTTCAGGAAGATTCTAAGTGGGGCAGAAACTAAGCAAATCACATTCCTTTATATTCTATGTGTTGAAATCTCTCCTTCCTGTTATCACTATTATTTGCAGCACTATAAGCAAAGGGTCCCATTACRCTAGTTGTCATACAAACATAATTCAGGTCACGTTAAATCTAGGACAACTTTTACATGTTTGGAGATTACTTGTAGGATGCTTGGGGCTGGATTAACATATGTGATCAAATCTCTACTCAAGGATGGTAACAACTTGAAACACTACAGCTGGTAAAGGAGTGAAAGAGATGACGATACWGGTACAATGGGATATAATGGGAGCGCAATACCAAAATAATCAGCTTTGATCCATTAGAGTTTACAAATTCAACTCTGTCCAGCAGCCTGTATACATTGACGTTGCTTCCCTGACTGATAGGAAGTTTTTAATTTAAGTAATACAGTCAATCAGTAGGTGCTGCCTTCTACCCACCCAAATGCAAAGAGGAATATTACTGCTGAGGAAAGTCACAGGACAGTTGCTGAGGTAGGAGAGAGACTGAAGATAGAATACTTGGAGATGGGAAGAGGACAGCACAGAAAGATGTAAAAAGACACTGTTTAAAAGGAACTAATACAGGCCCAAGGTGCAGAATGCTTTACTAGGTCAGACATACTACTGTGCAAATGCAATTTTACTGCTTCCAAGAAGAAGTTGGGCCCCAAGATTAATTATCTCAGTACAGCTCCACCCAGTTGACCGCCTTAGCACCAGAGGTCTCAACACTTAGCAGAAAATAGTATATTATAAAGTATCGTATTAAAATCTTGTTTCAGCAAGAAGTTTGAAGCGTGTACATCTTCAGTTTCTTTAGTAAGTACATGAGATWTTATAAAATTCTTTATAGGCTTACCTTAGGCAAGGTTCCATTTCTCCAGTTATTTGGGGTACAGGATCTCCAAGCAAAGTTTTTACAGTCATGCAGACTGATTCAGACAATGACTTCAAATGGTATCCACCCTAGAAAAAACAAACAAAAAATATTGTGCCACAATAAGGAACAAATACTTGTAAAATTTACGTGAAAAGCCTTGCGGGAAACAAAGCTAACCTTTTGAAATATATCTGAATTTTCAGAAACAGAAAATTATATGGAACGTGTCTAAGTCAATAGTTCTCAATCTGAAAACAGTAAGGTAGAGGCAACTTGGTGAACTTTATTGGTGTCATACGATTCAACTCACTTTAGCATTGGATTAATTTTGGAAACTCTGACTTTGCCTTGGAAACCCTGGAAATATATCCCTTCTCCAATCCTACCCATGACATTTCACTTTCAACAATTCCTGTGGAGGACTCCTTAGAAGGCAAATACTATCACTGTCATCTAAAATCAAGGGATTAGTACAAGGGAAATATTCCATAATCTGACACTTTAAGATCTAGTTGACCTGATGGTTTGGCGGAAGTTGAAAAAGGGACTATAGTTAAAACTGCTAGATTAGAGATTAGAGATGGTGGACTGCTTCCTGCACACTACCAGTTGAGCACTTACATCATCAGCACTGGGAGGGGGGAAATGGTGATATAGCAAAAACATCCACAATGTAGCTTATTCATCAAATACATTTTAATGAGTTTGAGACTGTCCAGAGCAGCAGTGTAGTCACTGTGTACAAGAACTGAACACATCTGGGGAGGGTATGTATTTTGAACAATTAGTACTAGCTCCTTTGCATCAAAATTACAAATTAAAAAACATCAGTTGTTTAAGACGTACATTTCTTTCAATGTGCAAGAGTATCGTTAAATCATACTCATTACTGATTCTCAGAAGGAATATAAAAAAAATAAACTATTTTGTTAAGAGGTTTCTCCTTCTAGTGTCTAGCTAGGCCTATATGATTCTCATACAAACACCTTTCCCCAGAAAGCTTACCTCCAGAATAACACACAGCTTTCCATTAGCTAGCTGCATCAGGAAGTGAGTAAGGTGGGCAAAAACCTCAGGAGTGGCATTCATCTGACCCTAAAACAAAGAAAATTATCAGTAAGAGCTGAAACCCTGGTTCAAAACATTAGTTAAGAAAAAGGAAAAAAAAATGACAATCTGAAGTATGTAAGTCAGAATACTGGAACACTTACCTCTGATAGCATGCATCTAACAAAAATGCTGAACCAACTGTTTTAAAGGAAGGAGTAAAAAACGACGTAAGTTACACCTATGGGATAATCTTGTCTTTCCAAATCTCATCATAATATTTAACGAGCTGGAGTCACTTAAAGACTCGAACACTTGTTTGGTCAAAATGAATTCCACCTAGCAATCACTAGACATTTAAGATGTAGAGTTTACAAACAGACTTATGACTGACAGCACGATGGCCAGAGCAAGTTACTTACTTCAGGGTCTCCAATTCCTGAATCATATCCAGAGGAAACAAGCACCAGTTCAGGATCAAACTGTTGTAAAACAGAGAGACAGCTGTCTCCATTCTTAAGTCCTAACTTCCACTTTGTACTGTATTTCAATTATACCATGTTCAGCTGTATTTCAACTAGACCATGAACAGGAATAAAGGTTCTCCTTTAATAAAAACAAAGACTGCATCTAACTCCTGCTGGAGAAGTTACAGATCTTTACACTGAATATTTTAAAATTAAACATTTCATAAATATTATTCAGTTCACCAGGACCTCATTCATACCAGTAGAAATAAGGTATTACTTGCATAACTGGTAGATACTGCACTTCTACAAAATATTTAAAGGTACCTGCTTAAAAATGTATTTAGGAAATAGTCTTTGGTTTCACTATTCAAATAACAGAGCAAAAACAATTACCTCAAAAGCCATTGGAAGCAAGACATGAAAAAAAGCAGCAAGATAATCTGAATTTCCCATGCCAACCTGCAAAACATAATATAGTAACATATAAYAATAGCATATTATAAACATACGTACATATATGCAAAAAAATATACTGACATCATAAAAAGACATAATATACAATAACACAATAAAATATATAATATGTAATAGTAAGATATAATAAAGGTCATATTCTTCTGTTAGAATAATAGATTTTTGTTAGAATAATAGATTTGTTAGAATAATAGATTCTTCAAGACATTATGGAAAGATAGTATCAAGAGTTAAAGATGAAGAAAMTTCACGAAGGCAAGTAAAATAAAATCTATTTAAATAAAGTACATCAATTTCCATCATTTTCTGTCTTGAGGATGAGCTTCAGCTCTGTGCTAAGCAATGACGGATATAATCACATCCTGAAACACTTTTTAGTTTGATGTCCTGCCAAGATATTGGTAAAAATCAGAATATATGCCTATTTTCTCTCTCCCCACACACTTTTTTAGCATTATTTCACTTTCTGAGACATTTCTCAGCAGATATTCCATGAGAAGAATAAGGTGCACTGTGCCATGACATCTGCCAAGCAAGTGAAAAAGTGCACTTTTCAGAAAAAGTGTTATCCAATGTATGAGAAATAAAGCTGCTGCATTTGTATTTTCATGCTGTAAATAGTATTTACCTTATTCCAAGGCAAATTTATATTACTCCCTTTTCCTCTTCCCAGTCCTACAGCATCATAATCAGATTCCTTGAGTGATGGCCAGAATTCCTGATGTTCATACCGATGCCAGGAAAAGTACAAAACACTGAAAGACAAAAGAAGTGAATAAAATTTGATGAAAATGTGCCAAGACTGTCATTATATYGTGAACCCGGAGGCCTACTGACTGAAAACATGAAAACAGAATCCTCCTTTCCCCTTAGCTCTCTGAAGAGACTGGAACTGTGAAAATTCATATAGTAGATTCTATACCAAAATTAATTTAGGACAACTGCTACAGATTTCTTGTAAGAGTTCCTTAAAGACAAAAGACAGCATTTTCAGAAAAGGAGACTTGTTTCAAGAACCTAATTCTATAGCTTTTCAGAAAGCAATATAAAACTAATGGGTTCTGTCCAACTATTATTTGAGTACTTAAACAGAGAGATTCCTGAATAGACACATTTCTTGCACACTGACTTAGCAGGATTTTTCTACTGACAAATTCAGGTACTCATATTGTTCATTCTGTGCTACTCTTTAGGGTAGATTTATGTATTTCTTTTTGTTAGTTTTTTTCCCCATTTGATAACAAATAAAATTATTAATGATATAATAACTAAAACAGCCAAGAGAATGAAAGGCATTCTGCAAGATTTTCTATTTCTAGAATGTTAAGATAAACAATGTTTGATTATCTAACATAAAAAATAAACAAAACATCCTACAAACCTTGGATCCTCTTCAAATATATACTGCGTTCCTTGCCCGTGGTGCACATCCCAGTCAACAATTAGAATTCTGCATAGATCAGTAGAACAAAATACTGAACAGAGTAATCACAGCATCCCAATCTAACAGAGGTAGAGATGATTTTCATACACAGATGGTACATCACACCCCAAAAACTCTAGATATTAATCTAAAATGGTACAGTATCAAATGGTATCTAAATGCCATTGAATATGCCTATGAAAAGCTTCTTCAGAGTCAATCATGCACCCACCTCTGTAGACTGTATTTTCTTTTTGCATATTCTGCTGCAATAGCAACATTGTTGAATAAACAGAATCCATTAGCTGCATTTCTCTGGCTGTGGTGACCTGGAGGCCTAAAATAAAGTTTTATAAGGTTTTTCAGAACAAACAAAATTTTGTTGAAAAGCAAAGACTTTCTCGGGTATTTTCTTACCTTACTAATGCCATTCCATTGCATACTTTTCCTGACATCACAGAGTCTACTAGCTGCAAACTTGCTCCTACTGCTAGTCTGGCACAGCGGTAAGTGCTCTAAAAAATGAAATCTCATGGTTATCACCACTTACCAGCTTGTTTTTAAATTAATCATACATGACATGCTTTGCACCACAACAGCAAGTTGTCTTGACATAGGTCTACTCTACTGAAATTGTATGCAGGTAGTTGAAAGCAGAATTTTACAAAATAAATTCTAATGTGATCTCTGCTAGGTTTATCTGTGATCATCATATTCTTTATACATTCTAGAGCATATAGGAAACATGAGATGGACATCTTGAATTGACTACTGGAATGATATGGTATCTTTGAAAATGAAGTATGAAACCTTACAGAAGAAAAATACAGAAGACTTCTGCTCCTTTACCTGAAACAGTATTTTAGAGTGACTGTTAACAAAATGTGATTTGCGGGTCACTAATGGTCTTCAATGATGTGGCTAACTGACAAAAATAAGGAAATAACATTTGGTAAGTGTACTATACTAGCATGATACAATTAGAGAACAGATGACAGAACACTTAACCAATTAAATTACAGCATTATAATAAACTTCAAACAGATAAAATAACACCATAAATACATCCAAGTGTATTTAAACAGCAAAAATTGCATTGTCAGTTTTCTCCTACTTGGGAAAGTGCCATTTGGATGCAATAATACAAATCCTTGCAACTCCCAAAAGCAGCAGCAGTTTAACTTGCGCACCGGATGAAAGAAAAAGGCATCATAATTTCCAGAGACTCTTTTCAGTTCCTCTTCATTCATTGTCTGGGTGCTTTTTGCAACTTCTAAGTGTTCTGAACTGCAGAAGAGAGATGAACACACCATTTAATGAGGCAAATATACCTATAAAGTTTTTTTTTATGCAAAATGCAATGAGAAATAACAGAATTTATGCTAAAACGGGTTTCTGTAAGACTTCCCAAGTCCAACAGAAACTCTGGAGTGTTAGTTGCAGCATGTAGTGAAGAAAACAAAGACTAGCTATGAAAGCAAGGTGTCTKGTTTGCTATAAGAATATGAGAATATCCTTTTCCCTTTTCCAGCAGTAACAGCAATTAGTCTTTCTATCACAGAAAAACTGTTCATTCATCATGCAACAGTCTATTTTGCAATCTATCATATATATAGTTACCACTCCAACAAGAACTAAATTATAATTGTGACAGTCATCAGTGTGAATCATGACCCTGATGAAGAAAAGGTATTTGAATCAGCCCCTTACCAGGTGTATATCATCTTCCTCTTTTCATTAGTTCAAGACTGCACTAAGGCCTGATGCACTGGAATCGGTGTTTCACCCACTTTCTGCTACTGCTTTCCTACTCTTGTCTAGTGTGATAAAAAGGAGGCTGATGGCATCTACTCTCCTATCTATGCCATAGTTCAGGATATAATGACCATATGTGTTACTCTTGGTGGCCAATGCCAAAGCAATTACCCAGAATYTCCCCACACAGAATTATAAACACTGCCATCTAACAGAAATAAAGAAAAACGTGGCTTCAGAATGAATGAGTTAAAAGGATTAAAATGACAAGAACTTGAATGACTGTATAATTACTGGTTGAACTTCACCATCAGCCTCACTGCCATATCTGTGAGCACATACAAAACATTTCCATGGTAGTTATACATTTGTCACTTATATGGCTATTTCAATCTAAAAGTGGTTTGCTTAGTGATCAGTTTAAAATCTAAAGAAGGGAAAAAGTACTATTATCTCTAGCTTATCCATGAAAACCAAGACAAGACTCAGTAAAATAATCTATCCCAAATCATCTAACAGGAGCTAAACCGGGAATAGTAATCAAGTCTCTTCATTATCCAGTCAGCAATATATTTAACATAAAAATAGTTTTTATTTGTATATGGCACTAATTGCATTCTAACAAACAAGTACTTTCTGAGGAAAAACACTGTTCTGCAAGCTGAATTATTTTAAGCATGCCTCAGAATCAAGCTATGATCATTACAAGCGACAACGCATCTCTCCCCTCCTGGGGGTYTGGCTGCTGGGTTCAGGATCAATTTAGAGATAGTACAGATTGTGGCCTAGAAAGAAAGAGCTAGAAGCCTCAGTGGACGCYTCCTCCAAACCACTCTGCTAAGAAGTCTCAGCAGGGGCTCTCCCTCCTTCCCTCAGGAGCTGCTTTTAAGGTAAGGCTCTCACCCTTGGCTACACTGCAACTGTGCTGCCGCCATGTCCATGCCTGACCATGAACCCTTCTGACCTGGACCCTGACCTGTTGACTGACTCCCTAGCTTGACCTCAGACTTGTCACTATGGACTTGTTCGACAATCTAGACTGTTGGCCGCACCTGGTTACTATCACAGGCCCTGCACTGTGCATCTCACGCGGGTACTGTTAGTATCCATGAGGCCACTGCCACTGTCTCTGCCTGTCTTGTCGCCACACTCTGCTCCCAACTCCCTTTCCCTTACAGAGAGGTCCACCCTRGCTGCGAACTGCTAAGAGGAGAAAACGAACACACAAACAACGTGCATGTCTGCTGCAGAATCATCACACAAAGGCAACAGATGCCAGAGCAGRCTTCATTGCCATGACTTCAGAATAGGTATGCTGCTGTTCCTCTGAACTCCCCCCAGAAAATTAGCTTTTGTTTGGTTCGTTCTACCTCAGAGAAATTTGGAAGACAGAGGACAAAATCTTTCTAAAGAAATATTCATTATTTTGTCCTTTATAGGTCTTGTCCGCATTTTTATTAGAAATTATTTTTCATGCTGTGCATAAATCAGTGCTCATAGTTTAAGAGAATTCAGTGTGAGAAAGGGGAATTAGTGGAATAGCAGATACATGCTTCARCACCTACACTACACTCAACACTACTTATATTCCATTGAAATTTCCAGAAGTCATTGAGTTTTGGATCAGACTTCTACAGAGCGAAGAAAATTCGATCTGGAAGAATGAGRATCTGTTATTTCATTGGATTAATCTGAAATGTGAGGAAAATAAATTTCAGACCTGTGAACCAACAGGATCTCCTCCTCGCTTCCTTCTCTGGCAGGCACACAGACACATCTTTCCACAAGATGGTAACATTTAAGCTGCTCATAAGAGGATGACAATCTTTCTGGCACTTCAATATCACAAATTGGACTAAAAATAAGCAAYAATCACATTACTATCACACAAAGTCAGCATGGCTTACAAACACACTTCATAATGCTTAGGTTGAAACTTCTACTTTTAAGAAGATTTGTTATCCTCATAAAAACATGTAAGAGTAAATACATCTTTAAGCATTCTTTAGTTTGAAATTGAGCCAAAAAAGGTTAAAAAATACATAACCAAAAAAATGTATATAGTTCTTAAATAAAAAAGAAACACAATAGCATTGTTCTGTCTTTCCCCTCTCACTACTGAAACTACCAACACACCAAAACTGAAATGAAATGAAAAGCAGTAGGTTAAGACAAAGGTCAAGAGAAGAAGATGGTTTGGGAGAAGAGACAGCAGCGAACTTCTGTTTTGAGCACAGCATCAAAGATATTGCTCTACTTTATCTGAAATTTAGGAAAGTGGCATTTATCCCTGTCTAACCTGGGCAAGACTGAATTTACCACTAAACTACTGGAAAAAGGGTTTCCGTTGGTGTATCTACATATTTTTCCCAAAGCCTCCATGTTGTTACCTTTCAGCTTTATAAGYAATTTAATTAGCTTAAAGTACTTTTTTTCAGAAGATTACTCCGATGCCTACAACTAAACACTTCTTATTAAAGCCTACTGGACTGAAGGCCAACAGTCTGTCAAACCCAGGTTCAGATTCTCATTATGGCATCTGGATAACAAGCTGGCAATAAAGTTTTTCTACTTTCTATTTATGAAGCAAGCAACAGGGTATCTATCCCTAGGTATTTCATATAAACTGAGAAAACAAATTTATTTGCAGGATGCCTCTCTTAGAAGCCCTAATAAGAATCTATTCATAAAAAGGACAAGATGCTACTGACTTACTCCTTCCAAAGTAGTTTATGACTGGTCATTTCCTCATCATAAATCAATGCTGTTCCTGAAGCCATTGCTAGAAACAAGACAAAARTCTCAAGACACGTATTTCAGGCAAGCATAAAGTGTGTATTAAAACATAATTCTGTTTCTTAATGAGAAGGTAATATATGCACACACTGGATCTGCTCGCATGACAGTTTCGCACTTCTGGCTTTGCAAGCACAATATGAAATCACAGAAAAGCACTGTGGAGGAACTCTGACAAGCGTGATCAGAGAGGAAGCAGAGCAGAACTAGCGACACTGATCTTGAAAGTGGATTACGCACAGGCAGAACTCCTGCTTCTCTGCGTTTTCAGGTGTTTCTGGTGCAGACAGCAGCACCAGGCAACCTCGCCGAGTCCCCCCAGCCCGTATTACGGGCTCGATGAGCAGTATGGAGGCTCCGAGCACGGCCCTGGGCACATCTGCTTGTCGCAGCCGTGCCAGAGAGACACCTACCTGCCAGGGCTGATGTGAAATGAGGTATTTGTGRAAACTTGCGTTATAAAACCACAAAAATATTTAAAATGCGATTGTAAATGCCAGAGATAGCACAGTTCCGGCTGCCTCCCGCCCTCAGCGAGCGGCACCGCCGCGGCGGAGCAGGCAGCCGGGCCCGGCCGGCGGCAAAGCCTCCACCGCCCCGCTGCGCGCCGCCGCGGCGGACATGGCGGCGGCAGGGCGGGGCCGGGCGGCGCGGCGCGGCGGGCGGGGAGGTGTCTCGGCACTGACATGGCGRTGGCGCGGGGCGGGTGCGCCTGAGAGCGAGATTGCCTTTTATTCTGTCACTTATTTATTTATTCATTTATTTAAGATTTTATATTTTTAAGGTTACAAGATATCGATTTTCTTCCCCGAGAAATCCCCTTCTTCTTCTAGGCGGCAGATGCGTTATAAAGCCGGCGCTGAAGGTAGATGTTCCAAGGGGCATTTCTCTTCTGAGCACTTCTCTGTGGAGATTTCTCAAAAACTCCTAGATTTCATTGGTGCATAGTGGAAGGTCTTACRCGGGATATAAATGAAAATTATCTGTGCTGTAAGGCCCCTTTCCTTTGCCAGAGCTCTGTAAATCAGGCCTGTTTGAATTACATTTTAATGCCAACAACAGTTGAGCTAGAATTATTTTATTAAGCTTTTAGCATACAACAAATGTAAGAGCAAAAAAAAAAAAACTGTACGGTATCCTCTAAAAGAGCGGGACATTTAAAAAAACCCTGAAATTATTACTTGTTTATTTTTACAGAGTAATAAGAATTTAATTCTCAGAAACTGTATCTTCCACAGCAAAACCAGGTTACTGCTGTTCCTCCTGCGTTTCCTAACTGGGTCACTCACTGCTGGGTCTGAACATCATGCTGACAYGGACCCGCATCAGCCGCCCCCTGGAACAGCCGGCACACGTAAAGCAGCGACAGCYGCCTTTAAATATTTACTGTTTTACCAGCAGAGACCAACACAGACTCAGCAGGATCAATGAACTGCGCTTTTGAGCAACCTACTTTTCCCCCTAAACTGTAACTTCATTATGCAATACAAATTGAATATAGGTTGTTTCAACTTCTCTTTTTCTCCTCAGTTTCTACTAGTTTTCCATTTCATATGATGAACAGTGATGGAGCAAGTGTATACAGGCCTACGTTCACCGGGGACTTGGCAGGAACACGGATCATGACAGACTGGACTTCTAGAAAGCTGCTGGCAATAAAATTTTCCGAATTTGTTTCAAAAAATATAACCACAATAGAGGCTATATTGCTGAAACAGTTTCTAATTTATGTGTTGTCAGTCACCTGTTTCGTGACTATTACGCATCTTTATTAATGTAACCTAAAGTTAAGTCAAGTTCRGTCCATCTTCATGTGCTCTTTGGTAGCAGCTCAGACTGCTGCAACTGAGGATGCCAATTATGTGGCCACTGTAATGTTCTGCATTTCTTGAATTGTTATCATTCCCTTAGCCCCTGTGGTGGTCTTAGACAATTAGTAAACTTCCTGAACTGACTTTTTGGATGTGCCCAATGTTTTATTTCAGTTAAGAAAATTAAAATGGACAATTCATTAGTGGAGGCTGACGAGATTCCAGTTGAACCATGTAAGTTCAGGATAATCACTCGAGGAAAAAGATTCCAAAATGCATTTAGCCTGTGCTAAATGAGACAAGGAGACATGAGACAATGTCAACGCTATCATTGTAAAATGACACCAAAAAGCAAATCTTCCTGTGGTTAGGAGCTAACGGAGTGTTTGCACAGTGACATACTCCTCTATTTGTTCTATTTTGATTGCTGCAAAAGTGACCAGCAGAGGGCCACCTTCTTTTACAATACTCTTCATGGCAGAAAATGAAGTGGATTAAGTAAACATTAAGGAAAAATGGAGATAACKCCAAGAAAATGGCAGGATGGACAGTATGGAAGACTACATTAAATGTACTCAGCTATGATCTGAATTAAAGCTGGTTTACATCAGGTTTCACATATTTTATTTTTGACATATAACAAAGAARCATTTTTATGTGGTTAACCAAGTTCAAAGGTGATGTGAACAGCAACACCAGAGAAAACAGGCTTGCTTACGTAGAGTTTGAGTTCAACTTATAATACATTTTAAAAGGAAATGAAGACTTTACATTCCACTTATAATACATTTCTATTTACAAGATAGGTTTGGCATGAGAAGTCTAATGATCTTTTTTACAGATAATAAGATACATATTTACAAGCATTTATGGTATCTCCACTTCTGAGTGGCCAAAGTCAGCTGGGAGTCCCTCCTCTGCCAACGATAAACCTGATTGACTAAAATAACACCCTCTTGAATATTCCCCACAAGGAGATACACCATAGAACGATGGGTCTGAGTCATCCTCTCTGTGCAGTTTTCATTGATAAGCAGCCACTGTTGTATCATATTCTGTGCTTCATAAGGCAGAATTGAGCCCTGGATAATGAATTCCACTTGACATTCAATGTTGTACTCTTGGTCACCAAGTACTGTTCTCTTTTTGGACAGCTTTACTTTCACTGCTAATGAAAAAAAAGAAAACATGTAAATCACTCTATTTACTGAAAAGTAGTAAGAAACACTACTAATTAAAGCAGAGAAATTCATTTAAAATACTGTTGTAATTCATGACGATAGAGTATGGTGATGTCTTCTCCAGCAGCAATATACACTTTAAAACATTTTTAAAATAAAGGCTATGTTGTTGAGCATTTTTTCATTGAATCATGGAAGTAGGAAAATGTAATATTTTCATAAAGGTGACCAATATATTTTTATCATCATGGTGTATGTTAGGCTTTGTGGATAATTAGATTGTCTAAGCTTATTAATTMGATATTCTAAGTGTTAATCTAACATCACAAGGCAGCCCACGTCACCCAAGCAATTCTACTGAAACTCACTTTGTTGATGTTGATGATGACCATTCAGCAGAAATAGYTGGTAATTTTTGCTTTTACCATCTTTTTTAGCTAGTCCTTTTTCATTACAGGCACGATACCAATTAACTCTACCAAGACTTTATCTAAAGTCAGCCGACATCACTGAAGTCTCTGCATTGACTTCAAATGGCTTTGCAGGAAGTTCCCAGGTGAAACTCAAAAGTATTGCCTGTCACTCCAATAAGACAACRTGAGGTAAGAATTTCTTTTACTGTTAAAATTCTCTGAGTCTTCTTTTGAGTGAGCTGTGTGTCATTAATACAACTCATGCACACAAGTAACAAGGACTCTTACTGGTAAGCTTTACTTTGGGTTTACTTACACTAGTAAGACAGACCTGCTTGTTTGGCTGCTTTTGCCACACATATTTTCCATTTTACAGTGTAGCCAACTAGACAAGAATAGAAAAGCTACTTGGTTGTAAAATCATAGATCRTAAAGAAACCTTTCATGCAAAATAAATCCTCTTTATATTTTGTTCAGAAAGAACAWAGTCTAACAAATAACCTAGGGTGGGTTAAGTCAGCAACCAAACTTTCAGGATTTAGACTTTGAAATCCTGGCAGAAATTGCCAGTTATTTTAACSCTAATTTTAAAATGTTTTAGGAAAGTTATTAATTTCTTTAACAGCAGTCATATTAGCAAGAACTTACCAAAGTTATTGTCACAGAAAACTTCAAGTACTCTTTTGTGAGTAAAGAATTCTTCCACTGCTGGACAGGTCTGGCATGCAGGCTTTGGTAGCACTGGTAAGAAATATTAAAGTCTCATCATTACCTTTTAGAATCTTTTGTATTAATTTGTGACTGTGAAATTTGGGAGCCCGCTGTTTAACCACRGGTATGACAAAGAAAATATGCAATTAGACAGTAATAATTTAAATATCTACATGCTTCCTTGAAAACATAGCTAGTGATAAGAAGGAATTTAATTTTCCATGCCCATTCAGATTGACAAAGTCAGTTATAAGCATCAAATACTGTATTATTTTTTATATAGTTATGGTGGATAGGGAACAGGTTAGGTGAAGAATTCTGTCAGTGATCCTGGGTTCCGCTGGTCTAGGATTGTGAATATATGAATTTAGATGTGCCAACATCAACCAATTTCTCCGCTTTTCTACAGAAGTTAATAAGCCTGATCACTTTTGAGGATTTGAACATTAATCTCGCAGTGTCTCAGGTTTCCCTAAGGAAAAAGAGATAATAATTCCTCTCAACTTTTCTGAGCTGATCTAAGACCATTCTGTATGTAAGTTTAGACCTTGTAGTGATAAGGGCTATTGAAAACTTTATAAATAGACTGAAAAATAGACTGGTGGATGTGATACAGACTGTATTTGTGCAGGATGATAATCACCTTCCTCTATTTACTAGACTATCTACATGTTATTTTATTGAGACTATGCTGATTAATACCAGCTGAAATCTGATCCAGATTACACTGCAAATGTTAGCACTTTCCCCTGCTATATGTACAAACAGGATACCTAAGTATGCATAGACACRACTCCATTTACAAAATTACACTGTCTGTGAACCAGATACCCTTGTCTCTTCTTGACTCTGTGGGATACACTATATGGCCGCCTTCCCCTTTCCTCTCTCCCATCCTCCATCTACCTTTGTGCAGGTATTTGTATTCCTTTGCAAGAGATGCCAGACACATGTCCTCATCTGCAGGGAATCGATCGCAGTCCAGACTGTCAGGCCAAGAGTGCCCATGGCAGGCCAGCACGGGTGCACARCTGTCACGAACAGCAATGCACATACTCCTGCAAGGATGAATAAACCTGTGCCAAAGGAAGTATCAGGCTGAATCAGTTAAACTCACTCAGAGATAACAGAAACTACTTCAACAGTAATCTTTGTGCAAAGTACATCATCTTCATTGATATTTAACATTCTCCAATAATAAAGGAGTTCTAGAAGTGCCAGCTGTGCATATTTTATGCAAGCAGTCTGTATATGGACTGGATTATGCTTATAGAATTAAGTCACAGTTTTCAAAACATCTTTTATTACTATTTAAGAAAAGATTCGGTAAAAGCATAACTTTATTCACAATAGGTGTTTCATTTCAGTGGCACCTAGGTTCAACCTTATATTGAAAACAAGAATAATATTCTGACTGTAACAAAACCAAAACATGATAYTGTTTAGCAACAGCATTCTTTCTCCCTAAGCAAACTAAAGTTTAAGTGGAACGTGTTTRTGGTATATTTTTCTCCAATGAGCAGGAAGAAAGATACCAAAATTATTTCAGATAAATAATTGTAGCGGAGGTCACCTTTAGATTAAGATAAACAAGCATTTGATTTGATCCCTGTTCTGGCAAAGAGGCTGGATTTTTGTAGTATGATGTGGTACTTACGTATCTAAACAGATGGGTGCAAACAGAGAGCACAGGAACGTCCTCACGTGAGGATGACAGTTAGTGTGCACCAGGTGCTGCCAGGTGGTGGACTTCAGAATAACCTCTGCCATGCTCGTGTGTCCCATCAGGTTGGGAAGCCTCATTTCAGAGTACCCAATCTTGTGGCACATATCCATCTCCTTAGGTATCACTACACATTTGGTGGATAATCCAATGTCAAAGCCCATTGCTAATCTTAGGAAATTGCTCAGAGCAAAAGCTGTCCAGAACATCTTCCAGTGACTCCTGGGCTGCTGGATAGGAGTTGTCAAAATCCCCCAAACAGAAGGGCACAGCAAAAGCCTTGTGGCTTATATACCCCAAGAGCTTAATGAAGCATTGGTTATCAACTGCTTACCAAATCACTTGAGACAAGACCTGGTCTTATTGCCTACTCAAGCGATTGTTGTGATAACCAGGGAGGTGGAGACAAAAGCGTGGAAGTATGTTCCTTAAAGACACAGATTTGATAGAGGGTTTCACATGCCTGACAGTGTCGGTTGCTGCAGYGTGCTATGTGGCATATTAAATTTTGACACCTAAAAGGCTTGCTGTGTGCTTTCTAAATCAAATTAAGAGATCCCCTGGAAAAATGGTTGGGCAGACAAGCTGTCTCCTAGGGATGCTGAGTCTCCTTTGTTTTCAGACACTGCTGACTGGGCAGAAAAAAACAGCCCAGATTGACTTATCACATGAAAATGTTTTGCTTGTGCTAATTGCTCGTGTCTCTTCCACTGTTTTACAATGTAGAAGATAGACTTYCTCTATTTGGTCTAGTACTATTGAAAAAAAAGCCTTATGCTATTAAGACAGCATTTTTTCTGGAAATTTAGATCTCTATAGCATGACATGCTAAAAGTTTTAGCTTCTATTGATTTCAATAAGCACCTGAAAATAAAAAATTGTTTTACTGATTAGAATATCTGACAATCAGCAGRCTACAGAACTTTCATTTATTCAAGTTCAGTGGTGGATCAAATCTTTTTTGACAGAAGATACTGTAGGACTACTGTGACTATTGATATTTATTTGAAATTAAAAGATGGTTAAGCATATGAAGTTTTGTTATTATTTCAGATGAACATGGCTCCCCTTAAACATGCTCAAATAATTCAGTATTTCATCTATTTTATTAAGTAATTATAATTACATRAAAATCTGTGAAAGCAAATACCAGATGCATACTTTTTCCATTTGTAGCATAAAAGYCAGTATTAATTTCTTAAACAATAAATAATAATAAAAAAAAATTACTGACAGAGTGCATCATTACTATTCTTAGTGTAGTACTGAAAAACAGCTATTGGCCRTATAGGTGAGGTTGAGGAATCAGTTCAGGCGACAGAGAATCTGAGTAATAAGGAGCTTACCTATTATGAATAGAAAAGTTTCATCATGAAACAAATAAAGGAGGAGAAGATTTGAAAAGCAGATTTGWTGAAAACATTTTTTTCCAACTAGATATGAGTGTTCCTTTTTATTTCCATTTCTTATTATATGATTTATTAGCATATACTTTAGATATCAATAATATGCAGGTGGATTTAATAATAWTAAATCTACTGTAAAATGTATGGCTTGATTAAAATAAGAATGTTCATAATAGTATAGCAGCTGATGTTACTGATGTTTCATTAAAATATATTTTTCAGAAACARCAGATTTTTACACTTATAACTAGATGTAGTACACTTGGACAATGTGATGCGTGGCATCTATATGCTTATACCTAAATKTTAGATTCTTAATCCTAGCATCAATGACATAAATGAAATCAACAACAAACACCCACTGATCTCTCCTTATCTGTTTTCTTTATTCTAAGCTACTGGAAAAATTACAGTTTCTGCTTAAATATGTTGAAAAAAATGACAGCATGCAAGGTTCTAGGAACTAGGACATATTTAAAAAGAGAAATGCTCAGTTTTTCTTTTGTTTCTGGCTCTGAGTTTCTTCAAATTAATGTGGTTTCTTGATATCTCTTATCTCACTTCAAAGCAGAGGAACCCGATACCTAACCAGGCTGATTTGGCCCGATAAAACACCTTGTGGTAGTATCCTTCTGTCAGGTGCTTCATGTATTCCATAAGAAGTTAAAGAGCTTTGTTTAAAACTCAGTGAAAGTCCTGCTCTTGCTGTATCTACGTGGGTATCACTGGGAGCCACAGTTTCACATGGCTGTTCCTAGTATCATTTTGCAACAAAAATAGGGCAGAAAGCTGTCTCAAACAGGGGGAAGAAGCCAGGCTTATGGTGGCAAACCAACTGCAAAGCCTCTTTGAACGGGTCTTTCATATGATCTGGTTCTCAAGCATTTGCCAAACTAAGCTAAGCCCAACTTTTATGCATGCGCATAACTACCATTGAAGTCAACAGGGATTTTACTATTAGCTTTAACCGGCAACCGGAAGCAGGAATTCACCCAGCACAGTAGCTTAAGGATATTTTCTGCCTTGGCCACCCCCCCACCACGAGTTGTAAAAACAGCCTGGGGCTATTGGCAGGTGATGTAACAGGGGAGAGACTCACCTTGTGCACAGCTCCCAGGTTCAAGAGATCTTACAGATACCTTGACATCCCTGACCCTGAGTGTCACCATGTGGCATTCAGCAACAGGAGTGAAACTGAACTTAAATACGCATACAAATATTCTCCCTTTTGCAGCAGACTTCTGCATCCATCCATGTTGTAGATGTCTTTACAGAGTCATTCCTTAATTTATGAAATTAATCAAATCCCTCTCCATCCCTTATAGCATTCTTTTGTAGTACTTTTCTCATTTGGTTGTTATCTGAAATTAGGTGGCAAGATCTCTGGGGAAGGAACCCTTTCTATTGTCTGTGTGGCCTGGCATACACACATTTCTGAGTGACGTAAGATATATATTCAGAAAAGGTATTTGGTCTCTTAATTATTTAGATGTTGCTCTCTGTGAATGTCTCATAGCTAACAAAAAAAAAATCCACTCTGTTATTCCAAATAATGAGAGGCTGGAAAATCTCATCTTACAGAGAAAAAAGCAAAAGCAATAAATAAATAAATAAATAAAAACAACTGCTAATATGTTTTGGGGTCACCTTGCAGAAGTACTTGCTAGGCTCTAGATGGAGGCAGCTTGGACTTCATAGGCCTAGGTACCCGAAAGGGAATTTCTTGACCTGACGTGCTTCAGAGAGAGCACAGCTGCATGCTTATGGCCCTGCATGCAAGCTAAAGAGCACATTTATACCCAGCAGCAGCAGTAATCTGGCAGGCAGTAGCTGTTCCCATGCTGCCCTGTGAGAAAGGCCTTGGCGGTGCCTACACAGGGGCTGCCGCTGCCTGCTGCCCTGGCCGCCTGCGTCGCGGTCCTGCCCCCAGCCTGGCCAGTCACACCTGAAATTGGGCTTGCATTCTTACAGAATGGGCTATCTGCTTTTGAGAGCTCCCCTGGAGCCATTAATTGACAGAACAGACATAACGAGGGGTGGTGAGACTAAGAAGATCTCATAAGAGCACTAATACTTCCCCTAACAAACATCGTCTCCACAGGCGCTTTCTTAGAAATAAATAATTCTGCATCTCCAAGCCATGGTTTCTTACTGGGGTTTCTCTGAGGGTAAATCATTTATGAACCACCATGCATAGAGCTGTACCTTACAGTTTCTTTTAGCTTTGGATGCGTCTCAAGGGAAGTTTAATTATCTTTGAATTTCTCGCTTTTGGCGAGCTGACTTTCAGTGAGTCTTAATTTTGTAATTCTAAAGAAAATAATATATTTGGAGGTATATTTGGAGGCTGATGGCTTGACCACTCTGGAGACTTAAGACTTCAGTGCTTCGGAAATGAGCAGCACAAGTTACTGCTTCGCGTTGCCTGGCAGAGTGCTTCAGCTGAGAACCTGCAGGAATCAAGGGCAGAAGAGGAAGAAACTCCCTGATTTTATAGGTCGGTGCAGACTGTCAGAACGATCATACAGTGGCTACCCTTCTACACTGCTTCTGTTTTGAATGAAGTACTCCTAGGGAAATGACATGACTTTATGTATTTGCTGTAAATTATGAGGCATAATGATTCTAAAGGCCCTTGACACAGATGAAGAATTATTATCGCTGGCTCTGAGAACAAAAAAAATTATTATCCATATTGCCAGTCATTCGTTTTTGTTTACCATCTTCTGTGAGAAAAGAGGAACATTTGGGGGAACTTCTAGTTCTGGTCTCTTTTGACAGTCTCTGGATTCCAGATGTTAGCTGAGTCAAACTGCTTAGCCTATACTAGTTTCAGCAGCAGCATTTATTAAGGAATTTGTCAATTTGACACTTCTTTTCCCTGCATTCACAAGTCACTTTTAAGCATGGGAAAGATTTTGGCTATGCTTCTGCATTGACTTAATTATTTTGATATTCTTCACGAGAGGATGCCACCTTGAAACTCAGTTTGACAGCAAGCCATTATCATTTATCATTTTTAGCAAGAATCTTGTAGAGCTGTCATTAAAAAGGCACATGCAAATTGCTATTGCTTGGAAAGGCAGATCAGCCATATGCTGACTTCTTGGCAAAGCTTGGCAAACACCCAGTGTTGCTATACCATGGTTTCTCTTTTTTTGCAAATACTTAGCTGCTCATTGATACAGTGTGGAAAAAACTGTCATGCACTTATACATGCAGTTGCTTTTAGGAGCACAGTAATCTGAGATTTACTGTTATCACACTGACTAAACATTTTAATTCAAATTATATAATAGCTGAAAGGACTGCACTATTTCTAACAGTAGTGACTTCTATGCATAGCCTGCCTGAATGAAAACTGTATAATATAAAAAAATACATTGTTGAGCAAACTATCAGAAGAATTGCAGATGCCCAGTCAAAATGTAAGACCTGAAGTTTAGAGAAACTTTTCTCTCAACGTCTGGATTCCAGCTAATTCTCTTTGAAACTTTTGAAGAAAGCTGTGTGGTTGTTCCATTAGCCACAGGCTGTATTTATTGTTCCTGGATATGAGAACCGGTCACCTGCTGATGGACCCTGATAACATGAATAGTTGTTGGAGACTACCTCCCTGCCCACCTCTGTTTCACTTCCTTTGACTGTTACCAGGGAGACAGACAGAGATTAACCAGGAGCCACTCATCAGATCTTATAAGAAATGAGACTGAAATTTTCTTCAAAGAAACTAGGAGTTTGAGAGCAAGCTAGCAGACCTAGGGATTTTTGGTTTTAGTCTAAGCATTTTTGCAATATTCAGCTGCACAGTCCTAAAAGGAGGCTTCAGACAGACGGTTGTCACTCTGATAACAACTTTGCTGGATCAACATGCTTCTTCTGTGGGGCATCATTTATAATTTTGTTTTATTAAAAAACAATTAGGCAATGCATGTGTCTGCAAAACAACAAAGGAAAAGTCATGGATGGTTTTGAAAATGCCTCTAATTTACTTATCACAATGGCTTTTTCATTGCCTCAATTAAAAAAAATAGAAATACAATTTTTTTATTTAAAATCCTTGTAAATATTTAATGCAAATAGTTAAAGGCTCACTGCCTTGACATACTAAGAGTTATCCTTATCACTGGTAATGGATTAATTGAAAGGAAATTTTGTTTAATAGTGAAAGAAAGTTTAGGCTTTGGATAACCCAAATTTAGTTWCTTACTCTGCCACAGGCTTCCTGTATAACCTTTAACTCTGCTGTATTTTACTCCTCCACTACAGAATTAGGATAATAATACTTCCTTATTTGCAGAGGATGTAAGAAATTAAGTGCATTAGAATATGAACTGTTCAGGTACTACAAAAGCAGGGAGGAGGCATATGAATACCTGCATATATTCCAACAATACTCCCTAGAGGCACAAGTGTGCCGAATACGACACAAAACCTGAGTAAGTGCATTTCCTAAGTAGACCAGATAAGTCAGTGATGGGAAGAATAGATGACTTGTTAATCAGCTGCAGCAAAAGCAGGCACATAACTCATAGCTTTGTTATTCGAATGCAGTGCGATATTCATTGACCTGTTCAGCTCTCACGTCTCTGCTCTAGCGATATTTTGCTCACAGCTTAGTGGGAGAAGTCGCATAAAGAGATTTTAGCGTAAGAACTCAGATGCTGTGCTGACCTACAGACTAGCAGCACATTCTCAAAACTATACTCAGGCAATATCCATTGCACTGCAAAGTGAGATCTTACGATAGGGGCCGTATYGCTTAAATGCTATGTTGGCTTTCAATACCGTTAGCTTTTAAGATAGCACGAAGGAGAAGAGAAACACTGGGAAGACAGTGGAATAAAGAAAGTGGAATTTTCAATATTCATTCATAAGCAATATGGCAGATTCAAAATTTTGGGGTTTTTTGCTAAAGTTTTAAGGTCTTGGAAGCAAATTCAAGATTATGGCTTTCAGGCAGGAGCAAAATACAGTCTGTCTTAATTTAGATTTTTACACTATTGATCACGTACTACATAAACACCTTTATATGAAGTCAATAGTAATAGTCACTTGTTTTCCCTGAGGTAAAAAATTAAACCTCTTTTTTTTTTCTTATTTGTTTGCCGCTTTTTTGCAGCAAACCTAATTTTGCCTAGGTTTCCTTTTTATTTTTAATTAGTTTTACTGGGTTTCAATCTAGTTTTGCTTGATTTCTCTTTGCGGATGAAGGGCCATTTGGCAGATAGTGTTTTACATATTTTGGATGTAATCCTGCTGTGCAGAAAATTTCTTGTTTGTTTTTTAAGCTTGAGAAACAACTTTGGTAATCTTCTGTTTTTCGTAGTTGTATCCCCTCCCGCGCGTAGTTATTAGTGGGCAACTACAAATAAAACAAAAAGCTAGGTTAAAAGGACAGCGTGTTGAATAATTTCCAAACTTGCATGAAAAAAAATAGTAAAAGTAGTTTTGAGAGTGCTTCATAAGAACGTAAGGAAACAACTGTTTTTGACTACAAGTAAACAGCAAGTCTATGCCGCCTGTTTGTAGTCCACTGAGAAAGTAAACAGGGTCATCTCGTCTATTCGCAATACTCTGTCTGTGGCCTGTAGCCAGCTACTGATTATCAGGATAAGGCAAAAACACATTAAGTCTTGAAAATTATGCCTGGCTGCTGGCTGTTGCTGGAGATAGCTCTATCAGTTAAGCGAGTAAAAGGCTCCGTGAGTGCGCCGCTGACTCCAGCAGCCCCGCGGCCGGCCCCTTTCAAGTTACTTGGCAGCATTTGGAGCCTAACGCYTATGTGCTCCAGCCAGCCGGAGGAAAGAATATCAGCATTTGGTGTTATAATGGCAAATATATATATATACACACACACACACACACACATATATGGCAGGCCAAATTCACTTCTCATTAGCGCTGTTAAAATCTGTGGGCCTTGAGCATGTGTTTAAAAGTCAAGCTTTAGCCTAAGTGCTTTGCTGAATAAKGGAAACTTAAATAATAGCGAGAAGGTTTCAAAATTAAATGTGTTTAAAATATCTGAATTGAGGTATTGTAGTCAGATCCTGTCTGAACAAAATTGCCTCTGACACTAGCACAATTTTTTCTAGAGTAAAAAGTATTCTCTTTTCATGGTTTGAAAATATATTTGAATGTAAATAACCATAACAGCGTTTCCCTTACAAATGGTTTTAGTAAACTGAAGTTAGAAAAAAAAGTGTCAAAAAATGGCTGAAGTTATGCCGTGTATATGAATCTCAGAGTAGTGTCGGAGATTATTGGATTCCTGGTTTTGTTTTTTCTTTTTTTGTTACAAATCTGTCTCCAAACCATGAATTACTATTTTTAAGAGCATAGATTTACATTTGAAAATTCCATAAAGAAAAATATTTGATAATTCCTAGCCTTTACTTTTAAATTTCTGTATTAGAGCATTCTTAGATAGAATTTTTTTCTAAAACAATTTCCAAACTTTTGCATTCAAATACACACCTGTACACTAAGCTTAACAAATAGCTGTGTCCTGAACTCAAGTGTTTGTATAGAGTCAGTTTTAAAAAAATATTTTGGGACTCATAGGAAAAAAAAATGTGTAGCTGGGGCAAACCCTTAAGGAAGGGTCTCTGCTTCAAAAATGAGTGTACCCATTCTTAGAGAGACAGTATATATTTTTTACCTGTCTGCTATGTGAATATTCAATTGTAATGGTTGGGKTTTTTGTGTTATTTAAGCCCTGCGCCAAAAGGGTAAGCCTTGCTGAAGGCTGGAATATTCTCTGCTTCTTATTTTCACTCCATTTTAGATATTCCCTAACGCAGTTTATTACTCTGCCGAAAACACCCCACATTTGCTGTTGCAGCAATCGCTGATCTGCTTTCCTTCAGGATGTGTCCTGTAACGCTGGAGGAACTCGAAACGTTTTACAAGTTTCAGTTAAGTAAGCCGCAGGCCTTTCGCGCGAGCCGCGCTGGTTACCGGCGCAGAGGAGCCGAACGGCGCTCCCCAGCTCCGTGAGAGAAACCGCTCCGGAGCGACGCGGCACCGYGGCAGGCGGGCGGCTGCACCCCGTCCCCCGGCGGCTCGATCKTCCTGGCCGCCCGGCGCCACCGCGGGTTCACAACCGCTATTTCTTTGCGTCGGTATCAAACCACCATGGCTTTCGCCGCGCTGTCGTGCGGGCACGGGGTGGCATCCCCCCGGGTAGTCTGCAAGCCGCCTTGTTTCTCTGATCAGAAATGTGTTACAACAGCTGTGTAGAAGTAATTTCCATCTTGCACAGTTACTAAAGCTTTCGATTTACACCCTGATGGGCTCACGTGATGCCTTCAGCTGGCACCGGGATGTAGAGGATTGAACAGCAGCAGCCCCTCCAGATCCGCAAGGCCTCAGCAGCTGCTCCMGCAGAGAGCGTTTCCATCGCTGTAGTGACTGCCCGGACGGGCCGGAGAGCTGCGGCCACCGCCGGCTGCCCCCGCTTCGTTTGGCAGGACAGCCCCGTCAGCAGGTACAGAGAGTTCGATTAAAAAAAAACGAAACAAACAGGGCCCAGTCTTCAAATAGAAAGAAAAAAACCCAACAGAGGCCACGTGCTTTGGAAAAGGTGGGGAAGGAAACAACCTTTCCCCTTCTGCCGGCCGCCAGCCTCGGCGGGTCCCTGCCCCTGCGCCGCGGCGTGCGTCACGCGCGTGCGGGGCCGCTGGTGACATCAAAGGCATTTGCTGTCCATTACCCTATCTGGAAGAGAGCTCACTGATAAAGAAGTCTCCACCCTAATGATTAAACCCTATTTGGATTGAAATACCTGGATGAGACCCCCCCCCCTTCTGCCTGCAGGCCAGGATTAGGCGGCCCCCGACTCCCCTTTGCTGATCTGGATGCAGAACATACTGTGCCTGTCTGCGAAATGTTGTGTCATTTGGCTTCCACAGTCAGTTACCATCATCCCGGGGCATTTTTTTTCCAGTGGTGCCAGTGGAAAATGAAATTGAGAGGAATCCACCCTGAAAAGCTACATGACAGCTAGAGCTGAGTAAATAAGTAAGGGAAAAACTGCAGAACGTTCATTTATAAACTGTTTAAAACTAAACAGTGCTTGAAATACTCTTTTAAACTAAGGCTTGTTTAGGATTATTTTATGAAGCTCAGAGAAGGAAATCTGAACAAGAGAAAAAATTAATTTGAAGGTATATTAAGAGAGGCTGATTTTTACAGAAGGAGCCGTTTTCATTCCCTAAATGTTAAGGRTTTCATGCTGGTTGCAGTGACCGAAGATTGATGACGGTAACCCCAGGAGGCTGTTTTCATTATGGAAACTATAGAGGAGTAAATAGTTTAGCAGGGAAGGTATTTTGAAGACTCAAGAGCATTTAGAGACAAAAGATTTGTGATCGGGGCTCTAGTTTCAGACCTGGAAAGAGCTTGTTTGCCTGAGAGTGTCTTTTTTTTTTTTTTTTTTTTTTCCCAGTTGTATCAGTTTGTCTGGTAAGAACTGTTACCATGCCCCCTAAGCCTTGCCTCGCTTATATCTGCGTCTCTACATCCACCTCACTACTGTTAAATGTACTAACGCAGGAGAGCTCTTTCATTGCAAAAGAGAAAAAATATATTTCTAGGAAATATACCTAGAGAGTGCAACCTGAACACTTGATTGCATAGGCAAATACTCCAAGTGTTTGCATTCTTTAATAATTAGGGTCAGATGTTGCCATCCTGATTCGCACTGAACAGTGTTTTTCTTCCCRATGTTCTATGAAAATGGAATAGAAGTACTGGATTTATTGACAGGCTGATCCTGTACTCAGGGAAGTCAGTGGCACAGTTTCCATAATCCACGATTAAATCCCRAAAGCCAAGATTCAGACCATTTTACTTATGTTGAAGTTTACTGTATACTGCGCTTTGCCGTATGTCCTATTGATTTCAGTGCCGTTCTCACGATAGACCTCGATGTTAGTAAGCCTGACAACGTGGCCAGCATAAACAGGCCACCTATCCCACTCCTTTTGGTAAACTGTCTTTTAGGAGGTTATATAAGAATGTTTGCTCAGGAACATGATAGTTAAAAAGATTCAATAGGGAAAGTACTCTTGCCTCCAGCACAGCATTGTGCAGATGCGGATACCAAGCCYGAAAAGGCACAAACAGCGGCTCCCACCGAACAACAGCCCAGGGACCCCTGTGCTTAATGGACTCCTTACACAATCATCCTCTCCGTGCCTTCAGCATTTGATTTACTTGGCAAGAATACTATCTGAGTATGTGAGATAAAGCTAACATAGAAAACTAAGGGAAACCTTCAACTTTTGCCTACTTTCGTATTTCATGTTTCTTTTTTTTTCTTTTTTTTTTCTTTCCAAGAACAAATATCCAAAAGGAATGAAACACTTCTGGTTCAAACTCCRTAACTAGTTGTATTAACACTGACAATTCTTGGAGGGTGTGAAAGAGATTTAATCTTCTTTAAACCTACTTCACTGATCACAAAGGATGTAGGAACCAGCTGATGTCATGTGACCATATTTGAGAAGAATTTATTAACCATAAGGGAACCCACAGCCATCTTCTGCTATGAATTTGACACATTAGGGAAAGCCAGTCTTTGAGGCACAGCAACGTTTGCTTGCTCAGCTCAGCTCTTCAGCCCTTCCTGAGCATTTTCTGATGGGAGGCCAGCCATATCCCACTGCTACGGTTTGAGGTTACAGTGCAGAATGAATTTGCCATTTCCATTAATAATTTATTCCTCAAAGTACTTTAGCTAGCGCTGCCAAACACTAGCTATGGAAAGCAATTCAAACCTGGAAGACATGCAGTAAGTTCATAGTATTAATCATATCAAATCAAAATAACCACTAGGTCAGTCATAAAGTATGAAAGGCAGTACAATCAAAAGCCACTGAAAAACAAAAGGAAAAGTATTTAATACTTGGTTAGACTTAAAATAGCAATACTGAATAGCTACAGTAATTAATGGGTAAATGGATATAGTGAGCTCTGATTTGTGAAGAGAATCTCTCTTGTTTTAGAGTCTCCAAATGGTCCTTGTTTACATATGGTCATAGTTTCACACTGTTCTGRTAACTCAGCAACCTTAAAGTACTAACAGAGTGTTCTTGATTTAGTTGGAAGCTTATTAATCAACATTGTCTTGAATCTCCTATATAGTCTTTTCTTTGTTTTAAATGGAATCTGTGCTCTCTAGTAGTTGTTTTCCTTCTTATCTCGTTATTATCTTTTGCACTGATSTATTATGTAGGAAAAACTTCATTAGGGCAAATTATGTTGTTATGACCCTTACTAGGGGCTTAGTCCAAAACTTGTTAATAGGAAATGACAGATTCACAATGACTTCACTAGATTTCCCAAATAACAGGGAAAAATATGTATTATTTTCCTTTTATTTTTGGGATATTGTAATCTTTTCAAGTAGAACTTTAATTTAATACAAACCACCTAAGACCCTGAAATCCACAGGCTTTCTGAAACCAGCAGATTCAAATTTGGCCACTGTCAGCTGGCACTTGCATTTATGGATTTGTTTTGGCCAGACCAGATAACGGTATCCCGTTGTGTTAGCAATTTGGCAGAACAGATAATTGTGGTCCAGTACCTGGAAACATTCCCTGGCACAGTGAGTTCACTAGCACAGCCAGAGCCTGTCCAAAGCACAGCTCCCACCGGCTCTGGCTGCGTGCAAGCACACACACAAGTACTCACAGCCCAGTCCCGCAGTGGACTAAATGGCTGTGATCTCTGGAGCAGTATAATTTTACTGTTTTAATAATCAGTCAGTTTCTCAGTCATCTGATCGAATTGGATTAGGTGCCCATCTTTGCTTGTCACTGTATCAGTAGCATGCGTTTCACTGAGCTCTGAGCCCCGTTATCTCAGACCCCATCCAAACCCAGTAAGACATTTCCTGCTCTGCACAAGCATGTTTACCTCCAAAGAATGTACCATAGCCAAAAATGAGAAAATTCTCAAACAGAATCTGAGTATTTTCTTTCACTACATTTAATTTSGTTGCTTCACTGTTGTCCCTCACAAAAATAACAGTGCATTTMAAATACTTCAATGAAAGCCATAGGAGTTGCATGCCTAGATTACCCAAGCTTAGCTGGGAAATTCGCCCCACCCTCTACTGAACCAGTGATGAAACAGACCTTAGGATGAACGAGAAAACTCTAGCATGGAAATGTAGCCAGGCTAAGYGTAAGTGAACTCTGCTTGTGCAGCAGTGTAACAGCAGACAAAAATAATGAATCCTTAAATTACTGGTCCCTATTTGCCTCCTTGCAGAGGGATGCTGTTCCTGGTAGCTAAATTTCATGCAATYGTTCCCATGTATGACAGCTGCATGTGGTTGCTAAATGACAGTTRGTTTTCAGATCACTATGTTGCTATCCTAGAAAACTGCAAATCTTTTGTGCAAAAGAGCTGCYCATTAACTGCTACTCCATGCAGTTTTAAAGGGTGTCTCTAGGATGTAAGTCCTTTTAATTTTTTTTTCTTTTTAAAAATGCTTCTTAATTCTTAAAAATACTTAGGAAGAGATTTTAAATGTGGTAGTCCCTATAATAGCTTCTGATAATATTTGACTTACTTACACAACCAGTTACCTTACAATGTAGTTAGAAGATGAAGTATTAATCAGCAGAGACAGCAGGTGTTACAAGCCCCTGTTCTTTCCCTTTTACTTGCTAAACAATAACCTTTGTCTGAAAACAGGCCCCCAAAGCTACCCTCTCTGTTCTTGTTCTCCTGCATTCAGCACATACAAGCTCCTAGCAGTAGTACTCAGCATTCCAATGATTAATACGAGAAAAGTCACTTTAAAAATGTGCATTTTTAATGCCTAATTACCGGGCTTCAAACATGCACAGGCCACATGACAGCSTTATGAGAGTATTTCATGCCAAGATCCAGGGAATGGTAATATCTAACAGCGGCTCTGACCTAACAATTCTACGATAACCTTAGCTGGAGCAGACCAGAAACATCTGATGTTTGCATCTGAATAGCTGATCTGAAAGCAGGAAGCTCAAAATGTCCCACCCAGCTCATATGTGTATTAGTTCTGAAGTAAGAATGAAGTGGATCTTCTAAATACATTTTGCAGGCCACACATCAGCCTCACCTCAGTGTTAACCAACAGTGAACCAGAAAATAATCAGGAGGTCAAAACTGTGAGCCACATCTGGCCATTTTAAAAAAATTTATCACCATTTTCAAAATTTAACATGAATGATGACTCTTCAATGCAGCAGACACTGTAATATTTAATGGGACAATTTCTGCTCTAAAACAGCCAGGAGGCATATAGGTTTTCCAGGCTAAGGTCCCACAAATGCTGCTAGAACTCTACTAACTCTGACTTGGGGATTTATATGTCACAGAGGCTTGCTGACTGTCAGCCTCTAGTTCTTAAAATCATGCTGAGGAATGTGTTTTTAAGTATTTAAATACTGTCATTCAGAACAAAGCAGAGATGTTTGCTAAAATCCAAGAGGCTCCAAGAAATAGAGGGCAGTAATATAATCGAGTCAGTTATGTGGCTGACTTGCTGTTTTGGAAATGGGAGGCAGGTTAGAATTTGTGGTCTGACAGATTTCTGAAATAAACTACGTCAGTAGCTCATATTACATGAAATGTACCTACAATATTAGGTTTCATACCGTTTCCTTATACTGAAAATAGTATTTTTAGGAATGATTATGTATTTGGGAACTCRTATGGGGAAAATAAAACATTATTGTGCAAAAAACAAAAATCCAACTTTTATTTTTCACAATACATTTCAAGTACATGCAGAATATATTTACATTTCTCCTTAACGCAAACAGTATTGGGTTCTTATTCCTGAGTTGCTTAGCACCAGTAGACAGAGCAAATAAAAACCTAGGAAATGTTGTTTCTCCCTTTGAAGCAACAGCTGCCTCCTATGCAAAAAAATCTACTTTTACCACATTTCTTTTAATGAGCTATTTATACTAATAATCTCTACTGCTGTTTCGAGCAGGTTTTTTGTACTTGAATCTCTTTGCAGAAACATCATGCTAAGATTGAACAAGCTTTTTTAGTGTTCGTAATTTTACCCTACAAACTGTTTACTGACAAGACAGCATAGCAGTACTTTACTACTTCCATCTTTGCTAGCACATACATCAAGATCTTCTCTTCAGTTATTTTAAGCGTTTTGTATTCCTCAGTTATCTAGAAGAAATAACATTATTTTCCTATGTCTCATGTARGCTAGCTGCTTCTACAATTCTAAGTCACAATCAAGAGAAGCAAGTTCACCTCAGCCAATGGAGTTCTATAGGGCTTGATTTCACTAAAGCTAGAGAGGCAAAAAGAGTTTAAAAAAATGGAAGAGTTGGTATTAAAAAAAACCCTGCAAAACAGTTTTTCAATGAAAAAAATGCTCCAAGTCTGACTAGCTTTTGAGCCATTTGCCAGAACCAAAGCTGTTGAAATTCCATTTTAACTATAAAGGAAACATTTTTTAAGGAATTTTGACATTCTTGTACCTTCCTTAACTGGCTCCATCAAAAACTCCTAACTCCAACAGGCACTTTTCTCCCTTGACTTTTAGGAGGACTACAGGGCATGTTCCCAAAAAAGAAAACATTCATTAAGTAAAAAATAAAGTTCCTATTTAACATAATTGTGTAGCCCAAGCAGAAAGTCAATAGTGCAAAATTGGCTATGACTCCTCAGCATGCCTTTCTCGGTGACCTGTTTCAAACTACATTCACTACTTGCTCTTTCAGGCATTCCTGAAACAACCGTTTTTAATGACTTGTCAAGTACACCAGAAGTTCAAGGTTTTTGTTACCATGTCATATCCCTCAGKGCCTGTCTCAGCTAATCAGTGTCCATCACAAATAATTTTTAAATACTGGTATTTACAGTTGTTTCACTAAAGCATTCATTAAGAGAAACAGAACAACTGTGACCTGATTAAGCTTCTGTTTTAAAACGCTTATTAAAGCAAAATCTAAGTAATTTCTTAGTTGTTTTTCATAGATTTTTTTCAAGTTTTCTTCTGCTAAGAACYGTTTCACTCAGCAACAATACACAACAGTATACTGCATTGGGAATTACACATATCCAAATAGTTAAAGAGATTACCATTAACAAGGAGAAGCAATCCCACAACAAATTTCTGCATCCCAGAGGTTTGCCAATTTGTTTTTTCCTCTGAGAGATTATTAGGAACTAAGCACCTAGGAAAATACAGTAAATGAACCCAGATAATAAGAGGCACTTACAAAGTGCCTCACCAGTATCCCACAGGAACTCAAAAAGGAGCTGTCTACTGCTGGTAAGGCATCTCAAATAAGATTGAGGTGCCTCCATCTCTCCCCTCCCGTCTCCCCTGAGAAATTAAGATGAGTTCCACAGGCTAAAAAAAGAAATAGTTATTATTATGCACCTGGTGTCACCTCTATACACTGTGAACAAAACAATTTGCTGTAGGTCACAAGAATAGCTGCACTGTAGTATTTTTATTCTCATCTTATTTTCTATGGTGTGACCTGCATGCAACTTTTTTTCTAACATCAGCAGGGCTGAATCTCCAATCAGTATTCCCCTCTAAGAAGGTGCATTTTTTAAGTGATTGTTTCAATATTAAAATGCTAGAAAATTACAAAATTTTAGAAAACCTTATAGTTTCTCCCTAGAAATCCTTGACCMCTAGTCTATTAAAAGAAACTGCACTGTATTCAGACTAAAATACGGTACCCCCTGAAAGTKACTGTTTCTCTAGTGACAGTTCACTTCATGCATTTGGGAAATCTTGTCCTACTACATCGGTTACTTCGCAAAAGTCTGGGACACTGACACTTCTCTGCTTCTTGCCTCTTGCAAAAATCTGTCGGAATTGGTTGGAGCTCAGATCTCCACTCATGTTCGACACAGGAAACAGGCATTCATTCAGGCTGCGTCTCTGCCACCTGCTACGCCAGCTGACGTAAAAGAAGCTGATGAGCCGCTCCAGGCACATCACAAAGGCAGAATAGTCCAGAGGAACTCATGCTAATACTTCTAGCATTCAAGATAGGTCACTGGCCTTAGAGAGKACTCACTGTGCATCACTGACATAGTCTGTGCCTCAGCTTGCTCGGAGTGGTAACTTGCACTCTTTTGACCTCTGGTTTGAAGAATTAGTTAGTTCTACCTGCTCTTTTGAAGATGACACTGAGTTATCACAATCTGAATTCCATCATGCAGAAGGGAGATGTGGATAGCAATGAGTATCTGGATAGTTTTGAAATGCTAGTCCCAAAGGCATCAACTTCCACAAGCAGAGTAAAAGACACTGCTCTTTTACAGTGCAGATGAAACAGATTACATCCAATTTATTTATAAAAGTTTTATACACCTGAAATATCACAAACATTTACAACTTTCTTGTTTTCTTCTGAGTTCTGAAAAGATCAAGTCAGATAATTACACTGCTGTCTCCTTTGACTCTGATGTTTGTGGTGGCTTGAAGTTCAGTATCTCTTTATAAGTAATACCTGGAAAACAACAGAAGAAAAACAGTGCTGCTGGTATACTCAGAAAAGGTGCTGCATAGACTTGAGCAAGGGCAACTGCCATCATGGTTAAGCTTTCATCTAGGTGAGGAAGAGAAAGGCTCTTTAGGCAAAAAAGGTAGAAAGACTAAAAAGATAAGGAAATCAGAGATGATTTTATCCTAAGTCACCATTTTAGATTTGAAGAATTCAGCCCATACTGAAATATTATAGGTGCTTTCAAAGGGATGCAAGTGGTGGCTTTACAATGCAGTGGGCGTTACCTTCAGCAAGACCTACTGGACACAGCAGAATTAAAAATCAAGTTCACATTCAGAAGTCAAAATACAACCTTCCAAAGTTGGATAAAAACTGGATTCAGACGTAAACCTCTGCTGAGAGAGTCTCCTGCAGTGACAGAAAACAACTAACTTAATTTTAAGGCCAGCAACAGTGGCAGCCCTGAAGAGTCAGTAGGAAGCTTTCCCTGTTCTACACACTGAAAAGGACATGTTACAGAAATTATTTATTTCCTACATTGCAGCAGATGGGTGGAAAGACACACAGAGAAGTAGAGGAGAGAAGCCATTATTAGAAGGAAGAGAAGAAAACCTTTGGGGATGGCTCCAGAAAGATCTGATGAGAAGAACACTGGCTTGTCAATAGTGTTTCTCAATCTTACTGCTGTCTACTTTACGAATTATTTGGRTGATCTTTTTATCTGTTCCTTTTTAAAACCATCACAAAATTGAACTCACGCTTCCATTCATCCAGTGGAAGATCCATGTTATCAAACGTGTCATCGTATTTTTCAGCTTCGATTTCTTCCTCAGGATCATGAATAGGTTCAAAGTAAGGATGCATCAAAGCCTCAGCTGCTGTGACTCTCTTCTCTGCATCYAGCACCAGCATCTTCTCCAAAAGGTTTACAGCTATTCAACAAAAAAATACCCACTGCATTCAAGTCATACCATTGATTCCAGCTTGTGTACAGTATTGTTGCCCTGGGGTTATTTTAAATAAATACTGAGTTACAAAACAGAATTACTGGGTGTTTGTTCCACAGCCACGAGGTCCCTCTAAGCCACACARTTCAGTGTTGTGAACAGACTGGGACACGTACAAAGCCTGATGCAAAGCAGAAATGCTCTGCTGCTTCCAAAAGCAATACAGCCACCTCACCTCAGCTTCTTCAACTTCTGGCTCCAGAACCACTGCATTTAGGGTTGTACAGGTGCCTTTGCATACTGCTGCCACTGTGTTGTGGTTCCAGGGTGTATTATGACTTGACAGCAGCAGAATGAACAGATGGATGAAGAACTAATGAGAATTGCTCTGCATGCAACCAAATCCAAGCCCTCGGCCCCAGCAGTACACTTTGAGACGCACTACAGCTCTCCATGATCAGAATCTCAGCACAGACTTTATCTGCTACATATTCTGGACCTCAGATGAAACACTAAAAAAATATATGAAAATCTTACATATTCCTCTCCAATGGATTTTAGATTGGGGAGATMTAAATGATCTATGTGAGACTGTCAGAATGGGTTAGTGTAAACAGATAACATGACTGATTTCTTTATTCTCCCTTTTTCTGTTACGTTCCATAAGAATGTTTCTGGGTCAGGTGGAACACTGAAAGGGGAGMGACAACAGCATGCAACAGGGAGCTGCAACTCTTGCCTGTCACATCATGGATTCTCTCCARACTTCTCTTCCAGAGCACGAGCAGTTGTTCTCTATGAAAGGAGCAGCCTGACAGACTCAGAGGTGACAGGAAGAGTGTATGGAGTTTGCTATAGCTCAAAAGGTCAGTCAATTAACTGAGTAGTCAGGTAAGAATTGCTTATTGATCCTATTGATTTCCATTGTAACTGACCATCGTATTTTAAATTCTTAAATAGAGAAGACTCAATTACCCTAATTTATATTTTAATAAAACCTAGCTTTCTGAGTTCTCAGGTTGCTGGAGAACAGATAAGGTTTGGGCAGATCCACCTCAAAGCTCTGGCTGACTGTCATGTCACAGTTGTGTGTACTTGGTGTGCTCTTCTAGCTGTTTTTATCTATCAAATACAAGCCAGTTCTCCTTAGGAATGCACAGAGGTTTCTCAGAAAGTATTCATTCCATCACTGAAATGTCACCTTTCTATTTGCTTGCATGTCTGTTATGGATCAGAATCGGCTTTCATAATTATATTTCAAATATAATACATAGGAAAATTTATTACAGATATTTCATTTCCCAGGACTCCTGAGAAAGCAGATCCAGCAAAAACATCAAGTACAGGCTGGATCAGAGCCTAAAACACAAAATACTTCCTTTTCAACTCTTCTAAGAAACATCTGATTCCTGGCAGGGTATAAGTTTGGCTAACTTCAGCCCTTAAAATCAAAGTTATGAATTATGGAAAGCAAGAGGTAGAACAGCATGAGAACCATCACATAACTGTCATGGTTATCACATGACTCATGTTACTGCTGCTGCCTCCAATACAAACACAACAACAAAGTTTCTTACCCAGAGGATTCGCGTACTTCAAGATGGATGCAAAATCTTTTTTCTGAACTTTTGGGAGGCTTTTGATATAGTTTTTTGCCTTAAAAGAAACATGAGTTTTGAATTAGAAATTTGAGTTGTTTGTACCATGACAACATTAACTTTATGCTTAAAAGGCAACTTTTAATGATGCTTTGATACCACATCGTACAAATGAATTTGTTAATTTTTTCCTATAATGCTGATTATATTCAGATTCTTGCTGAGAACCTTTTAAATCAAGCCTTAAGACTGTGATTAAGAAATGATATTTAAATCTTAAATTATTAGTGCTCAATATTTAATATATTAATTAAAATTAAAATGTAGGCATCATTTGAAAGAATAAAAGCTATACTTGTGTTTATAGAAATCTTTAGAAGTCTATATTTTAAAGTAATTTGTTAGTATTTAAATTCTATAGTTAGTCTAATAATTAATTTTAGGTGCCTTATAGTAGAGATTTAAGGACTMCAGAAAGATATCCACACAAGAATAGGAAGGACGAAGTCAGAGACATCCGCAGAACAGTGAGTTTTCTGAAGAGGTTCATATTTTCAGTATAATTCCAGTGAAGACAATAATACAGCTGATGCCTAGCTGTTCATATGCTACACATTAGGAACTTTAAAGTATTTAAATTTATAGATTTTTCAAGTGTTCTAATCATTTTCTGGCTCCCCTTAATCTCCTGTAGTTATTTTGGATGCCCAAAGCACTTTAAGGTGGATATGCACCACCAGTGGTCATTTCAATATATACTATCACAGTCAGTCTAAAATCTGAGCATGGCTTAAGTAAAATTAAGACATAAATTGTCAAAACAGAATACTCACATCTTGACTCTGCAGTTTTTGAACAAAATCTTGAGTTGGTGTGCCTGTTATTTTCATTATTTCTGTGAGTTGGTCCAGATCTGAATACCAGAAATAAGGAACAAAGTCTTTCACCACAGCAAAATTAAACATCTTACAAAAATTGTGTTTCTTTGCAATTGGAAAAGAAAGCACAAATCAGAACAAAACAATGGCAAGTAAGATTCATAAAAGATGAGGTGAAAGTTCTCCATTTCTCTTGCAAAGGCAAAGACATTGAAATGCACCGGAAATAAAATATCTTATAACTTGGGAACACACAACTGAATCATTTACAAACTTCTCTAATATTATCTGGCCCCCTCTAATATTTTTGGTCAAATTTAGTCAAAAAGTTACTAAGTTTCCATATGTTGCATGACAGATAGGTAGAGGAGATACTGGGAGGAGGAGAGACTCTCATTAACATTCCCATACAGGAAAAGGTTGTATTATAAATTSAATAACCATCTATTTTGTTTGATAATGTGTCTGGACAAGAAACAAATACCATATCCATTGTCCAGGTCTTTCCAATACTAAGGTGACTAAGTAAGAGCAGCCAGCGCTATTGTGGAAGCAGGAAAAGTGATAGGGAATAGCAGCTGGTAGGGGAAACAGAACCAAAATCAGAGGAAACCAGTCTTTGTTACTTTTCCACACTGAGCAACCTGATTCCACATGCTGAAATGCTGGAAATACAGTAATTGGGATAAGGCATCAGAACAATCTCTAGTATTGTATGTCTTAAAACAGCACAGATTATTCAGTAATAATATTAACTGTTTAAGAAGAACCATCATAGTAACAAGGRGAACAATTCTGTAGAGAACAACATTGCATCTCATTTGCTACTCTGATCATCCCRACTTACAAGTACATACAAATTCCATGAACCTCTGTAGAAAAAGGAAACGGTGGGTAATGCTGACCAACCAACCAATCAAAAAATCCCATACCGAGTCTGCAGGATAACCTGTTCATAAAACTAAAACAAAACAAAAAAAAAGCCACTAAAAAGTTATTTATTTTTTTTCCTCACAGCTGAATTCATAGCTGTATTGTCCTGATAACAGGTCAGGGACAACTACATTAGGATAATTTCTTTTATAACAGTGGCCATAGAATTTTGGCARTACTTCTGAAATACCCCAAATCCAATACAACTAACTTTTATACTTTTACRCTCATACATTTACAATGCAACTTGAAAATTATGACTCTTTCATTTCTTATTTATGTCCTAGAATTCTCAGGGTTAGCATTAGCTGAGAAATGCTATCTGTTAGTTAACTGTTGTCCTTTAGCATGCATTTTCCTATTTTCTTGTTAAAAAGTGATGCATACTTAAAATCTGTACAGCTGAAWTAATTTGATGTATTTTCCTTTTCTGTAGCCTCTGTCACTTTTTTATAAACACAATCTTTTATTTATTATGCTTTTCCTTACACACAAGAGAATAATAAGATCCATGCAAAGAAGTCCTAACCTTACAAGTAAGTACTTAAGTATAGAGCATATTTATGAAAAATTTAAAYAAGTATTTGCAGGGTCAGCACTTTATTGACTGGAACTCCACAGGGGGAAAAGCAGTGCAAAATGATTAGTTTGAGCTGTCAAACATGCAAAACATAAACCCCAAAAAATTAAAAGTAAAAAAAAATTTTGCTGTCCTCTATTAATACTGGGTAACTATCACAACTATCTCCAATGAAGTATCACTTACATGTTTAAGTGTGTTTTGATCTTAACTATTTTCTTAATTCCTCAGCAATGAAATGATATGACAATGTTTTCTGTAAATGTAAAATATCTTTTAGATCGTAACAATTTTTGATAAAAATCTCAAAAACTATGCAATGGACCAGCATGTGCATAGAAGTCTGCGGGGAACCTACTCTTRAAAAAAAAAAAAGCTCTTTCTATGAACACTAAATTATTCACTTGATTCAAGATACAACTCAAAGATCACCYCTCTCTACTAAAAAAATGTTCAGTAATACCAATTTTAATTTGCAAATATATAAACTTGGTACAAATATTAAATAGCCAACAAATTAAAAAGATGAAAGTTAATTTACTATTATTTTCAATTTATGCTCATCAGCTTCTGAATAGACTTACAACAATGCACAAGCACCTATCATCATTTTCTTATCTTAGTGCCATAAATTCACTGAGGAAGGATACGATCGTTTCCTTTGAACAGAGGCCTCCCAGTTATCATCTCAGCCATTATACAGCCCACAGACCAGATGTCAACTGAAAAAAAAACAGCAATGTTAAATTGCTGAATATTTGTCCATTTAAATACAGATGAAGTTTAATTTAAATATATATTTTAAAGAACTGTAATGTTTATATTTATAGTCTTTTAAAAAGTAAATGTGTGCTTTGCAGAGTATGATAAAGCGTATACATAAAACTGTTAGTCYTTTTGATTAGGAAATGAAAGATCATCTGCTATTATGCTGAATCAGTTTCTCACTAACAAGCAGATGTATGTAGGAAGTAATTTTTCCATGCTTTCAAAACTTCCATGGTTATCTTGGTGTTACGTGAATCCTCTCCTCCTGCCATTTTTCCGTGTCAGTTTGAGTTAGAGTCTGCCCATCTTGGAGAAAGATTACAGGCAGTAGAGCACAAGAATGTAGACCAGACTGTTATATCTGTATACATTTACAGWATTTTTTTCCAATAACCTTGGGACTTTCTATTAGTTTCAGACAATACACAAACAAAATCACCCCCAAATTAACCTCCCAAACATCTGCAATTTATCAACAAGGAACTATTTCATAATTATATTATTATTTCCACCTCCAGTTTCTTTCACTTCAGAAACGAAGAAGTGGCTATATATTGCCTGATGCAGTGAATGCTTCAGCTCTGTTAAGACTGTTCCGAAGAGATGCTGACCTGTTTGTGTATAATGCATCCAGTTAAGTATGACCTCTGGGGCTCTGTACCACCTTGTAACCACGTAACCTGTCATCTCACTGTCTGTATGCCTTGCCAATCCAAAATCCAGAATCTGTAATGGAATCATAAAGAACATACTGATCAGACAACCTATATACCTATTTCATACAGACTTTCCAGATATGAAAAATAAGAAAACACAGCAGTCTGCAGAGATTGGTTTATTTCTTCATCTTTTGCTCGTTAAAGTGCCTTGTTCTCATTAGCAAAATCAAGACAGAAGTAGCAAGGAACTTTAGAATTATTTTTTTACATCACATACTTCTATGCGACACTAAAAGGTGGAACACTACCAGTAAAGAAAACAATAAATGCTTCAATTTTRGTTATAAAGATACAGGTCATATTCAGTGCAGAAACTCCCTGACCATAGAATAAGTATTATATTTTGTCAGGGCTGAAAGAACAGCATCCATTCTAGATGGTTATACGGTATCCACTGATCTGATATCCTAGGTGGCACAATTTTTAAGAACAGTGTTCTAGTATTATTCTGAAATAAGGACATGCCATTATCTTCGTTTTATGAATAACTAATACAAAGAAAAGCTTTCTCAAGGTCACAYTGAAAATCTGCACTAGGAGTAGGGAATTACCATTATTTTGTTCCACTGAGTTCCAACCTGCTGCTTAATTACAGAACAATCCTCTGTAAGAAACTCAAGGTCAGTACAATTTTTTAAAGGATTATATACAATTCAGCTTATTTCTGAAACTCAGAGATATTTATCTTTGGCTATAGTAAAGTCTACAGCAGCAAGATTAAAAAGAAATGTTACAGTCTTTTGTCAGCTTCTACAAAATTGGCTAACATAAGGACCCAGCTGTATGGACCATCAAAAGATACATTTGGTCAATAGTGAGATCCATTCCTGGAATGACAGTTGGTTTGTAATTTATCAGTATATTCTTGATATTAACAGGAGAAGCAAGGCCCTGGGTGAGGAAAAATTATTCAAAATAAATCATCATCATCTACAGATACTTAAGCATGTAGTTTTGCATGAACAGCCACTAGTTTCCACGTGTCACGTTTCATACATATACATATTTAYAGAGCAGAAATTTTCACTAGAAGCACCTGTGCATCACAGTACCAAGGGTGATGCATTTGTAATGTTCTCATTGTAATTAAGCATTTAAAAATACCTAATTTTTCAATAGGATAGTTTCATCATTTCCCGGGCACTAACAAAGAAGGAAACTTATATTTTTATTCATGATCAAGAGTAGAAAATATAARTGTTATAGCTTATCTTCATTGCCACATTTAAAACATCATTTCCACATCTCCTCCATAGTTGTTGATTACCTAGCCATTTAAAAAAAGGGGAATGAGATGGAAGGAGAGATATTTATTGTTACTATACAACTGACTATGACAGAACTTAACACTCAAAAACTTTAGGTACTGAAGAGCTGCTGGAATAAAAATATTTGCAATAGCAAAATACACTTTTGTATACAGCTTTCAAATTTATCATATACATATTTTACATTATATCTTCCCAGCAGCATCAGAGAGGAGAAGGGAAGAAAAAAAGGAAATTTTGCATAAGAGTTCAAAAGCCACATGTSATACCATTTTTTCTGACACAACAGTTTAGGACTTCTCCATACTAATGTTTGTGAGCTGGAGTTATCTGAAGCATAATTTGGTTTTGTATTTTTGTAAAAGCAGAAAATGTCAGCAAGAATGTATTTGTGCTATGCTTTAACTTCAGATTTTTTTTCCATTAAAATATTCATTTAGTCTCATGAGCAAATTTATCCTTTTAKTATTTAAAATTAACATGGTACCATGTCAACAACAGTATTCATATAAAACTATTATTCTGATACTCTGCCTGATCTTCAACCTTTGAGCTGGAACTTCCAAGACAATTTTTAGAGCAAGTTTGACCAAAATCATTTTTATATCTTTGGAATAATGAGAGGAGAGCAGAATTCCTTCAGCTCTTCATGGATGAGCTCTCCTTGTCAGCAAACTTAGTTTTCCTAACTTGCTTCAATAATAGCTTGTAACTTCAAGACTGCAAAAAGGGCAGGCCTTTCCCTTAAGGGACTCTCCAGTTGAGAGAGTCAGACCAAAGAGCCAGAGGCTCATCTGCAAAAATGAAATTGATGATTTATTTATTAATTATTAATGCTGTGGCAACTTGCCTCCAGCCACACAGTTGCTAGAACTGATGCAAGGGAGGCTGCTGAGTGCACAGATATGGGGAAAAAGGATTGGACAATCCCTGGCAAGTATGATCTTGCGCCAGTGTAAACCGACTTAAAAAGTGCACTCTCAGAGTACGGTCACATTCTACACATTATACCTAGACTGCACACACACAGTGAAAATGCAAGTGAAATTTAAATTATTCTAGTATAAGTGAGATCAGAGTTAAATCCTTACCTTGATTTTTTTATGCACACCTCTCAACATGTTACAGGTTGCTTTCTGTTCGAAGAGTGGAACACTGTTCTAACAACCAGTAATTTCCTAATTACAGATTTGCATATTTCTTCTGTATAGGATACCAGAAATCATTGCAATACACTGGACTGCAAAATTTGCTCTGACCACTGAGAAACATCAAAACTAGGGCTTAATGCTAAAGCTAATGGCATTTTCACTATGCCATTTCACAAAAAGATTTTCTGATATAGAATTGTTTGCCTCAGTTTAYCTAAAAGTGTAAAAATATCCAAGGTAACAGAAGAATAAATTGTGTTAAGTAAGGAAATACAGTGATCGTATCATGAAAGAATGTTTGTGACTTGGGCTTCACCTCAAAATCTAATCCTATAGCTCAATGGTGGGCTGTGGGGGGGGGAGGGTGATGTGTACATATGTAACTGGTTTTTCCAGATTCTCTCCTTTCCCCTACTGAGACCTACTTACAGTTTGGCAACATACTTCCAAAGGCCAGAAAGAAGCAATGGCTTTTTGTTTTAACTAGGGAAATCCTAAAACAACAGGATCCTGAACATTCACCCTGTCCTACTGAGTTTCCAAAGAGTATAAAATTGTATTACAACAGGTAGGTACAAGTGTATAGCTTGTACATCATATACTAAAGCACATTTTTGCAGTGTTCCACCCACTTTTATTTTATTTAATTAAGGGAGAGCTTTACAACCTTTGATCTGTTTCTGTATCTCCCAGCTTGCAGAGTTAAGACTTTTTGTATTTGTTCTAAGCTGGAATTCTCTCATAACCAAACACTTGCCATAAAGTCTTGCTTAACTTTTTTAAGAAGGAAAAAATGGTCTTAAGATCTAAATGTAAACTGAAGACTTATATATTAGGAAAGAAGAACCCTCATTCCAATTTACTAATGTTTTGTGAAGATGAGTAAGCCCATCAGGATTCAAGCATAGGACAGAAGCAGCAGCTTGATTTTATAACTAGCTGAAAAACACAGACGAGCCTTTCAGATGGTTAGAGCTATGAGAAGATAGATGACAAAAATAATTATAGAAAATTAATAATAATCTATTAAAATATGAGAATAAAATTAACTGGGAGTTGGAAGCAGTATGAACCTCCTATCTCTACACCCAAGAAAAATAAGCTATAGTCTTAAAATGTTCAGTGGTAAGTACTACAAAATTCTACATAATAATGAATTATTTGTTTTCTTATAGCAAACTTAATCTACACAGATGAACAGATACATTTTGCTAGGTCAGGATACTTTGCATAATTATTTCCGTGCATAATTACTGGAGTACAAATATTATGTTCTCTAACAGGCTGAATGATTGGAAGATTYCCATGACAGATAAGAAACTGAATAATAAAATCAAGCAGGTCAAAGTCACTATTTCAGTTTAATGATCTAGAAGGAGGCTTAGGGTGTCAGTACCTCCATGTACAGGAAACAAATTACTATTCAGGTAGACTCTGCTGAGAACATATGCAAGGAAGAATCAGCTGGAGTGGCAGCATCCACAATTCAGGACAGATACCTCCTACAGTGAGTGCTACAGTCCTGGTCCCCAAGTGTGCATGCCAGCTAAGTCCAGTTTCCATGCTGGGAAGAGACTTGGGTGTGCGTCATTCTCCTACCTGTCTTTGGAAGGAAGCTCAGACGGGTAGGACAGGAGTGCATCGTGGTGTATGTCAATACTAATGCTAGTTCTAACTTTTAATAGYGCAAACGGAATAACTTTAAAAAAATTACATGTTCTTGCTGAGCAGTTTTCGATTCCTCTTATGCCTCTCTGAAGTGATTAGCTATTTTATTATCATAAAAACAGTTCTCCATTACGATTTTCTTCTTGAAGTCTTTTTAATTAACTGATTGCATAGCAATATAATAACATTCACAGCAACTTACATGAAAAGGCTGATTATTACACTTAGGCACAGGCACTTGCCTGGGCCCACAGCTGCTACGCAGACTGCTGCGTAAACACCAAGCCAGAAGACAACAGTTTCAGTTGTTATATTGCCCTTCACCACGCTGGAGGTACTGAGGCCACTAATCAGTCCAACAATGTCACAAATACAACCTGTGGCACAGACTGACTGACCAGCGATCGTCCTCTGTACGTSTTAGGAGTCACATGAACCAATCCTCAACCAATCCAATTCCCCATTAACATCCTATACTAGTTTCCCAGAGCATCCTATCTGGACTTAATGTCGTTATCACTGATATTCTGGGCAACTTTTTCTAATTAGAGGCACAGTCATTTCTTGTGCTTGGCTCCATAATGATCTTAGAAATTGATCAGCACATCTACCATTTGTGTGAAACATACATTTACTTCCATCAAGGACATACAAATAGGAGACTATTGGATTCCCAGCATTCAGGGCTTTATTTCTTAAATAAATATTTATTTTAATTAAATGTGGTAACTAAACTCAGACAAATGGAAAAATAATTATAAGGATCAGTCTCCTATAATTTTTTTGAAGATAGTTACCATTTCCATCTGATCCTCTTTCCTTTAATTTTCTAGTATTCAATACTTCTCAAAGGTCATGGGTTAAAATCCTGGCATATTACTGAACCAGTTATCAATGTCTACAGCTGTTGCTCACATTGTTTTCTGTGGTGCATTTCTAATATATTTGATTATTTGTTTCAAATAAACACTTCTTACCTTCAATTCACAGTCTTCATTTACAGCCAGGTTTCCAGGTTTCAGATCCTGTAGATACAATCAGATTTGAAATGTATTTATTTATTTTGCAGTAGRCAGAGAAAAAGCACTCTTTTTAAAAAATAAAACATTTATTTCATTTAGGTTAAATGGCTTTCATACAACTACTTGGAACAGCAACATGTAAAGCAATGACATCAATATAAATTAGAGAAGAGTAATCAGAATAAAGAGAAGCAAACACACAAATTTGGCTTTATTTCATTATGTTCTTCCTCTCTCAAACAAATTATCTTTTGTTCCACTAGTAGTTGTAAGTCAGAAAGATACTAGTAGTTGTAAGTCAGAAAGATACTTGCTAACAAAAGAACTTAGTCATCTTAATCTGTATGCGGTTTGAATATAAGTGTRTACCGTTTAATACTACCACAAAGTTAAAGATTCATATATAGTCAAATGGAGTAAAATAGATTTCCTTCACTACTTCTGGACTGTACATATTGAATATCAAGATCTACTTAAAAAAGACTCCATATTGAAGGAATTAAACAAGATTTTATGATCATATACAAAAGTTTATACTATATTCTGTAGGAAAATGAAATTCCTAACAAAAGAAGTCAACTGAATGAAGACTGCAACATGAAAACAATTACTAACCCTCTCTAACTACTATAGAGACTTCTACTGATCTTCAGAAGTTGTACTGCTAAGTTTAGCAACAAAGGAAAGAATACTGGCACCATTTAAGAAGATTTTGCAGTGTTAGTGATTCTTAGATATTCATAGTTACAGAGATAAGTTTTCCTTCAGCTTTTGCAAACCTTTGTTTGTCACATTTTAACGCACAAGATGTTTAGAGGAATCGTCTCTCAGAATTTAATAGTCACCCAACAGTTTCACACAGGATATAGATTGAGATCAGARGGGTCTGAAAGAGAAACAAAGGGGTGCAAAGGAACTGTCATGAGACTGAGAAGTTCAGGAGTCAGCAAGAGGGAGCTCAGAAAAAGTTGGAGTTTAGATTATGATTACAAGAGTGGTGGAAGTGAAAATACCCACTTAGCAAATTATTCTGGCAGCTGGCATGATTTCCATCTCTACCTTAAACCTACTGTACAATGTGCACTTTCTGTGGTGCTCCTCATATTTTATTACAAAAGGCCAGTTTCTACTGTTCTGATGCAAACAGAGTCTTTGGTGAAGTTATAGTTGGCACTATGAGTTTACCATTCAAAACTCATCTCCTTCACAATGCAGAAGGGATTCTACGCAGGCAGCAGGGATTCAAAAAGAATTAGAATATCCAGTTTCATTTTCCTCGGGAAAAAAAAAGAGGTCTTCAAGGTTTTAAAATTTGGGGTTTTCTTTTCAATTTCTATGTGTTCACTCTTCCCTTAATACCTCTAACATTAACATGATGTTTAAACAACATTTAATTGTTGCTTTTCAAAGTTTACTCTAACGTTTGTTAAAAAAGCAAGAAATCCATTCATCTTAATTTATATGCTACTTGCTCTTGYGGAGACGTAAACTCTTTGTGAACCTGAGCTTTTAAGAAATCTAAAAGATGTTAAGAAATCTAAATCTAAACCGACTTCAGTGCAACTTGGGTGCCCACCTTACACTGATGTAGCCACATCACTTCTATTAAACAAACAAGCAAAAAAAAAAAAAAAACAGAGGCAAAATGAAAATGGAACATCGTAAATAGAAGTTCAGACATGTTTATGTGCATGTTTACACACAAATATGAATCACATTATCAGAATATAAACATATATTATTTCCACTTACCCTGTGAATTATGCCTGATGAATGAATATACTGTAAAAATAAAAAACATTTTTTAGTTAATGACTTTAAGAAGTTGTCTGGGGGAGAAAAAGTCCTTTTTCATGGCGCTAAAGTGACTTGAAATTAGAAAATGTTGATACATTGTGCAGAGGATCTTTTTATCTTTGTTTTCCTTTAACTCTCAGTAAATGAGCACAAGCTGTACTACATAAAAAAAGAATAAAATGCTGTTCCAAAAGAAATACAAGCASATAGGTTAGAAGCAGTGATGATTAAAAAGATATGTAACAGAAATTCATATATATTTTTAAGTATAGTATTCTGAATAACTATATACTTTCTACCAAGGTCATTATAGAATGATTTCAAGAAGAGGTCTTAACTGGACTCCTACATCACACTTCCGGTTACAGCTTTCTAAAGAAAAAATAGTTATTAATAATAAAGCTAGTATTTTGCCCTCCCCTCCCCTAATACCTAGGTATCAGTAAAAGAGTTTGAATACTCCTTCAGATCATATAGTTCTTCTAATTCTTTCTATATACAAAAGCCTGTTTCCAGTTAATTTTGGTACTGCTAGATACATATGTTTATCAAAATTAACCCTACTATTTTATATATCAGAACTGCTCTCTTGCAAAAGAGATCTCAACTGTACTATCATAGTTTCAATGCCTATGCTTCAGCAGGAATGCATTTTAAGAAAGCATTTAAGAACACAATGTAGTCTAATCAAGATCTTAATTGAAAAATCTTGTTATATGCTTCAATGCTTCCTGAATGAAAAGTCTAGAAGTCATACTGCAGGATGCTTTCCCTTATCATAACCTTCCCAATGATCTGTTTGAGGGCTCTGAAAAATCAAACCAACAAACTGGATGCCCAAGACTAATTCTCCTGGGAAGCTCCAAAACGAGACATCTACTCAAATACAGATGGCTACATCTAYGTCTGTCACCACAGCCTCCCCATTACAAACGGAAGGGTATCTCTAGTTCCCAGTTCCTTTCACCAGCTGAATAATGCCCTAGAAAAAACTGTTTTCTGCTCTGACTGTCAAGGAAATCTCTAGTAACTAGTTGAGACGTAGATGCCTGTTTTGCAAATACTGAAARGTGAATCACACCCTTGATATTTGTCTTGAACTGACTTTAAAAGGCTGCACTGTGACTACACTGGAGCAATCCCAAGGAGGAAGAAAGAAAAATTAACAGTCGCACATCTGTGTGGGTGGTTTTCTGTTATTCTTTTTTCTGCATATAAAATATATGACAGTTCTTGAAACAGATGATTTTTAGCCTATTTCTATACCAAGCCCAGATTCAGTAAACTGCTAGCCTCACATGTAGTAGTAAAATATACCTGTTATTCAGTACTAAAACAAAGTAGCATATATATTGCACCACAACACCAGTTACCCTTTTCATGATGCTGTTTTAGAAGATTGTCTAATGTTAAACTGCTACAACAAAGGCCTTTGGGATTATGATTAAAAAATGTAAGAAAGCTAGGCTCCTGCCATGACTTAGCTTTCTCGAAAAGCCTCTCTTTCTATATCTGTTACAGGGGAATACACAGACTAAATTGACTAAGTCAGATACCTAACATCAGTGAGCATTTATGTTTTTGTTAGTCTATTTTTTACAGCTGGTTTATTTCACTATATGTCTGTCTGTCATCCTAGATTTGGTGTTCTTMCACATTTTGGCTAACATAATAGGAATAGGAGGTGCAAAAAATTAGAAAAGTTCTATCTTAAGGCAGAACCCAGCCTTCTTGTCTTGACAAAATGCACTGTCACTGGCAGTTCTACAATAATTTACGTTGCAAGGAACCTCTAGAGGTCATCCAGTCAAAACTCCTGTTCAAAAACAGATCCAACTAGACAAGGCTACTCAGGGCATTGTCCAGGCAAGTTTTTAGTATCTCCGAGGATGGAGGTTCCACAACCTCTCTGGACCCCTGTTCCAGTGTCTGACCATCTCCAAGATGAAATTTTTTCCCCCTTATATTTAATCAGAATTTCCTGTGTTTCAGACTGTGACTGGTTCCATCTTCTCCATACACATGAGGACAATGAAGATAGTAGTAACACGAACACAGGTATCTTTTCATACAGCTGCACACCCCAGCTTGCTCAGCCTCACCTTGCATGTTCTACACTCCAGTGCTTGGTGGCCTTGCTCTGTCAGTCAACATCTTTCATGTACTGGGCAGCCTAAAACTGTACACAGAACTCCAGACATGGTCTCACAAGCACTGAACAGGGGGGAGAAAGATCACTTAACCTGCTGCCTACGGTTTTACAGTACAGCCCAGGATGTGGTTGGCCTTTGTTGCTGCAARAGTGTTCTGCTGACAGCAGTTCCTGCAAGACCTTTTCTGAAAAGCTGCTTTCTATCCATTGGGTGCCCAGCCTGTACTGTTGCATGGGTTCTTTGGCGCTAGATGCAGGACTTGACATTTGCGGTAGACGGTAGATGAATTCCTGCTGCGTATTTTTGGTTGATTAGGGAAGTTTTAACAWCACCAGTAGAAATTGCTCAAGTGTTTCATGAGATTTCCTCGAGTTGAGGAAACAGAATGGCTCCCCAGAATATAGCCTGTAAGACTACAACAGAAAATGAAGAACTATAAAGCAGTATTTCTGTCATGGATGTGCATGAAGTAGATCAGGATGGAAGTAACAAGATGCAAAAAGAGGAAGTCTGACAGTTGTACACAGACATCACAGATATGTAATATATCTCTAAGTAAGCAAGCTCCCAACAAAACCTGTTAATCCAATTCATAAATGAAAAAAAAGCTGCTATCTTCTGCAAACAACCATCTTAATCAAGGATATCACAATGACCACTTACTTTCTAAATTATTTCAGTGTCTTCTCACTGAAGCTTCTTGATTCTCCAGAGCACATATGCTATAAATATTCTGGAGTCTAATCTTGCTGATATGACTGTACACAGTAAGGAAATAACTAGCAGACTTAGTCTGCATCTAAGAATGTAGCATGTAGAAACAGGAATTAAAGAACTGCAGTGGCTGAAGTTTTAGTAAAAGTCAATCTCAACTGTCTGGGGAGAAGAGCACAGTCTCAGGTGTTCTCACCGCTCTGAGGGTTTTATGAGTTTTCACAGCACAAAAATCATACCAAGACTTTGGGGAGAACTCATGTATTTTCTAAACATTCCTCTTAATACAAGATTACTGAGCTTACATGAAATAGCACTTATTTCTGGTGCTAATTTAAGCATTACCTTTTCTGTTAGCTGCAATATTGTTGCCTGTGCTGCAGGTTTTTTTAAGAATAGAAATATTTTTTAACTTCATCTTATTTCTACTGACAGGTAACAAGAGTGGAATTATGCTAGCCTTAGTTTAGAAAAATTTCCATTTCAATTCAATAATCTTCTGAAATTGGATCCATTTTTTACCMATTTTGTTCATTAACTAATCCATTTATTGTCAGATTTCATCATTCTTAATATGGAAAAAATATTCAAAACACAGAATCACAGAATGGTTGAGGTTGTAAGGGACCTCTGGAGATATTCTAGTCCAAGCCCCCCTGCTCAAGCAGGGTCACCTAGAACACATTGCATAGGACCCTGTCCAGACAGCTTCTGAACATCTTCAAGGAAGTGAACTCCACAACCTCTTTAGGCAACCTGTTCCAGTGCTCTGTTACCCTCACAGTAAAAAAGTTTTTCCTTACGTTCATACAGAACTTCCCGTGTTTCAGTTTGTGCCCGTTACCTCTTGTCCTATTGCTGGGCACCACCAAGAAGAGTCTGGTCCTATCCTCTCTATACCCTCCCTTAAGCTATTTGTAGACATTGATAAGATCCCCTCCTCAGTCTTCTCTTCTTCAGGCTGAACAGGATGAGCTCTCTCAGCCTTTCCTCATATGAGAGATGCTCCAGTCCTTTAATCATCTTAGCAGCCCTTTGCTGGACTGGCTCTGGTGGCTCTATGTCTCTCTTGTGGTCAGGAGGCCAGAACTGGACACAGACGTGGCCTCACCAGGGCTGAGCAGAGGGGAAGAATTACCTCCCACAACCTGCTGGCAAGGACATACCCTTCATAATGTTATTACTACTAAATGTGAACAATATTTGTTTCAAGAATCCAGTTAACATAAGCCAAGTGCCATCGGGCACAGGAGTTTTTCTGCATTACTCTATAGATAATTTTTCRTAGTATGCATAAATCCTTGAAAGAAAGTTTCAGACTGTGCTAGCAAGCTATGTAACAGCTGTATAAATTCTAAGCATTCTTGCCTGTATATGTAACATACACACAAAATACAAAGCTAATCAAAAGGGAATTAGAAAAGATTCAGGAGAAAGTATTCTAGTGTGCGAAATGAAAATGAGAAGAGTGACTTGGCAGGGAAAGGAAAACTGAAGCGGAAATGGGTGAGGGGAGAAGGGAAAACAGAGAAGCAGAAAGAACAACCTTAATGTGAACAAAAGACAGTAAATAGGGATGATAAAAAGGAGAGAACCAGAGCAGGTAAATATTGCCATTAACACAGCAAAAAAAGCTTGAAAAGATGATTGTGTGGCCCAAGGGATAATCCTTCCATTCCCAATACTACACAAATAGACACACAACTGCCGCTTGCATCACTAATCACTAATCCAACTGGCATTCCCTGCAGAAGATGGACTCAAGACTGAAAGAGCTGAAAACTCCAGTCCCATTCCACTTACACGAAGACATTTATTTACAGCTTGTCTCCTGTAGTCTTTGACAATCACTAATTTTTCTGTCAAATAAAAATCAAAAGACACAGCGTATTTGTAAAAYCTTCTAATTTGCAAGTTCACACTTAAATAAAATTTAACGCTAGACTAAARTCTGACTTGGAAACAGACAAAGGCAATGGATCATTGTTTTTAAGCCATGTCAAATCACATTGTTTTTTCCACCACAACTGAAGTGAAATTCTGATAAATTACAAGGTTCACAAGAGAAAGGAAATGAGTATTTCATTCTCTACAGAAGGAAGACAGGAAAATGGCATAAACATAACTGACAAACAAGACTGTATAGACTTACAGAGCAAAGCACTGAGGGCTTGATACAAATCTTCCTGAACTCAACATGAACTTTCCATTGACCTCAAAAAGAAAAAAAAAGTTTTTTCTTTTTAAATTAAGCCTGTGGAGCATTTAAGTATATAATCAGTTCAGAACTAGGCTACAGGAAATACAAAAAAATTAAACGTSCAGTGAACTGTCTTGGGGCCTTAGCAAAAAGGTATCTATTTTATCCCTTCACATAAAACCACTCATACATTTTTACACACATGCAAAACAGACATGTAAACAGGTTGTTACAACATGAGTCTGAAATGTGGCAAAAATAAAGAACAGCATTCTTGCCTTTGAGTAGACTTAACTACAGATACCATAAAATGCTTATGTACTTTACACAAGGGACTGCATATTGCAGTTAACAACTGTATCATCAAGTAGCCAAAACAGAGYCATCAAAGTAAAGAGGTGAATAAAAAAAATAAACATTATAAAAATGAGAAGCCAAGCTGGGGAAATTGGAACAGTTTTAAAACAAAAATCTACAGAGTTGTCTACTCCTTCTTGTCAGGTATGGCAAGTATTTTTCCCCTATAATGCTTTAACTGAGTAAGACCCAAGTTTCCCAACAAAAAGCAAGTTTTTTCAATAAAACACAGATGTGCTACCTTTAATCCAGAAATATCAGATCTTTACAAGCTTCTCATGCAAAATCTGGCAGAGTCTTTCTTACATAGCCAACTTACTGATGTCTTTCAAAGAAAAAACAAATTACTGACTAATTTTCCTTCYTTCCCGTATGCTAACAACACTGAATTCAGCTTAATTGTCCACTAGCATGGACAATGCYACAGGAAAGTCCCTCAAATAAAAAGCACTGGAACATTCTTGTTATCTCATTTCTTGAAGATATTTCCAACTAGGTATGTTGGCGGGGTTGGAGGAATTAGTGCAAGGAGACGAATTCAAAGTTTACTGGAACAGGTGAAGTAGTAAAGATTGCTCTCAAATGTTTGGCTTGCAGTATCAAATAAAACATCAGAGTCTAGTAACTATGACTTATTTCCTGCTGCTAATTTTGAAGTAAGTACAGCTGTGCTCTTTAAAAATTTAGGGTGGGAGAAAAGGCAAAATATTCACATGAACCACTGCTAACAAAAGATCTAATACAGTTACAGAAAACAGAGATACCAGTTTACTAAGATTATCTCAGTATTTCTGCTGGTCACTTAGTAATAGAATGAGAAATGCTCCAATTTTTATTAAATCCTGGGAATCCCAGCTTACATCAAGAACTTCCTGCTCATTTTCTCTTTTCTCAAAGTCCTGCTCTGTTTTCTTCAGATATGTTCCATTATTCTTCAGATATACATCAGTTGTTTCACTTGCCTTCTACATGTACTGATCCAATGAGCTCCAGAGTCAACCTTTCRGGGCCCACAAACTCTGTTCAGTAGGCCTCGACATAACCTAGACCACTAGAGCAAAGTACATTTCTAAGTGATTTCACTGGAATTAAATTCATTATTCATTCAGTCCACTACATTCAGCTCTGAATTCACTGAATTTTTATAGTTCCTATATTGCATCTATTGTCGCACCAAAGGGAAATGAATAAAGCAGGACTCAACAATAAAATACACTTACTGAATCTTGGGAAGGGAGTAGAACAATTTACTTGACCTTCTGTACCTGTTAAATATTGAGGGACAGAGTAATCATGGGCACACTGTTCTTGCTGTTCTTGTCCAGAAAGAGCATGATATCCTGGGATTTTGTCTATTTTGAATAGTGTTTGGCAATACAAATATAGATCTGGAAGAGCAATACACCTTTCTYTATAAAATCCAGCTTGGTATTTCCACCACACAAGCAGTTCCTTACACAATGCACCTTCCCTGCAAGCACAGATTCCACTTATCTCTGTACAAGTGGAGAGAGAACTCTGCCCATACTTTGTAGGGCAGGACCATAAAAACAAAATTRTTTAGTGTAAGGAGCAGCCAAAGACACCACATTCAGTTCTAGACTGTGCTGTTCTATGGCCTGTTGTAACGTAAGTCTGCCAAACAGCAACGAGAACTAAATGGCTGTCACTGCAGGAAAGCCAGGCTTCAGCCTGCAGAGCTAGGTCAAAGACTCACAACAATAACACCCCAACTGCATTCTGAACTTTTGTTGTAGTACAGAACAGCTTTCAGAGTAACCTACTTCTTCTCTTGGAACCATGCCACCAAAARAAATAATAAAGGAATAATAGTTTTTTTGTCATCAATGCGTTGCACACCCAAACAATAAATATTGTAATTTAAGACCTGAAGTACCAGTTCAGATTGGGAAGTATTTTCATATTGCATTAATACAGGTTAGTAAGGAACTGGGAGCTCAGGGAGGACCTTCTTTTGTGCTGTAAGATACAAGTTCTGTGCTGTAAGATACAAGTTTTAATCACTGTCCACTTTGTAAAAGCAAAATATAGAAAAAAATCCACTAGCGATAATAAACAGACTAGAAGAAAGATGAGAAACATACAAAGCCTACGATAGTTAGTAAACTTAGAATCATCTTTGTGGGAAACAAAAAATGTTCAAGAAAAGTTGTAGAGATGGCTCTGCAATCCATCACAAAGAAGTTTAATGAGACCCAAGGGAAAAAAGCTAGAGGAGTATAAACACCTTTATTCCTGGCAAAGACAAGGGGATTAAACAATCAGGGTTAATTGGGCTTACATTCTGGGTTACTCTCTGCAAAAAATGAGTCAGGAAAAGGCCTCAAAACTAACTAAAGGATGGAGTTTTGGTTATACTTTGTTCAAATACTTGAAAAATTTACATTTAAATTATTACTCTCCCACAGAAACTATGTTTAAGCTAAGTCATGACTTGCTGAAAGAACTACCAGATGAAGTTGTCTTCAGCAACCCACCTTGAGCAAAGCCCACSTTGAGTTGAATCTGCTGAGGGATGTTAAGGGCAGTAAAAGGGCTTCTACAGGTATATCCGCAGCAAAAGGAAGATCAGGAAAAATATGGGCCAACTGCTGAATGGAGCAAGGGAGCTGGTGACAAGGGACAGGGAGAAGGCCAAGATAGTCAATGTCTTGTTCCCTTCAGTATTTTCAAGACTTGCCTTGYCCTTACCAACAGAGGGKGACTGGTTAGAGATGTGAAGGTTGGGGGCAGCCTTGGCTGCAGCGACCACAAGATGGTGGAGTTYAGGATTGTGCAGGAAAGAATCAAAGCAACAAGCAGGATTGCAACCCTGCACTTCAGGAAAGCGGACTTTGGGCTCTTCAGAGACCTACTTGGAGGAATCTCATGGGTTAAGGCCCTAGAAGGAAATGGGGTCTGTGAGATCTTGCTACTATTCAAACATCACTTCCTCCAAGCTCAAGAGCGGTGCATCCCTATGAGTAAGAAGTGCGGCAAAAGGGGCAGGAGACCTGCATGGGTGAGCAAGGAGCTCTTGGCCAAATTCCGACAGAAGAAGAAAGTACACAGACTGTGGAAGAGGGGACAGGCTACTTGGGAGAATTATAGGAATGCAGTTAGGGTATGTAGAGATGCGGCGAGGAAGGCTAAGGCCCAGCTGGAACTGAGTCTGGCAAGGGATGTCAAGGACAACAGGAAGGGCTTCTTCAAATACATCAGCAGCAAGAGGAGGACTCAAGAAATGTGGTCCTGCCACTGAGTGGGGCGGAGGCCCTGGTGACAAGGGATACAGAGAAGGCAGAATTACTGAATGCCTTCTKTGCTTCAGTCTGCGCTGCTAAGGGCAGCTCTCAGGAATCCTGCAGCCTGGATGTGAGGGAGAAAGTCCAGAGAAGAGAAGACTTTYCTTTGGTTGAGGAGGAAAGGATTAGACACCTTCTGGGCAGGCTAGACATCCACAAATCCATGGGCCCAGATGGGAYGTATCCTCGGGTACTGAGAGAGCTGGCGGATGTTTTTGCCAAGACGCTCTCCATGATCTTTGAAAGGTCCTAGAGAACTGGAGAGGTGCCTGAGGACTGGAAGAAAGCCAATGTCACTCCAGTCTTCAAGAAGGGCAAGAAGGAGGACCCAGGAAACTACAGGCCAGTCAGTCTCACCTCCATCCATGGAAAGGTGATGAAACAGCTCATTCTGGATGTCATCTCCAGACATATGGAGGARAARAAGGTGATCAGGATTGGCCAGCATGGATTCACCAAGGGGAAATCCTGCTTAACCAACCTGATRGCCTTCTGTGATGGAATGACTGGCTGGGTAGATGAGGGCAGAGCAGTGGAMGTTGTGTACCTTGACTTCAGCAAGGCTTTTGACACTGTCTCCCATAACATCCTCCTAGAGAAGCTCAGGAAGTGTGARTTAGAYGAGTGGACAGTGAGGTGGATTGAGAACTGGCTGAAAGRCAGAGCTCAGAGRGTCGTCATCAGTGGCGAGGAGTCTAGTTGGAGGCCTGTGGCTAGTGGCATCCCCCARGGCTCAGACTGGGTCCCATCCTGTTCAACTTCTTCAYCARTGACCTGGATGAGGGGACAGAGTGCCTCCGCAGCAAGTTTGCTGATGATCCCAAGCTGGGAGGAGTGGCTGACGCACCAGAGGGCTGTGCTGCCATTCAGAGAGACCTGGACAGGCTGGAGAGTTGGATGGAGAGGAACCTCGTGAGGTTCCACAAGGGCAAGTGCAGGGTCCTGCGCCTAGGGAGGAATAACCCTAGGCACCRGTACAAGCTGGGGGCAGACCTTCTGGAAAGCAGCTCTGCAGAGAAGGACCTGGGAGTGCTGGTGGATGACAAATTGACCATGAGSYAGCAATGTGCCCTGTGACCAAGAAGGCCAGTGGTATCCTGGGGTGCATTAGGAAGTCTGTTGCCAGCAGGTCGAGGGAGGTGATCCTGCCCCTCTACTCAGCCCCGGGGAGGCCTCATCTTGAGTACCGTGTCCAGTTCTGGGCTCCCCAGGACAAGAGAGACATGGAGCTACTGGGGAGAGTCCAGCATAGAGCTACAAAGATGATCAGAGGGCTGGAGCACCTGCCCTATGAGGAAYGGCTGTGAGAGCTGGGCCTCTTCAGCCTGGGGAAGAGAAGACTGAGGGGGGATCTTATCAATGTGTACAAGTACCTGAAGGRAGGGTRTCAAGGGGACAAGGACGAACTCTTTTCAGTTGTCCCATGTGACAGGACAAGAGGCAATGGGCAGAAAYTGAAGCACAGGAARTTCCRYCTGAMYGTGAGGGGGRATTTCTTCACTGTGAGAGTGACGGAGCCCTGGCACAGGTTGCCCAGAGAGGTTGTGGAGTTTCCTTCTCTGGAGATCTTCAAGGCCTGCCTGGATGCAACCCTGTCTAACATGCTCTAAGTGACGCTGCTGAGCAGGGAGGTTGGACTAGATGATCTCCAGAGGTCCCTTCCAACCTCACCGATTCTATGATTCTAATCCCGGGCCATGATGAGCAACTAATCCTGGAAACCATTTCCAAACATACTACAGACAAGAAGGTGATTGGGAGCAATCAGCATGTATTTACAAAGGAGAAAATTATGCCCAACAAACCTGATAGTCTTCTATGATGAGATGACTGGCTTGACGGATGACAGAAGAGCAGCAAGTGTTGTTTATTTTGACTTTACCAAAGCTTTTGATACTCTCATAACATCGTCATGTTATGGGCTAGATAAATGGACAGTGAGGCAGACTTAAAACTGGCTGAACATGCTGGACTCAAAGCTGCACAAAGTCCAGCTGGAGGCCCATCACTAGCACTGTCCCCCAGGAGCTGATAGTAGGGCCAGTACTGTTTAGCCTCTTCATTAATGACCTGGATGATGGGACAGAGCACATCCTCAGCAAGTTTGCAGATGATACTAAACTGAGAAGAATGACTGATACATCAGACGGTTGTGCTGCCATTCAGAGAGACCTTGGCAAGCTGGAGAAATGGACTAACAGGCACTCAAGTTTAACAAAAGGAAATGCAATTCTGCATCTGAGGGAAGTAACTCCATGCACCAGTACAGGCTGGGGGCCAACTAGCTTTGCAAAAAAGGACCTGGGGGTCCTGTTGGGCAACAAATTGACYGTGAGCCAGCAAAAAGGCCTTGTGGTAAAAAAGGCCAGCGGCATCCTGGGCTGCATTAGGCAGAGCATTGCCATCAGGTCGAAGGAGGTGATACTTCCCCTCCACTCAGCACAGGGGAGGTGAGGTCTAGAGTACTGTTTCCAATTCTGGGCTCCCAGTACACAAAAGACATAGACATACTGGAGCAAGTCCAGCAGTGGGCCACAAAGATGACTGAGTAATTGTAGGGACTATCATATGAGGAAAGGCTGAGAGAACTGATACTGTTTAGCTTTGAGAAGGCTCAGGGTGCATCTTATCAATGTCTAAAAACACCTGTATGGAGGAAGAAGATGAAGTCAAATTCTTCTAAATTGTATCCAGTGAAAGGACAAGAGGCAGTGAGCACAAACTGAAACACAGGAAATTCTGTTTCAATGTAAGAAATAACTTTTTGTACTGTAACGGTTATTGAACACTGGAAGAGGTTGCCAAGAGATTTTTTGGAGTCTCCAACCTTAGAGATATTCAAAACCTGCCTGCACAAGGTCCTGAGCAACCTGCTGTGGTTGAGCTTGCTTTAGGTAGGGTTTTGGACTAGCTGGTCTCCAGAGGTCCTTCCAACCTCAGCAATTCTGTGAAAAGTCARTCAAAAATTATGTTCTTTCAATGGAATCTCTTTGGACTTCTTTCAAAGCTTTTTAACTCAGGTGCTTACTTCTTCAGGGTTGTAAGTGATTCATCTGTGCTCCTCTCAGCCACCCCCACTCCCATTAGTYGCTAAAAATCCATGCCTCTTCCTTTTTATCAAAGCTGCCCTAGACTTGGAGACTTCAGAGATTCTTTAACCTTATACATAGAATGTTACATAAAGGATACATACACAAGAAACATTCAGACATCTGGCTCAAAAAGTTATTTGAATATATGAATACTCACAACAAATTCCTGTTTCAATTGCCTGTTTAAATTTAGGAAAATGTTTTAGTATGTTGCAGAACAGGACTCTTAACATACATGAACCAAATCAGCATGCACTGTTGTCCCTGAACACCCACCAAAACCAGTGCAAGCACTAGGAGTCAAGGAGGCTCTGAGTCTCTCTCAGGGTGAGAAATTCACCACAAATACCATAACGACAGGTCTGTATTCACCGTATTTATATATATTTATATATAAAATATGTTTTTTATATACATATATATATATAWAAACATAAAAATCCATCAGACAACACACACCATCTAAAATAAATTCAAACCAAAGAAGATAGGCACAGGAAGAACTCTCCAGAGTAATTAACTGAAAGAAAGAATTCTATGAGGAAAACAAAACCTTCCTCAGAAGAACATAGACAGATACTGTGTTTACAGTAGGCTGATGAAGACTGTCTTGCCAACAGTGCTACCAAACCAACACTGGAAAGATATAGAAAACTTTTCACACTAGAGAAATTTGAAGCTGAAGACACAGCCAAGGGTTCTGATTTATCATTTCTAGTCAAACAGGATATCAAGTTTSGTTCTGCTGAAGTCAAAGGGAATCTTGCCTCTGATTTCAATACTTATTTCATTCTCTGTTTCTACACTTCTCAACCAGCCAGGGTAAGAGATCTGGCTATAAAGCACTAAAATCAACTACCGCTGAGGAAGGCATAACTAAAAATCACAGCAGTGACCTGGTTTACTGAAATAAGGAAATCAAAGTCACCCCAGATTAATGTATTATAGGTCTTTAATGTATTATAGATCTTTACTGAGATTCAACTTTTTCTTTCCTTTACCTTAAAACAAAAAGGCAACTTTCACGGTCACAAAACATCTGTTGTATAGAATGTCATCACTTGTATCATGAAATTTTATCCTGCTATCAAATGCTAACTATAGTGCTCCATATTGGTTTACTAGGAAAAAAAAAAGTGAAATAAAAATTGTAGAAGTGGCAAACCTTTAAGCCTTTTAACATCTGATATACCAGGAACTGGATTCGGTCTTCAGTTAGCTTCTCATGCTTCATTATCTTACTCAAGTCTGTTCCCATAAATGGCATGACTAGGTAGCTTGAAAAAAAAGAAAGTATAGAATAACTCTAAATTTGTAAAAATAAATTGAAACATAATTGTATGTTATATATCAGTCACAATCTTGAATGGCAGATCATTCTGTTTACCAAGCAATTCCACTGATCTCCCCCCTCCAAGTGTCTCTTTTTTAAATCTATTTCTTGATTGTCATTTAGATATCATATAACCCTGCCACTGGTTACAGAAAGTTGGTTGTTATCAGACATGTACAGATTCGGAACTAGATTAAAAGAACCTAATCAAGAGCCACGTGATACTTCAAAGATACCTGCACAGAAAACTAAGACATTTACACAGTGATATTTATCTTACAAATGTGACAATAGGATAAGTGGACTAGAGGATCTTAGCCACAACAGAACTGACTAGGTGGTTCATTCAAACACACAAGATCAGGTGTACCAAGAACAGAGTTCATCAAATTAAGAAGCAACAACTTCTTCCATTAATTTTCATCTGGGGTTATAAAATCATTAACCTTTGGTAYTTCTTATTGGTAACCAGGAATAAAAGCTTGAGAGTGCCAAGCTGGCATTTCAAAGATAGTCTTTGTGAAAGATCCATAATTGTTCTTCAGATTGCTTGCAGTAAACTCATCAAAAAACCTCCTGAGATCCAAGTCTGGACACAAACAGAGCTAGCCACATGCCTGACATCTGAGGATAAAGTCACCAGTTTTCTTCTTATTACAAAGAAAAGCAGATGCATTTTCATGAAGGGAAGAGTTAGATGTGATCATGTTTCATGGATRTAAGTTTTGTTAATTAGACTTAAGTGGATTCCTTTTGTTAAAATATGCAAATTTTAACTATGCTGTGTTCTCTCAGTAAAGCTGCATAAAAAAACTTCATTTGTTGTGTTAGAATTATACTACAAACTAAATAGATATTAAACACAAACTTAYAGGAAAATGGAATACTGATTTAGTCACAAAAAGTTACAGATAGTATATTCAAAATTCCCTAGATACCCAACCTTGTTCTCATGACTTGGGGTATCAGGACTCAGGCTCCCAATCCCAGCATTCATAGACAAATCTGCTATCCTTTGGATAGAAAATAAGTGAATTTAATCTAGTAACTACATAAGGACAGAGCAAGCATGATGAAGAGAATGAAATTTCTTAGAGAAAAATAGAGAATTAAATCTTTCCTCAGGTGTATAACACAGTATGTTTCTCATGAACAGAGCAAATAACTTAAAAAACAGAGTTTAACTTCTGCTTTACTGATGTTCCTGAATCTTGAAAGTGTATGAAGTTTTACCCATCCAAACTTATTAAATACATTTTCCCACAGGTCATAAATATTTGAAATGAGCCAGAAAAAGAAAAAACACTTAAGTGACTGTTTTAAATAAAACAGAGCTAGTAAGATGTGAGGTGAGAGACACAGAGAAATGTCTTATAGTACTGGTGGTGACCTTGAAGCATCCATAAGGAATTTTGTTAGCCTGCCATCATCTGTGTAAATCCCATTGCTCTGGTTGGACAGTGATTTATCTAAACAGATAAAGTCCAAAACAATTTATAACCATTAAGTGCTGTAAAGAACAGGATGGAAAGGATAAATAAGAGTGCATTTTCACACACACGCACTTGATGAGTTTACAATTTGATGACTTCAAATTTCTAGTAATCAAGATAGAGAGAACTGGGGCATGAGGAAACATGAAGGACAATTTTTTTTCTTTTTTTCTTAAAAAAAAAAAAAAAAAAAAAAAAAAAAAAAAAAAAAAAAAAAACAAAAAAGAACAGGAGATAGAAACACACTCTTATTTGAGTTTGAAAATCCAAAATTTATTAACACTTTATGAGCAACATTGGAACAGGATGACAGTGGGACTGAATGCTATGGGCACTTACACACAGATGAAAAAATGAAGGAAAAAAAAGAGAAAAAGTTACACTGTAACACTCCATAAAGGAACTTCATCTTTTGAGAAAAAAACTCTGTTACTTCATACAGGCCTMTCTCAGATGCAGATTCATGAATGAAAAGTATTACTGTGGTCTGGTCACAGTTCACCTGCAATTCTCATAATTTATTATTATATTATATAATTATATTATATTATATTATTATATATACACATATAAAATTTGCATTTAAAATGCAGTCCTCAAATGCTAATCTTATGTATGTGCATTGTATTGCATATGTTATATAAAATGCTAGAATGATAGGCAATATGGGCAGCAAAATTCTTGGCTTAAAGGCCTAAATGATCTGTATGATCCAATAACCAATGTGATCCATGTTTTTTATACTTCATTTTCTACCTTTTCTTGTTAGATAACCTTGCATACTTGTATGTTAACAAAAAAAAATTGTTTTTGAAACACACAAATCACATTAGAGGAAATCCAAAACAGTTCTACCAATGTAATATAAAATTTACATTAAGTACAACAGAAACACTGTTTCTCTAGTGAATCCAATTCACTAGAATTGCAGCAAGGTCCACTGGCAAGACAGACATGCTAAGTATCTGCTTGAGATGCTGCCAAAAGGTCAGAGAGAGTCACATGCCTCATGTTAGAAGCAATCTCTATCATGTACTGTTTGCTCCATTTTGTTCTATGGGGAAAGCCGAGAGGGAGTACAGACCATCCTCAGCTGGATGCAAGCAATTGCAGAATGGGCAGTCAGGGAGTACCACAGAGCAGAGCTCACAGATAGTTACAGCAACAGTAACAAAGAGCAGCAGTTTTGAACTAATCCTAAACTTAGGATGGATCACACTGGCAATGTGTCATGTAGCAATCATCRTTTTCAAGTCTGACTTGAAAATTGTGATTGCTACATGACACGTCGCCAGTGTGATCCTTCTTAACTCTAGTTTGAGTTAAAGATGGTTCTACCATTTGATCATTCTGGGCTTTAGGGTAAGAAATCAATACTTTAAAGGAAGATTAGGGAATTGATCAGACTGCAATTTACTAAGGATTGAAAGAAGTATACATCTTATAAGATAGGTAACTGGTTCTAATAATAATCTGGAAAACTCAGCCTAGCAGTTTTAAGTAGCAAACAAGATTTATATTAAGATGAAATTCAGAAAAAGCCATGAAGCAATATTTTTGCAATTCTCCAGGATGAAAAAGTAAACAATCCCTCCTCCCAAATAAGCAGTAACTCTGCTCCCAAATATAAACAACTCAAAACTTACAAGTCATTAAATTTCTCCAGTGTTATATCTGGTGTGAACACGTCCAATATTCCAATGACCTAAAAATAAGGGGGGAGAGGGAGAATGGATTAATATTGTCTTAACACAAAAATTCCCAAACTGCATAAGAAGTGAAAAATTTAATCAAAAATACTTCCATAATGAAACATTAGCTATAGGCATAMAGCCAGCAGAAAAAACATTTAGTGTCTAGCAATATCAGCATTTGTTATCTTTTYTTTTACAACTCTGAGGACCATTCAATCCAGTGGTAAAGAAAAAATTAAACTGTATTTATTTAAATAAAGATTTCAGAGGTCAAGAATTTTATGTAAGAGAAGAGAGTTCCTTTTAACATTAACCACTTAAGTACTGGAAATAAACCAGCAAATTAGCTTATATTCTGAAGTAGCTGTATTACTTACCAAGCTGGGCCAGATACCCGCCAATGAAGAATACCAAATGCTTTCAGACACCTTCTAATTTCAGTTACGGGGTAATTCAGGTATTTAGATTATAATCCCTAAACGGGTATGCGGACAGGAAACTAGGATTAAACTCTCTGTAAGAAGAATAACTTGTCAAGAGCTTGGATTATATCTTACGTTCTCCCTTAGTGCATTTTGTGTCAAACAGATGYGTTCTATCACCCAACAGAGAATTTAAAAGAGACTTCCCATCACAGTTTTTTATATGAGCATGGTTTTCAAAAGAACAATACCAACTGACTAAATTAATTACAGTAACTGCCAACGCTTCTCCCAAACCCATTAAATATTAGTAAATTAAATACACAGAGCCAGATGCTGCAAAGGATGTAGCAGCAATGTTGGTGTCTAAAGCTAAATCCCTGCTCTGATGCTGCCAAAATCAGGAAATGCCTGAATATCCTAACCGTTTAGAATTGCTTCTTTTAACTTCCTACACTGGCCCAGTCTTGACAAGGCCCAAGGGTCTCAATGCCCTGCTCAAATCTAAGCCCAACAGGAATCCAGCAATCAGGCATTTCTCTTAAGAAAGCTGGTGGGTATAGCACATCTAGATACAGTGATAAGTGGAGATGTACTTAAAAGATGTAGTTAGAGCCACTGCTTTCTTTTAAAAATGGCCACAGAAGATAAGTCTCCGGAGTTCCCTCCTTTCACAAAAACATCCTAATATCTGAGCATTCAATCAGTCAGTAAACAAAAGGTCTAAATTTAATTCCCTTCTTAATCTGAAGGGATCAAGCCTTTCACAGAGATATCCAATCTCAAACCATAAAGATTTTCCCAAAGAGGGAGGAAAAGTGCTCCCACGATCTTACTGAAAATGTCACTATTGTGAACATTCATCATCAGGCCACACAAAGAACACATGGAAGACCRTAACCATTACCTAATAATAAAGGAATTAATTTGTGCATAGGGAAGACTCTGATATTCCTTATTCCAGACATCTAGGCCATAATTCTTGGCAATTTCTGTTTACTAAAGGGGAGTCTTCTTGGCAGGGAACAGGATCTAGGACACTGCTGGCAGTCAGTTAGTGGCTCTGCACACTGGACTACTCATATTCTTTCTCAAATCCCAGCTTCCAAGTCAGTAATGAAATACAGTAATTTGGGTTGCTGGAATGTGTGCTGTTTAAAACAGTAGCTCTTTGGATCGGTCTTCTGCTGGTGCACATGCCTCTCCCAGCTTCCTCCAGTAAGACAGTTTTTCAGATGGGCACGCCAGAAATCCAAGGTAACTATGGTAATGAGAACAGCTGAAAGTCACACTATAAGTTACTCAAAACAGTTCTGACAAAAATTACATTAGATCTATAAGCTAGGCAGTGAGACAGACTATTAGACCACCACAAAACCATGCCAGTGCTGTCTGTCTCCGATGCCCTTGTTAACGCCCACTGGCCTCTGTGCTGAGATTCTGAAACCTTTCTTCCAAAGTTAACTGTTTCATCAGAAAATTTTTATTTTCCCATTTTCAGCAGATCTGTGCTGTATTAACAAGCGGGGCAGATTCTATGTGGGAAAGAAAGCAATAGGAATGGGAAAGTGAAGAGAACATGATTATTATTCCTAAAAGATTTATAACCTTTTTAAACTTATTCAAACCCATCTCCATGGCTATACAGTTTAAGGACATCAGATTATACACCAAATAAAACTATATAAAATTAGTAAAAAGATCTCAGGAAAGAAAGCATAGCTAGCAGCATATTACATTGTCTGATATTACAGAAGAATTGTAAAATCTGCTAAATTTGATAACAATGAAGATCCATTTTGGCTGTTGTTTTGGGGAATAATTAAGATACTTTAATAGAGATCYTTAAAAAAGTATGCGGAAGTAAAGAGAAGTGAGGTCAGAAATGCAGAAATAAAAATGCAGGAAAAGAAAGACGACTTCCTTTATTTAAAGCTTTAAATAAAAATCTCCAGTGGTGATGAATCCCTTAGCACACATATTTTTATCCTTTCCTCATTCATGCAGAAATACTACAGTTAGCTTGGATGCTATAAAAATGTCATAAGAATAAACCAGATAGAAAACCTAATAAAGATGAAAACARGAAAATTATAGCTATTTATCTTTGTATTCACATAGATTTGAAAAAAATCACTAAGAATATTTTCCCTGGGATTTGTAATATGAAACCAATTAAACAACATAGTCACCACAAAAACAATAATTAAAACCACAGAAACCATATGCACTAATACCTCTAGTGCTAATATTACAGAAAAAAAATATTTTTTAGCTTTTTATATAAGCTATAGCACAGTTTTTCATTTCTGGTGTGGAGGCAAGGACAGGAGGGAGGATGGAGGAACTGGGAAGGTGTATGTAACAGTGCAGCACCATCAGCTCAAAGAGCCTTTCTGAATGCTAAAGCAGTGTTTGTCTGCATACTACGTACACAGTCAGAAAAGTTGAGCGCTCTCCATATTCTAAAGATTTCACTATTACAAAGAAGGAAGTTGATATTTTAACAGTAATCCAATATGTACTCCTTTCCCTATCAAAACCCACTTTTTCAGGAGAAGAAGTCTTTCTTCTTGTCTTCATGGAGATGGTTTCCATGCCTTCATTTACACAAGCTGCTTGCCTAAGCAGCATGAAAGGTAAGAATATAAACTTCATCATATCTCAATATAGCATTGAATGATCCARGGACAACAAGAAAAAGAACTGACAGAGCAGAAGATGAAATAGTATGGATGCTCTATGACATTGATCTGTATATAAAACTGGTATCAAACTCCTGGTGTGAAACATAGAAATACAAAGAACACATTTCAATACAGATCGTATCAGACTGAAAAAAAAAGAATGAAATTCAGCAAAATGTTACTTCATCTCCATATCTCCAAAGTATATATAGCTTCTGAGATAAARTCTGAGACTTTATGCCTCCTGAGATAGAGAATACACACTGAATTCTGAGGTAAAGCTGGAAACTAATGGAGGAAAGATTATTTGCTTTCATTGTTGCAAAACCTGTGAAGTGAAAGAGACCACAGAGCCCAACGCTCTACTCCAACTGAAGGACATTTTAAAAAATAAAACAGAAATTAGCTTCTCTTTTAACACATCAAGTATTTTACAACACATCTTTTTTTAGTTTTATGAAATGGGCTTTTAAAAATCCCTAAAATCGTATTAGTGTCCACAATGGTAGGTCATACTAATAGTTAATCATTGTAAAAAAAAAAAAAAAAAAAAAAAAAGTGAAGGATCCATTTCCTTTTCCTTGGTGATTTTTATTTAACAGCTGTGTTTTGGGATGATTTTCCTTTACTGGAACAAGGTCATTATTATTTCCATTTATGTCACAGCTTTCTGCAGATATGTTAAGAACAAGGAGGTACAGAATAAAATAAACCCTCTGAGGAAGATGCAGCTCCAGCTACTTCTTTAGGAGAAGGAAAAAAATTGGACAGGGTGTAGGAAACTCTTTCCTCCACAACATCATGGAAAATCCTGTATCTGTGAAAACGCTCTCTCTTGATTAAACATAGTATTTGTAAAAGCTTTACAGGACTTAAAGATACTACCCCAACACAAAAGTAAGCTAGAGTAAAACATAAACTACAAGAATCACTGAGGTATCTTTTAAACATTCTGAAATTATACTTTGGGTATTAATTCAGCATGCTTACTGTGATCAGAGATGAAGGTACAGACAAAGAACAAACTCATTACACATTCTGGGATAGCAGTGAAAAACATCTGTGGAARCCAGCAGAAGAGCTACCCTTCTATTGTCTCATTTTTTTTTCTGTTAATTCTACCAAAAGACAATTTATAAAGTGAAGAARCCCACAAAGGATGGCCATCTAACTGAAAACAACTTGGATTTCTGTAAACTCCACCAACATACCTTCCTTGTTTCAAAATATATAATCTAAAGTAGTATCAAAATACATAAGCTAAATCTAAAATCATAGTACAGTGCCTCCTCCCTTTTCTAGCAGAATTTGTAGAACAAAACCACAGTAACAGAAAAACTACACTTCTACTAGTCTAACTTGGTTTACATGGGATATGTTTTTACTCAAATACTTACTCTGTTTTGTCTCTTTCCTAAGAAGCTAGTAGGGAGAAGGTGGCAGTAAGTGTGTTCAGCCTTTCTCCTCCCTCTCTTTCCCCCCATACAAGACATTTTATATTGAYCAATTTTAACAATTGTCAACAAATAAATAAGAGCTTTGTGTTTGTAAGGTAATTTCTGTCCTTCACTTCTCAGTAGACAGCTGCTTCCTTTTCCAAACCTAGTTGCATCAATGGAACATATCAGTAAGGAGCTCCATCTTCATTTTTTTGATTACTTGTATTCAAGGACTGTTTCACTGAATTTCTACAAAGAAAATTTTCTGATGTAAGCAGGTCATCAACCAAAGACTCACATCTTGTATAAATTAATAAGTAATGTAGCTTATGTCTCTTATACAGTAAGTGCTTCTTTATCTTGTAGATGAAAACACATGTGAAAGCATGTGTTCATGCATGAAAACACAGTGAAGTTGAATGGCTTTGGCACTCAGGCTACAAATGCAGTAACATTTTTTAAGAGATCCCTGCTGGGGTGCACTGAACAATGTATCATACTGCATTAGATTTTCTGCAGGATTAGCTTCATCTACATGTTCTTGTGCTGTTCTGCATCGCAGGGTCCCTGCATCCTTTTACTATGCTAGGAAGTCTCAGTTTTCGTACAGCCCCTGCACAAGGCCAACACTGCAGTCACTTTTCTTCCTCACTGGATTACCTAGCAGTTCTACTGCAGGACACTGAGGGATGTCTGCTGATGGACAGAGTTCCTTTCCTTTTCTTCTGCATAATATTGASAAACTAAGCATAGCATCCTGCCACAATGCCATAAAACTTTATGTCACAAAAGAACAGAGAATCAAAGGAAAAAGCCAAGAGAACAAAAAGGTGTGTGTGTGGGGGGGAGGGAGGCTACTTTTCAGATCAGATTCACTGAAGTCCTGAGGGCTTAAGGACTCTCTGCTCTTTGTGAAATAAAAGCATCTCAGAACTTCAGGGAACCTAAGTAACATGGGGAGGCACACCAATCCACCAGCAAAACGAAGAGCAGAGAAGGGGAGCAGAAATGGAATATACTGACAGACACAAGCCATACCTCAGTAACTGCATTCTTCTTTCAAAGGACCCATATGTAGTATTTGAGAAATTCAAATCCAGCAGGCTTATAATTCTTTATCTTTGGATTGTATGACAATCCTAAGAGAAATAAGATTTGGTTTTCAGTGCTGTCCTCCTTATTATGTTTCACTAGACTGAGCTAKTCAGTCTGCTTTACTAGTATCTAAGGGTAGGATGCGTATAAATGGCTAACAGCTGAAGCTCAGCCTAGATAAAAGGCACCTATCAGACAACTTTATGAAAAGAAGTAAAAGTGACGAGAAATACCACTACATGGATTTATTGGCTTTTGATTACTAAAATAAGTGACTCTAGTGTCCTGTTACATCCCTAGTTGTTCTAAGCTTTCAGCCAGCAGAAGTAGCCAAGAGYGTTTTACTCCTACAACCAGCAAGAAACTATACAGCCACAACTGCATTTTTACTTACAATCACTATGGAAATCTGCCACCTCCATCCTGAATTCCCGAGCTGCACTTTACTGGCACTTACACATGAAGGATGTGAAGTTTTAGCTGGAATAGAAAGTGGCAACTCACTTACAAAGCAGAACTTCCTGTAGGAAACGTCTGCTACCACAGTGAGCATGCACAATTGGCACACTGCATTTGTAATCCTAAGGCAAGTTTCACCTAGAACATGGTTTGGTTTTATGAAGCTCAAAMCTGTCGCTCTTCTTACGCTCATGGCAGGTCAGGTGAACTGTAAAAGCTGACTGTTTTAAGATTTTCTCACGTAGAAACATGAAGTTTCCCACTATTTTCTCTGGAACAAACTCCTCCCTTGGTTGACACTGTGTAAGTACAAACAAACAGTCAACGGTATTTTTTCAGAATACAGAATTCAACATATTAAGTACTAGCTACCCTAAAACTGAACACTTGTATCATCCTCAGAAAAGTAATTGTAGAATGAGAGCTGACTGTCTGTTGGACACCTGAGTTCCTTCCAAAAGGCAGGAATAAAAAGCTAAATGGTTCTCATAATGCAAARCATACACTGTTCTTCAGATTTGGGAATACACCAGAGAATAATTTCCACATAGAGCAAAGAATAAGAGCATAACACAGAGTATCTTTAAACAAATATTACAGCTGACTGTTATATGCAGGGTTTCCAAGCAGGGAAAACATCTGTAGAATATTAACTGACTCAACTTAAGAAATGTTTAAAGAGCATTTGTCAAGGATTTTATGCCAAAAACACATTCAGARCTTAAGTTGGTAGAACTTGGTCTGAATTTCTATGTGTGCTTGTACACATATAGACACATACAKACACACAGATGTATATACATTTTCATGAAAATCACACTCCCTTCTCAAATACAAATTAGCATGAGCCACTGCTTTTCTCTCTCATGTACCATCTCTCCTTGCCAGAAATTTGGTACTCCTGATGGTAACTTCAAAATTTCCATTAGCAAACTGAGAGGTGAGAAGGGCACTAGAACTGAACTAATATGAGTCACTATACAGTTGTTGTTTCAGTGAAAATGGGCATCATAACATCACTTCCACTTCAAATGTAGAACAAAATCCAAGTTATTTGAAAAATGAAATGAAGTAACCTCCACTTACTTGTCTGGGTTTAATTTTACATACATAAATATCTCCATTACCTTCAGAATGACACACTTATGCAGAGCTAAGCAAGTGTTTGAGAGACAAGGCCATGGCCAAAGTGAGCACACTGACAATATTTTCATTCTCTTTGGTTTTAATTTAGAGTTATAATAGACAGTTGTAAGGGCTCCTCACTTTAGACAAACTCAAAAGGGAATGAAACAAGGAACAAAGCAGCATTACTGAAAAAGCTTCCTAGGAGTAAACAGTCTGTTCTTCTACAGATGATGCAGTGGATGCCAAAGAAGCAATCTAGATCTACTGAGGCTGTACTGAGATGAAAACTTTAAGCTAGCACGAATAAATGAAAAAAACACAGTGCTTCAGTAATTCTGCCTTAGCTGTTTTTATTCCTCATTTTTACATTATTCCCTCTCTTCTGCAGCATATGCAGCTACATAGTGATCCAGCAGCTTATCCTGCTGGAAACTAACTTTTCTTTTTGACAATGTCTGAGGAACTGAATTAAACTACTTCTTAGGCAGTCAAATTAGCTTATGATATTTGTGAAACATCCCAGTCTTCAAAAATTAATAGGCCTACCAAAAAATGTATACTTCTGCCATTAAACCACAGGAGTAGTTTATCTGCCAGCACCCAGGTGTCCCCTGCCTCTACCTGGCTCACACATAGCCTCTACCTGTGGTCCTTGACATCACTCTTCTACATGGATTTGTTTGCAGACGGATAGAGAGAAATCCCATGCTACCAATTTCCATTGCTTATATAAAGTACTGTCCACTACAATTAAGCAACAAGTTGTTTGTACAATTAGGGAGCACAAAAATCCAGCATGTATAATGAGAGATGGTCATCCCTGCAACCAGAGTTGTCTGTTCCTGAAAATGCATAAATAAACAGGCATATTGACCCATGTGAGTTAACTTCCTTAGAAAGAAAGAGAAAAGTTGAGCAAAATTCAGAAATATGAATCCTGTACTTGTTTTTACAGGATGACTGGTCATCCTACARCCTTTCCTTACAAAGTACATGAGCATACTCCTCAAAGGATCAATAATGGGGGTAAGGAAATCTAGAATAGTAAACACAAGTTTTTTTTGGTTTTCTTCAACAAAGCATGGCATYCTGATGTATTATATCACCATGGCACAGATTTAACCATATCTCCTACTATCTTAATGGAGAACCAGAGATGCTATTTTTAACATAATGTGTCAGATTTTCTTCTATCATTCTGAATACAGCATAAAGATAAATGAACTAAGGGAATGTATTGTATTGCTACTGTATCGCTACACACTTAACACAGCACCTCCCCAGAAACTATGAAGGACAGAGATACTCCTTTTAAAGGTAATCACAGTGGGGGAAACAAACAAAACACCACAAACACTTTTCATGTGAATTCAACATCAAGTGCATAATGACTTCAGAAGCCATTTTAAAAGAAAAAGAGACAAGACAGAGGTAACAGTGGCATCACTATTTTATCGTGGTCTTTGAAACATTCACTTCAGTTTCATTCATTTTTAATAGCAATTGCATTTACAGTAGAGCCAGGAAGATAGATAACTGCTATTATAAAGAAATATACTATAAGGCATTAATTTATAGGAAAAATAGGTACGATATTTCAATCACTTTCCTATTCTAACTCCTCCAAGTGAGTGGAGGACTTTCAAAGTACAATAGCTATCCCTGCGGAAGCCACAAAGGGGATGATGGAGGACATTGCAATTGCACTACCACTACTGTCATTAAAAGTGTGCACAACACAGTAGGGAACGCTATCGTGGATAGGAACTGAGGACAAGAGAAGACAGAAACTCCAGGCCCTATTATCTTCCTGTGGTGGCAAATACAAAGAAGGGGCTCTTTCGCAGACTGGTGGTAGATCACAAGGGAGGCGCTGATAATCCCACTCAGGAGTGACACTACCACTCTGGCCTAATTTTGGAAGAGCASAGTGATTAAGGGAGTATTATGGGATCTGCAAGGGGCTAGAAATCCTGAAGGGCTTTTTTGCTATTCCTAATTCAGAGTGGGTTAGATGCCTGGTAGAATGGTATGAGACTGGAATGGAGGCTGGACATTCTCTTGAAGGGTCGTACTGCCATTTCAGCCTCATCTTGGATGGGTGGAGTAGGCGGTTTCTGTCTCCACARTGCTCACAAATTCTTTGCATGACTATTTACTCAGTCATTGTCCTCTAATGAGTAAATTCATTATGAATTTTTTTCTTAAAACCAAGACTGTATTTTTCTTTCTGTGGTCCAAAATGTTTTCTAAGGCTGTAAGTTCTTCCCTTCCTTCATATGTATTCACTTGTACCTTCCACAGATTGCACTCACATTACCCAGTGTGTGTTTGCTTYCAGACTCTTTTAATTATCAAACACMTCTACGGAGGGGTTCCAGAATATTATCCTGAAGGGCATATGCAGCACAAAACCAGCCAATAGTGGAAAATGCTAACCACCYGAAGAACAAATTAATCTGGGAAATAGAAGAAAAATAATCTCAAAATTCTGAATATAGTTAGGAATATGGCAATTGCATATGCTGATCCACTCCCAAAAGTTTAATAAAACAAATGTGGAGAGTATGAAAGACTGTGTATAGAACACAAGTTCCCCACAAACATTAACTCTTTAATATATATACAACAATGGTAAAAAGCAGTTACTTCGAAGGATTCATCAAGTAAAATTATAAAATATATTAAAAGATTCAGACTAAAAGATTGACAGGCACACAGGTTCATAAGCTTTCAATAAGGTCTGTCCTTTCTGGACAGCCAGGGTATCCAGAGAGTATTCTTCAAAATGAACCTAGCCTTGTTGGTACTCAGAATTTAATACTGCAGTGTTCAGTGACAATGACTGGCTTACTGTATATATCTTTTTAACAAGACATCTGAAAGCCTCTTTCTTCACATACACTCTTCAAAAACAGCATTTAAAATCAATGCTGTAATCTTGCAATCCCACCTTGGCATCTTTCGGATCTGGTTTCCATTCATGCTTTCATCCCACAAAACTGTTTTCATGTAAGTCTCTCCTCCTTGAATCTGTTTAACTACTAAGCACTGTTGGGACTAAGTATCCCTATCCCTGTATCCTATAAAGACACTTTATCCCTGTAAAACAATTTATTTTAGTCATTCCAGAACTTCGACCATTTCGCGTTAAGTACRAAGCTGAGACTTCCACGTTTCATGAAAGGCAATAACAGACCCTTCGCTCTGAAGGACAGGCCCATAGTACCACATCCAAGTTCAAGCAAAGAGCTGCCAGCGGTGCAGATCGCCCGCACCTCACGTGTGTGGTGATCGAGATCCAGATTTCCGGTCTCTTAACCTCCCTCTCTAGCTYTGAGCACAAATTCGGCCGAGGTCCTACCCTTCTCCACCCAACCTTTGGACCGCAATGACACTGTGTCCCACAGGAAACTCCGGTTTGCACGAACCGGCATTTGTAGGTTGAGAGACAGATGGACAGAGGACAGACACGCAGGCCTTGCTGAAAGACTCCTGATTCCCGCGCAGCTCCTCAGCTACCCTGCCAGGTTTGCATACGACGGAGGCAGGGGACAGCAGAGCGGACGCTGCTTGAGGTGCCAACGCGCCGCGGCCCTGAGGGGACCTGCCAAGGACCGAACTCACGTTTTCGTGCTTCATGTGCTTCAGGAGGCGCAGCTCTCGGTAGGCTCGTTTGGCGAAGAGTTCGGACTGAAACGGGCGGTACAGTTTCTTGAGGGCCACTTTGGTGCCGCTCCGTCCGTCGACAGCCGAGCTTTAAGGGAAGGGGAAGGGCGTTTGGCGAGCGCGGGCTCCGCCGGCCGCGGCGCAGGTGCGCGCCGTCCGCCCCGCGCCCGCGCCCGCGCCCGCGGGGGGAGGCTCTCCCCAGAGCACCTCGCCCGCCGGGGCCTCGGCTCCTGACTTTAGACGCCGCCGGAGCCCGAGACGGAAAGCGGCCGCTTTTCCAAAGATTTAAAAGGACGGGGAGGGGGGAGGAAATTAAAATAGTCCCCAGGACCAGGCAGCCTGTCCCACGGGCGCTGGTGGCCCCGCGGCGCGCCACACACGAAACACCCGCAAAAGCTGCCGCCGGGGAACAAAGCGCAGGCGGCGGGCGCGACCCCCGGCCGCGCCGCGGCCCCCTCCCGCCCCGCGGCGGCCGGGCGAAGGCGCCGGGCCCCCGCCGGCTGCGCGCCGCCCCGCTCACCAGACGGCCCCGTAGGCGCCGGATCCCACGGGCTGCAGGTCGCGGTAGCGGTCCCGGACTTCCCAGAGGGTTTTGGTGATCTCCTGCCGGTAGAAGCCTTTCTGGGGGGAGGACATGGTGCTGCACCCCCTGCCGGCACCTTCCCACAAAGAGCCCCGGAGGCAGCGCGCCGCCGCGCCGCGCCGCGCCGAGGGGCTGGGC
>NW_028186431.1:140059-187329 GCF_003343005.1 Rhea americana
GCGCAGCGGCGGCCGCGGGCCCTGGCCCTCGCCCGGGCCGGGGCGCGGGGCTGCGCGTGTTTCCTCTTGCGGCGTCTCTGTCCTGGCTTGCTTGTGTGCCTTCCTCTCTCGCAGCTCTTCCAGCAGCTCAGCGCCCCTTCCCTCTCACGCCTGCGTTTTCCGCCGCGTGGCTAGCGGCCCGCAGCTCTCGCCCTCGCTGCCGCGCTGCTGCCCGGCAAGCAGCTGAGCGCCTGCAGCTTTCCACTCGCAGACGTTACCGCGGGAAGGGTGCGGCAGGGTGAGGGGTGCTAAGGTGCCCACAGGGCTGGGAGATCGAGCACGCCGCTCCGTCTGATCCAGGGTGCGTGCSCCAGAGTGGCCCGCCTGTAGCAGGGTGTGTGCGTGCATAGAAAGAGGTGCTGAGGCTCTTGCTGTCTAAAGACGTGCTTGAAATCCATCTGCTTCCCTTGGCACACTTGTGCGCTGCCTTGTGTTTGGGGATTTGACAGAGCGATCCATGTTTTCCTGTTCCGTAGTTGCAAAGCCCGAGGCCTCCTCTCAGTTCCAGTATTYCCTCCATGAAATCCGTGGCTGCATTACCTCTGCAGCAGGTAGTGGCGTGGCGAATGCAGAAGGAACTGGGAGCCGGGAGTGGGGAGTGGGAGCTGGCAGCAAAATGGATGGTGCSAGTGGTGAGGCCACCGCTTCCCAGCAGAGGCTCAGGAAACTTGTGCTGTGTTACCTGCTGGTTTGCTGGTGTAAATGAGTGGTAAACTAAGAGTCGGCTGTGAAGCTGAAAGCAAACGTATCCCAGCCTTCCTTTTGTGAATATACACCTTATGGTTTTGCACTCCAATCCAGGTTTGTTTTGCACTAGAGGTTATATATAAAATGTAGCTATTAAGTAATAAAAAGTAAAGACTACAAGTGGAAAGAAGAAGAAATGAGAACTACAGACAAAGGTGAAAAACTGCATTCCTAGAGACCAAGAAATAATCTTAATGCCTGTAATGATATTTTGCTGATAAAATGAGAGGAAAATGGATCAGTGGACCAGAGAAATACATGATGGTTGTGGTAGGTGGTGGAAGCTGCAAAGACAAAGGGCACATGCAGCGGCAGCAGAAGCTCTGAAAAAAGCAGGGAAAACAAGGCAATCTTTCATGGCTAGAAGGAAGGAGATAGATATACATGGCCACTTCTTGCTAAAACTTGGTGAGTGCATAAGCATTTGGCAGTAACAGAAGGGAGGGACAAGTGACTGATTGCTTCCCCCCCTTGATTCTCCTCCCTCACCCCCAGCTGTGAGGGGCTGTCATTTGGTTTGATGAATAGCAAGAGCAAGGAATATGAATGAGAACTTCCAAATTACCTTTGCACAAAGGTGTACAGCTGTGGACTTCACAGTGTATCCTTATCTCAGGATCAGACCCAAAGTTTCAACAATATTTAAAATATTTAAATGGAAACAAGTATACACTTGACTTGRTTGCTCAGAGCAAATGGTCCTGTGCATGTCTGGTGTGATATAAAACTGTTCAAGCAGTAGCTTAGAGCAACTGGACTGCTGTTTATGGAGAGCAGCAACCTTCACAATATTTCTGCAGTAAATAGGCCTGACCCACCATCTGTATGGCAAAGACCTACTTTAAAAGATGTTTTACATTTTTTGTGTGAATGTAATTAACATACTTGTTCTTTGGGGTCTGGTAAAGCCCTTGTTTTGTCTGACTTCACCCCTGAGCAATGTTGCTGAGGTTAGATAATTCAGACTGGCTGTCACTGGAGTTCAATTTGTGGCTTAGCTAGAAAGGAGCAATCTGGCCAAGTTTCATTGTTCCTGTTGCCTTTTTGGTAGTTGCCATGGGTCCAGCTCTTTTTGTGTGTAAATACCAGATTTGGAAAAGCAACCCTTCCCTTCTCCTCTCATTATTTACATGTCAGATACAGGAGGAAAACATGCTTTCTAAAATTGCCTGCAGAGCAGCACTGCAAATTTACTAGAGGCCAGGCTGGCAATCTAACATCCTTCCACAGCATAGATATTTCCAGTGCTGCTCTCTACTCATAGATGACCTGTTTGACTCCCTGTTTTAGTGAGACTGGAAACCAATCTAACATTTGGCAGGTAATGCAAACCTTGTGTCAAGTGTTAGATTAAATGATACAGATCCATTTTTAAAAACATTTTCCTGGAAGATTTTCTTTTAATTTCTAATACCACTTTTATGCAGTGTTTGCCATTCATATGATAGCTAGAGTGAAATAATGGGTAAGAAGGCTAGAGCAGTGTCRTCTTCCACTCAATTTTGAGCCAATTTATTATTTTTAGTTATTTCTAATACAATAAGAATCATTGCTGCCATTAATCCCTAACTTGCTTTTCCTCAGTCTAGTTCTGGCAAAATGATGCTTTGTTACTACTTGTTTCTTTTTGGGGGAGGAAGTAGATGGTTTTGATACTGTTGGATGAAAGTACTAAGCCAGCATCAAGATAACATCACACTTGTGCAGAAGCTCAGAAGACAAGACAAGCAGAAGACAAACAGAAGAAAAGAAGCAGGAAGGTAGAAAAGATAGAGCAACTTTCTTAACGTATTTTAAATTCAAAGACAAAATTGGCCAATACTGTTTTTTTTCCTGTATTTTTCCTTCATGTAAGTTATTAAGTATACTTTGCTGTAGGCAGATAAGATAACAGCATTGATCAAATACAAGATCATCTTTCCTCATCAGGTCACACACAGCACTATCGTAAGAAGTGAGATTTTGTCTAATAAAAACCTTACACGTGTCTGTGAAAGGAGTGAGAGGAGATACTTAGATATATCCACATCTGCCAGATCTTACAGTAGAGTCACAAAAAGCCAGAGCCTCAGTATCCTGCTGTTCCTGGGTGGATATATGACATTGTGTTTTCCCAAACACAGTCTGTTGCAATGAGAGTAATATGATACTTAGCCTCGCTAAACCTAGGCAGTGTGCTTGACAGGGATTTTAAAAAGAGTGCTATCAGATGTTTCTGCTTTTGACATGTATTTATTGTAAGGTCTGCAGAACAAAAGAGAATAAGAGATAAGCTCTTCAAGACAGCATGACTAAAAGATATAATCAATGTACGTATAATTAAAAATAAGTACTTAGTGATGGAAAGATCACACTTTCTTAATGCCTATCCTGTAAAGGGAAGGTTGGCAAGGTTGCGACTATGAAGAAGTATTTGTTTTGATTTTTTTTATTTAAGAGCCACCTTTCAATATGTTGGAAGGTTGCCATCAGCTGCAAAGCATATGAGGCAGATAGGATGTGCCCAGTAGCCGTTCTGATCCCTCTAGGGACTAATAATTCAATTTACACTCCAGTCAGGATATAAGTCATCTGTGCTGGAGAACAAACATTGTAAGAGAACAGTGAAGAAGCTAACTACGTTTTCCTGAGGAATTTTGTGGAGGAAAAGTAGGTATAAACTCTAGTGAGAGAGTATCTGAGGGTATCTCAACTCAGAACGAAATATACATCAGTGTTAAAATGGTTCAGGTTAGTTTGTCAGGAGATAAACTATGTACTGATGGCCAGGTCCTTAGTGAAGCGGGTGCATCTGTTGGAACTGAGAAACCAGCTAGTGATCCTGATCGCCTACTCCAGATGCTGGTAGCATGAATTTCAGGAGTGGAAAAAAGAAGATAATTCAAGGTCAGTCCTTTGGAAAAATCAAGCATTGTACTACCTTATTGTCTGTATATGTCTTCATCTTTGAAAGGTCCTGGAGAACTGGAGAGGTGCTGAGGACTGGAAGAAAGCCAATGTCACTCCAGTCTTCAAGAAGGGCAAGAAGGAGGACCCAGGCAACTCTAGGTCGGTCAGCCTCACCTCCATCCCTGGAAAGGTGATGGAACAGCTCATTCTGGATGTCATCTCCAGACATATGGAGGAAAAGAAGGTGAWYMSRWKYKGSCWGCWYSKRWTCACCAAGGGGAAATCCTGCTTAACCAACCTGATAGCCTTCTGTGATGGAATGACTGGCTGGGTAGATGAGGGCAGAACAGTGGACGTTGTGTACCTTGACTTCAGCAAGGCTTTTGTCTCCCATAACATCCTCCTAGAGAAGCTCAGGAAGTGTGAGTTAGACGAGTGGACAGTGAGGTGGATTGAGAACTGGCTGAAAGGCAGAGCTCAGAGGGTCATCATCAGTGGCGAGGAGTCTAGTTGGAGGTCTGTGGCTAGTGGTGTCCCCCAGGCCCCCATCYTTTTCAACTTCTTCATCAATGACCTGGATGAGGGGACAGAGTGCCTCCTCAGCAAGTTTGCTGATGATCCCAAGCTGGGAGGAGTGGCTGACGCACCAGAGGGCTGTGCTGCCATTCAGAGAGACCTGGACAGGCTGGAGAGCTGGGCAGAGAGGAACCTCCTGAGGTTCMACAAGGGCAAGTGCAGGGTCCTGCGCCTAGGGAGGAATAACCCTAGGCACCGGTACAAGCTGGGGGCAGACCTTCTGGAAAGCAGCTCTGCAGAGAAGGACCTGGGAGTGCTGGTGGATGACAAATTGACCATGAGCCAGCAATGTGCCCTTGTGACCAAGAAGGCCAGTGGTATCCTGGGGTGCATTAGGAAGTCTGTTGCCAGCAGGTCGAGGGAGGTGATCCTGCCCCTCTACTCAGCCCTGGGGAGACTGAGGGGGGATCTTATCAATGTGTACAAGTACCTGAAGGGAGGGTGTCAAGGGGACAAGGACAAACTCTTTTCAGTTGTCCCATGTGACAGGACAAGAGGCAATGGGCAGAAATTGAAGCACAGGAAGTTCCACCTGACCGTGAGGGGGGATTTCTTCACTGTGAGAGTGACAGAGCCCTGGCACAGGTTGCCCAGAGAGGTTGTGGAGTCTCCTTCTCTGGAGATCTTCAAGGCCCGCCTATATGCAACCCTGTCTAACATGCTCTAAGTGACCCTGCTAAGCAGGGAGTTCGGACTAGATGATCTCCAGAGGTCCCTTCCAACCTTACTGATTCTATGATTCTATATAAGGTATTTTTCACATGACTGGAACAAGCTTATTTGATTCTTGATATACTAATTCACATATGGGTACTTTAGTTCTGTAACATATACCTTAGATTTGTATATGATGCCAGTAAACAAAAATTTTTCCTGGATTGTCGAAGACTCATTCCTAGAATATTATTTCTTTAAACAGCTTTCTATCTCCACCTTCAGAAAGTATGTTCATAGTCTGTTCTTACCTATGTAAACATGTTGCTATGGAGGAAGTAAATCCATTTTACTTAATACAGCAAGGAAAAGCAAAGTTTAAATAAAAACCTCAGTTTTCTTTTGAAAATACTCTTTTGTGTCCACACCCTTCCTCGGTGGAGCTGTTGCCAAGTATTTTGCAACTATTCTGTTTTTGTCCCTTTCTGTGACCTCTGAGCAGTGTCCTTGAATTCCAGTTTGTTATGTAACACAGGGCAAGCTTGGGAACCCAGTCATGGTGTGAGAGTACTCGAAAAGAAGCAGAAAGGAGTAAGCATTAGCCACATAAATGCTTTTAGTCAGCTGGGCATTTTGCTTGTTCAAAAGCGTGAGTGAAAACTTACTACAGTAAGTACAGTACTTACTTCCCCATTATCCCTACTTGCCGGAAGTAGGATGGAAGAAGTGAAGGCAGGTGGAGAGGTCACCTGACAGGTATAAGTTAATTGCTTGTAACAGTGTCGTAACACTTTGCCCTCAGATTGTGCCTAAAAGTTCTCTTCGTATTGGTTCCTAAAGTCGACAGATGTGTGTGAAGGACTTTTGGTTTGTGTCTGAGTTTGTGATGAGGGAGAAGGAAGTGGTAGTATTTCTGTATCTTGGAGAACATCACGGTCTGAGATATCATTATGACAAGTGTCGCACAGATGAGAAAGTACTCTTGAAGAGTTTTCCATCTTAATGCAAAAATCATATGAAGAGAGATGTAGTTGCACACGTCACCTGTTCATATAACCAAAAAATTAATGGTATTTTTACCCTGTCTTCCTCATTCCCTTACCTTAGTGTTGCAGTCATTTGGTGCATTGRTGCATTTGAATGAGAAAATGACAGTACATGAGAGTGTTCTCTTATTTTTTTGCACAGAATATAGCATATCTAGCTTTTATTCTTGATTGGAGGCTTTGGGCTCTATTATAAAACAAGTACAAAATAGGAACATATTAGTAGTGTGCGAATCTACAGGACATTATTTTATAAGGAGCAAGGTATGGCTCAATGGAGCCTGCCAGTTATGTTAGCTTTAGTGAATATTTTTCAGAAGACTGCCACTGAGATTCAGTATTTGCTACTGCATTCAGTATCACATGTGGTCTAATTAAAATCTTTTAAGTTGTGGAACCTAAAAGGATAGTAATTCTAGCTAAAGCTCCTATACTGTAATGTGCCTGTTAATTTGTGACAATAGTTGAAGCTGGGGGACTATGTGAATGCAAAATTAAGCATCTGTATGCATGCAGAATTAAAGCCTAATTGAACAGTTTCACTCATTGTGTAGAAACTTACTGTATAATGGAATAAGTATTATATTATTTAGAAGATCAGCATTTGTATAGGAAGCTCACAGTGTAGTCCTTTTTAGTGAAAAYGGACCCTTTTAGGCATATCAGTTCAATATTTTATATTACAGCAGAAACAAGGTCAATGGCAGCTGCACTAATGCAGTTTTTGAGCCTCTTGATACCAGTCACATAAAAACTCTTATGCTTTTATTGTTGTCTGCTTACATGGATCCCATTTAGTAATGCACATTGCACTCAGTATTGAAAATGAATGTCAAAGACTCATAAATTAATGACACTTGGTATCACTTTGCGAGTCTGCTGATTTTCTAAAAATCGGCTTTAGAGAGCTGCTCTACATCCGTAAATGCTGTGTTTCATATGTAAAAGCAACAAACAGCTCTGTATCTCCTATTCTTTTTAAGAAAAACAGGTGTTGATTCTAGTTTATACTGTCTAGGTTGAATTCTTTCCTCTGCTAACAGAGAACATACATAATTTATCCGGTTCACAGTGCATCTYCCCCCAGACTTTTTGCTAATCATTCTGAGTATTAAAAGAATTCCCCCGGGGCAGGAGCTATCACCAGCTAATTCGTCAGTCAGACACCCTTGAGCCAAGTCAACAATTGTAAATGTGGCAAAGGATACTGAGGTAGTGCATAACTGCTGTTAAACAGGCTACTTTCTATATAGATTTGTCTTTGAGCAGGTTCTGAGAGTCAGGAAAAAGAGAGTTCTTTTTCTGATCTAGGAGCACATGTGACAGGAAGAAAGGAAGGAAGCGGCTATTGTATTGACTACTCCCCTCTTCTGCCAGAGCTGATCTGTGTGGCCAATATCCTATCCTTGAGACAGCTCTCCCCCTCCTGTTCCTAGCACAAGCACTCGTTCTCTCAGTATCTCATCTCGCAGTGTTTCTCCTTGTAATCAGTGTCTTTTCCTCTTGCTTTTGTCTTTTGCACCAAATAAAAAATAGGCAGACAGCACTAATGGGAATTCTGCAACAACGCTGTCTAGTTAATGGTTTCTTGACCTACTGTTGCATGATATTTGTTCATACATCAGAGTGTTGATTACCTAATGTGTTACTTATTTTTCTGTAAATTCCCAAATGCATTAGTAAGCCTGCTGTCTCATACTTGTGTGGCTACTTTTTCCTCAGAGGAGGGAATTCTGTTTATTATGGCAAGTAATACCCTGTAACGATGCACTTTTCCTCTACCCATTCTCAATTTTACCTTCTGTTAGAACACTTGTAAATTAGAGATTTCTTTAGGCTTGTCTTTGTTTCTACTTTAGCTGAGATATTCATTTCCTGCTACTGAGCTTCAGTGCTGATCAGATGTAGGGCTTAAAAAATGACACAGATTTTAAAAGAAATGAACTGTACAGTTATGTATGTCAGAAGACTGAGATGCAAGTAAAAGACTTTCAGGATTTTTTCTTCACTTCTGTAAGACCTTTTGCTTCCAATAATGATAAAATCACTAGATTCGGAGTTGCAGTTAATATTGATTAGAGTGAGATAATAAACACCAGAAATGATTTCAATTTAGTAGGCAGAGCTGTAACAAGCTCTAGAGGCTGAAGGTTAAAATTAGGTAAATTCAGGTTAGAAATAAATTGTTAATGGCAGTTATTAAGCAAAGAGAGGAGCTGACGTTTTTGTCTATCACCCACCAGAATAGCTGAGGTATAGGCAGCTTCTGTAAGGAGAACTTTTAACACGTTTCTTTGACAGTTAATTCTGTATTTTGCAGGTGGTCAGGGATGATGAGCACTGCAACTTATTGTAGGCTAAAATCTATGTCACTCTTGTATCAATGTATAAAGAACATATAAAAGCCTGATTACAATAATGAGAGTAAGAATGGCATCAGGAAATAAAAAACACAGTTTAGCAGGCTCCACTACAAGTTTTGTGAGTAATAGTTGGGCCATGTAAGCAATGCTTTCTTTAAAGACATTTTTAGCAACAAACTCAAGTGAAATAAAATCCCGTTATACGTAAATTTACTTTTAAGTATGTGATCTGTCTTACAGGGTCACCAACCACGACAAAAACCTCACTCCTAGAGGCTTACCTTCTTTAGCCTGTTTTGGTCAGCTGACAAATGTTCCAGCTGTGTTCAAATGATAAGTGTTACTAGTACAAAGCCTTCCATGCATCTGTTTCAGTGGGTACCATCTTCCCAACTGCCGTGTCCTGCTGTTGCAAACAGATAAACAAACTTACCACAGTAGCATAGCACACGAGAATCTTGTACCTGTACTAGGAAAATATTTTAACTGGTGGGTTTTGAGGTATGAGAAATCATCCTGAGATGATGATTTATGCTTTTTGATGGTATTTCATTAATAGTAGCTGAGCTCATGTTACCATTACTTTGTAACCTTTGATTAGTTTAAATGCAGCTATGACTGTATTCTTACTATATGAATTGATCTTCTAGAAAAAAAATACATCTTTGAGCAGAAAACCAAATATATTTGGGGGGAATTTTAATTATCCAGTTAAAGAAGATTTTGAGTGACAGAACAATAAATTTTCAGAGAGATACAAAACTGTTACTGTTTCATGCAAAAAGTTTTCATGAAATTTCAATGAAATTTCTTTATTTCATACTTGCCCTTCCAGCTGGTATAGTTGCAGAACAGCCTAACAAACTGATTGTGAGATTTCAGAGAAAAAACCTACTGATTTAGTTTTCTTCTAACTGGTAAACAAGTGAAAAATATACGTTTAACACATGACAGAGTGATGATTTGCATTATGTAGTCAGACAAGTCATTTAAAGTGTTTTGCAACCTTTTCACCTATTTTAGACAGTATGAAATTTAATAAGACTCTGATGTCCATCATAGGCCTCATCCAACTTCTAAGTCAAGGGAATGACAACTGGACAATAATTCAGAGGTCTCTCAATGAATGAATGCAAACATTTACTTTCACATTAATATGCCTTGAAGAAAGTGGAGTATAAATGACTGTATTCTACTGCATGTATTTGATAATATGCAAATATTAATAACAAATTTCTACCACAAATTAGCAACTGTTTTAAATAAAATTATTCTCTTTCTCAAGAAAAGCAATACTATGTTATGTATCTTTGAAAAAATAAGTCTTGCACTTAAGATTTTTTGTTTCTGTTTATTAAGAAAAAGATTTACATAGAAAAGATAAGGGAAAGGTAAGTAAATGAAGTAGAATTCATTAGGTCATGTAATAGCTGTACAACTCAATCTAATGACAAGTTGTAGAAAACCTAAATAATATAAAAAGTCACTTCCAAAACGAGACTTTGACAGAGTGAGAACAAGACACAAAACRAGTAACATGTTTGTGCAATCAGGAATCACAAAGATATGAGAAAGACACAGCCATTAAACCTCAAAAAACCTCATCCTAAAGGATATTCTTCTATGAATATTATGTCTTCAGGGAAAATGAGATAATAAATGTAATTCTTTAAGACATCTTGATATCTGATATATCCTGCAATTTTATCATTTACATTTTGATTTTCCACCTTTTCAGAGCTAGAAAGCCTTCAAAATTTTAAGAGGACACTTGAGTGAGATGGGCATTTTGGTTTTCACAAATTCCCAAGCTATTCTTAAGTCTTCTTGTTTTATCTCATCTTCCAATGGCAATTGTTAGATAGTATTCCAAGGACTAAGTAAAAGAAAATAAGATAACGAAGAATACTGAGTTCAAAGCTTCTGCCTGACCCCAGTATTCTACATCAGAGTGTAGGACAGCTTTTGCTGAAGTTGGCAGAAGCTATAGAGATTTGATGGAGCACTTTCAGGGCAGCTTCCCATGAACATGTGCAAATTTACCAACACTCCAGTGGCACGGTTAGAAGTAGCATTACAGACTGACATGTTCTCAATAAACTTTGTGTGTATATATGTGTATATATATATATATTTATATGGAAAATAATGAGAACAGACGCTTTAATGGCAACAGAAGACAATGATTTATTTTTATGCACTTCCAGTTGGTGTTAGATCATTTGAGAGACGTCCAATATATTCATAAGACCACCACAGATATGACTACATATGCATATTCTGTCTATCTCACTACCACACCCTCTCTCCATAAAGGCACTAACTATAAATAAAATGAAAACAAACAAACAAACACAGAAAATTAGGTTAATGTCAGAAAAAAAAACAGGTTGCTTTTATGGACTTCTATGTTTATGTTTGTATATATTCATGCTTTAAATGTATGATTTTAAAATTAATTTAAAAAGCCACCTTCAATTTGGCAATACAACTGATAAAATGAAACATGCACAAAACAGTTAAACAGAACTCAGTGCATCATTTTGTCAGAATGAAGCAGTTTTTTATCCTTTTATGCGCTGGGAATACATTCATATTACAAGGCAAAAAAACAGACATCTGGCTTCTGTATAATGTATCTGCTTTTCCACATCTTCTCCAACGTCTTTGGATAGTAAAATCTACTCTTGAACACAGGTTAAATTGTATGGTTATATTTTAACAGTCTTCATAGTGCAGCAACGCAAAACACAACTGCCTGTATTTACTGTTCTATTTCCAGGCTATCCATTTTTAAGTCAGGTGGTTTAAAGCTAATCACTTCTTCGTAAGTAAGTTCTGCAGAGAGGGGGTAAGGAAGAGAGAAGAATTATGCAATATTCTCCTTAAAAGGAAATTATTCTATACCGAACAATTAAACAGATACATGTGACTTGTAGTTTGTATTTCCAGCCTTACTATATAGAGTCTAAATCCAAAAATAGATTAAATTCACTTGGAATCTGTTAGCTTCAGATTATGAATTGGGCTCACAAATATAATTACTCTACCACATGTCTATCCTCTACAGCTAATTACTAAAACACATAGGTCCTGAAATGGAAACATAGATTATGCTGTCAGATGACCTGCCAAAATGATGTAATAAAAGACAAAATGTAATGTAAAATGGAACCTTTAAAAGCTCCCAGACAGGTTTTAAAATGTACACTTTTAACTATGGAGAATGTTCTTTATCATCTCAATCAATTACCTTCAACATAAATCACTTGGAACTCTGTACTAATGCCTTGAGTTTTAGGGTTGGTTTTTTTTTGATTTTATTATAACTAACTTAAGGTCTTCAGACAAAATATTCTTTTGCCTTAGAACCAGGTGACACTCAGTTCTATTTTCACCAGGACAGACTTAAACAGAAGCATGTTTTTACACTGCTTTAGAATAGCTCTTTATCTTTCCGTATTGACATGTCATATTTTGTGCCTTGTGAAGTAATGGAAAAATATGTCAGTGGCTACTTCCTATGTATTTTCTCAATTAGATAACAGGTTTTTAAGCACCTAATCCAGCTCACCCATAAATAAGTGGCTGGAAACACATTACCTCAGGATCTGTTTTTCAAATACTGACTGATTGTTAAATCATATCAAACTTAACGCCTATTAGCTAGTTTTGATTTTATTTGTTTGACCCCTCTTATTTTTATGAGACAATACTATGACTATATTCTTTTCAACTGTGTCAAGTATAATTGATTTTAAAAGGTTTGTGGAAATTCAAACAGAGCRTTCTCAGAGAACTGAAAAAATCTGAGCTACTGCTTGTTTCTTTCTTGTTCCTCTTCTAGCCATGTTTTCTCTGAAAACTAACATAACCTAGAAATCTGCATCTGGTTAATTCTGCTGTTTTTAAACAACCCAACAACCTGTTCCTGTAAAGATAATGAGGTTACTATTGGCAATAATACTACAGCAGTATTCTTATAAAATTTTTATTTACAAAAAATATTGTAACTTTTATATAAAAAACAGTTGTTTCATTCAGCCAACTGTTTTAGAATATAATAAAAAACAATTTTGATCAATGTTGTAACAATCTCAGTTGCACGTGGACGGAATTTGGACACTGAAAAGTAAATTGTTATAAAGCCATAAACCCTTTCATATGCACTGGCCTCACAGGTATATTACCAACGCTAGTGAAGTTCTATTTCTAACATTGTCTGGTGAAGGGAAAAAAAAATAAGTTATGAAATCATTTTGGTGACAGGTTAGATTCTCTTACAGAGAGAGAGCAAGGAGCCACAGTAACAGTTACTCGATATGATGTCAAAAATTCATTGATACTCAAGGCAAAGTAATTTTTGCTGTTAATTTGCTTATTTGAAGAAAACAAGAAGCAAAATTAAACTTAAGAAAATCTATGATTTTAATCCCCTTTCCAGGTTTATAAGTATTATATTATTAAAACTTGCCCATAAAAACAGTAATTAAACTAATGGTACTGTTATAATTCCTGACTCAGTTTTTCCAGGACAGTAGTTTCTGTTAGGAAAGACTAATAAATATTCTATTTGTTAGGATAAGGCTTTACTAAGCTATACAGAACCATGAATGCCAAAATACGAAAGATAGACTAAAGATAGCTTAGTACACACGTTTGCAAAAAACTTAAGAAAAATGCACATTTTTCAGGAAAACAAGGCAAAAAATTACAGATTATCTTCATATTCAGTCTACAATATTCAACTGATTAAGAGTAAATAAATCAATACTTGCAGCTTCTGATTTTTCTAATTACATGTAATAGAAAACTATTAATAATGTTAGTATGCTTAATCCAATACTGACTGTGGTTTAGCTGGCTATAGAGAACTTCCTACACTGTTAATCAGTTACCTACATTGCTTGGTTGCCCTGATTCCTAATATACTTCTGGCTTGTGTCAGCTAGTGCAGTCCCCCAAAATTTTTTGTTCATCTTTTGTAAGTTAGTGTGGTCCAAAGACTTTTCTTGTAGGTAACCCAGGGGTGATCACCTTATTTTGAAGGCTAAAAGGGCTTACAGTGCAGACACAGAGCATTCTGCCCAAAATAGTTTTAAGTATATTTAATTTACCATGCCTCAAAACATTTGTATCAACATTACTGCTGTTTTCAAAGTTGTCTTTTGACACTCTTCAAGGTAAAAATAACAGAAAGATCATGCCTTTTTTTTCTGAAAAAAAGAGTTGAGGATTTTTTCCCAAACAGTTCTAAATCTTTTTTTTTTTTTTTTTTTTTTTTNTTTGAGCTCTCATTCTCAATCAGTTTAGATTCAGCAAGGAAAGTTTTCTTCCTGGCCTGCAAAAGAATCACTATACAAAGTAACATAGAAAACCCACTCTCTTACATAAGACTGCTTGTTCTCTTAATTATTCAATACAGAAAGCCAATACATGTTTGCTTCAATGAAGCAGCTGAAATACCATGATTTAAGTAACAGGAAATGCTTTAAATATCTAGAAGTTACTGCTTCTCTCACTAAGTCAAATAACTGAAGTCATCAGAGCCTTAGACTTGGTATTTTCTCCATCTTCAGAACACAGAAGCTTTCATAGAGGATTTTTAATGCTATATAAACGATGTAGAAGTGTGAAGGAAGCTTATTTCCCAAGATAAAAATACTGCCAGGAAGAGCTGCATCTTCTGTGCCAGCACAGTTTTGAGATCTTTGTCTCACAGATTTTTTCCTGCATAGAGAAGGAATTTCATCTGTAGTTCCAGCAAAGACTATGATGTACAAAAACATAGTGCTGCAGAATATATTGGTTTTCCTAGAGAAGTTACTTCTACTTCCCCTTTCAGTTCATAACGCGTTAAGCTAAGATTGTTCCCAAAATACTTTCAACGATGTTTCATCACAAACAGAAATCAGTTTCATGAATCGGAAATTGTTAAACTTTCCTGTTAAGGACTCAATTAGCTGAAGAAGTAGCAGAAAATAAGTCATCCACAGTAGCAAATTGAACGTTGCTCATGATAAACAAGATACATCGGAAGTGTCGTATGCTGCCAGAATTTGCAGGAGCACATGGAAGGAATAATTGATACCAATTTCATTTTCTTTATATATTCATTAGGATTCTAAAAACCTCTCTTCAGGGGGCTAGGAGATTGCTTAATTCTCAGAGAGATTCATGACCCATTTCCTACTTTTTTGTAAGGTGAATTTGCTGTAGTCAATCTGCTAATCTTCCCCCTCCCTACAATCCCCAGGATAGAGAATGGTACAAATGTAGGCAGTCAGTGGAAGGGCATGAGGAAGCTACAGAAGGTCAGTAATTTCCATCATAAACCTACCAATTATGCTAGTATATTTATATCAAAACTCTGTGGAATAATAGTTACAAAATATACTAACAGCAACAGAAGAGCAATTACTCTATTGAATGAAATGTTTCATCTTAAGCCAAGGAGAGAGCTTTATTAATTAATAGGACAATTAATTTTTTAGAACATTACTGTTTTAATTTTCAGTATCTAGTAGGAATGTTTAGCATAACATGTCCTATTAAGCAATAATGAAGCTATACTGTACTTCAATATACTTAAAAACTTAATGTCTAGCCATATTGTTATTTCTGTGATAGTGTAGTGCAATAGAAGCATGATGCAAGCATGGCATGAACCAGTAAAAAAAAAAAAAAAAAAAGGCTGTTGCAGTATTTCTCAAGGATGGGATGTAGAGTGTAACCCCAAAGTAAAATCCTCATCAATTCTCAGCTCAAAAAAAGTCAGTAGGATGTTTTAGCCATTAACCCCAATAACTTGACTATATAAAGAATTATTAGGAAAATGTACATTTATGTAGACAATTTTCATTCCTGGACTTAAAAAATTGCCCACTTCTGGCAGAACGATTTGGGAAGGTGAAGTGCAGGAGCTGAGGCATCTTCTAGTGATCAGTGACAGACAATACTCTTTAATGGCAGAGGTTCTGCTCTAGGTTTATTTGATGTCTGTAATAGTATTAAATATATTTGTATGTATAGTGCAAATAATCCGCACTTCCTATAAAATTTTCAGGTGATCATTTAAAGAAACAAATCTCACTGAAGAACAAATATTCAACTAATTCCTATCATCTTTATTAACAAAGTATTATAAAAACAAGGATCAGATCAGCTTAGAATCCTGTAGTTTATCATTAGCTTTACTAGCATCTCACATGTGAAAATCCCTTGAAATAATCACCCAAATATTGCTCCCATTGAACAATTCCTTTGTTCCTTCAGATAAAAAGCCATCCTTAACCTCCTAGATAAGAGTCGCTGCTTTGTATTATTTGCATAAACATAAAAATGATTTAGAAAACCATGCAAGAAATTACAGTCCATATGACTGAACTGCCAGCGTGAATATGCTGACTTCAGACTTGCTGTATTCCTCCACAAAATGCTCTGGGCCAGGGTCAGAGCTAGTACAAGTGCCTGAAATATCGTAGTAGTAAAAAGTGCTTTAAATCTGCTAGAGATTAATCAAAGAAAATTCTTTCTGCAAAGGTACAGGCAGGCTGAGCAGCTCCATCTCTTCTCTGGTTCAAATTTTCCTACTCCCTCAATATTCAAGGTGAAAAAGATGATACTGTGGCAGTAGCTGAAGTGAAACAGAAACTGCCTTGAGTCTCAAGGGGGTGGAGAACATTTTCTATGGGTATATGGAGATGAGTGCTCCTCTCTGATGCCCAAAGCTGCTCAGTTCTGAGTGAATGAGGTGTACTTCACTTCCTTAAGGCCACCAGTTCCAATGGACAGATAATTAGGCTCTTACAATTTGACTGTTTATCAGAAAAAAGTAGCCAACCTTTCTATCAAGGCTCCTTCTTGGGGTACCAAATTATCCAGTTAAAATTTTGTCATGTCTAGTCTTTCTAAACTATTATATGTTGGCTGCTGTTTATGGGCCATAGGAGAAATCCATACAAGATACTAGGCAAAGTTGGCAGGTGTGGGGGCTTCTGAAGCAGCTGTTACAGACTGATAYGACTATTCAAAACACAGGCCAAAGGCTGTGTATTTTTTTCTCAACTATCTGCAAATTGTACACAAATATCCAGGGATGCACATATCCAGATGAAAAAAGAAAACTTCTTTTCATTTCTCCCCTTAAGGTACTATACCATTCAGTCTTCTGCTTCTCAAAGAGAATATGCTTAAGAAATATGAAATAACCCTTGTCTCCTACGATTTCCTTATTAATGTGTGCACTGGAAGTCATAATAACCATCATATATCATTTAAATGGCCTACTTTATTTGGAGTCTCATTTTTTCTAACTTAACAAAGTAACTACATTTTATAACCGCAGTGCGCACACAGGAAAATTACTGAAGTCGAAATTCACCTTTACTGAGAGGGTCAACATGAAGTACATGCATCTCTCTACTCTGCAAAAATCAGTTGTTTTCATTATGCATGGTACACTGGTGTTCAGTCTGCACTATGGTAATTTTCACCTACAGCTGAGTATTTCGAGGCAACAAACGTGTAACTCTTCTGTTTGCATTTACTCATAGCAAACTATATAGGAACACCTTGCTAGCTCTGAAGAAAAGTAGGCTAGAATCATAAATAGTCACTTGATCTAGGTCCATTACTTCTCCTGAAGATTTGACCTAGAAAATTAGAAGTAATATAAAATGTATAGTTATGTGGTCACTAGCAGCAGCTTTTAGTTAAGTCTGAACCTGCTATAGGAAATGYAGTTAGATGATGACAGAGGAAGAAAAACGGTGTGGGAAGAGAGTGAAATCCACAGAGGAAAGACGATCCTTTCTACCTGTCCAGTCCCGCAAACACATAGACTTACCTCGTTTCCTTGAGGTTTCAGAGCATAAATCATTCCGGATGGAAACAGAGCAAAATTGTTACTTAAGTTTTGTTGTGGTGCTGAATGCATTAAGAACTGTGTGTAATCTTCCTACCTTTCCATTCATCTATGTTTCGCTCTTTATTCTCTATTGACTCATCATATAGCTCGGCCTCAGGCTCATCATCTGGATCGTGATACTGTACGAAGTACGGATGTGCAAGTGCTTCTGAGGCTGTAATTCTTTTATCACTGTCTAATATAAGCATCTTCTCAAGCAGATCTACAGCTAAGGGAAAAAGAGAACCTTGGATCAAAACCAGAAGAGAATATCTAGAAGTAAAAGGAAGAGACAACTGTTTGCACACAAATCTATTCTCACTCACCTTAAAATCAGCTAACATTATTGGAAAAAAACCCAAAAGTATTAATTTAAGCAATATAATAAACAAGTTTTGAAGATTTATAAGCTGAGTAGAATTTTCTGTGCTTGTGTCATACACAATGGTTCATTTTGGTCCATTTGATACTTGACTCACTTCTTTATATATCAAAGGCACTGATTCTGAAGAGTTTTCTGAGTACTTTAAATATCCTGTCTTGTGCATTGTGTGCTTAACTTTGGTGCTGGTCAGTGGAAAATTTAAGTAACTTAATTTGTGAATGTGAGATTACACTTCCAATTGGCTGCACCTAAAAAAATCATCAGATGAAAATTCCAAAGCAATTTTAAAGGAACTTTAATATTATAAAGTAAATTCAAATACGTTCACTTTAAGGTGAAGTTCTGGCATATTACAAATGATCTTACATCTGTAAAGCTGGAATTGGTTTAATATGAAAAGTTTATTATAAATATTTTGAATATTATCCAAGAATTATTTTTACTGCTTTCATACAAGCATTGCCATCAATTTGCCTTTACAAAATTAATAGGTAGCATATATTCATGAAACTCATGCAGATAAATTCCATTTTTGGTAAGAAAGCATTCATAACTACTTGTATTTCTAAAAATAAAATAGTATTTTAATAAACAGGGAAAATTCAAAACATTTTGAACTTAAAATACTTCCCTATACACAATGTTTTAACATACAGTCAGTGGGATTGACCGGCTACTGCAGTAAGATAACTCAAGAGACTCAATTTTTTTCTTTGCCATGTCACAAGAGATGGTTCATTGGAGCATCTATTTTGTACAGGCWGACTCAACTGATTAGACATAAGAACAACTGTTCAGGATCAGACCAAAGGTCTGTCTAGCTCATTATCGTGTATCAAATAATGGCTAACAAATTAATAGGAAATAAAATTCAAAACCTAAATCAAATAGCTATACTTCCTAGTATATTCTTCTGCATTCCAGCAGTTGAAAATTCCTGACCATCCTGAGCCAGAAGAGATGTCTTTACTCTAGATCTACTGACGTTTTTATTTATTCCTGCTATATATAGCTGGCTTTCACTTTCTAAAAGCCATCGCATTTCTGTGGTTGCCTTTTCAAACACAGACTCTCTCCTTTAGGAGTTTCCTGTAATCTCCACCAGAAAACAAAAGACATAAGCTTCATGAAGGGAAAGCAGTCTCAGGATGAAAGGCTAAAAAATTTCTTTTCACAGGTCTGATGATTATTATGGGATCATATAGCAAAGTAGGACTTGAGTTTATGCAGCAGTGAAAGATTTAAACTGTATCAGTTTGACTTTCTTACCTAGTGGATTGGCACCACGAAACACTGCTTTCAAGTCCTGTTGAGGCATATGTGGAAGAGATTCGATGTATTTTCTTGCCTGGGAATAAATCAATACATACCACACACACAAAAGTTAAAYTTTGCCCAACAGTATCTATATCAAATCTAAAAAAATAAAATAATTGTTATATTTCTTAAACATAGAAAACATTCTTTACATAAAATCAATGTGTGACTTTAACAATAACCCAAATATATGCTTACTAGACAGGAAGGTTTTAAATAGATATACTTTGCTGTAAGGGTTATGTGTTAATACTTAGGTTTTCGTCTATGCAAATTGTTTCATTGCCATGCATCACCACAGAACACATACATCTAATTTTCAACCAGAAACTGCAATCTAAATCACTACCTTCAGCAAACTAGTATAATMTGATCTGCTTCCTTCCCTTCCAACTCTCCTCTGCTGAGTAGTAGTTTCACTGACCTAAGATCAAATCCTGATACTCCCAGCGTGCAGATCTTCAGAAGTTTAAGAGATTTATAGCTTGCCTAGATTCCATAGCTGTGAAAGGCTCATCCAAACAGAGCTAGAAAAGACCTACCCTTACAACTGGTTCAGAGATGTCAGCATGACACCTGACATTATATGACATGTATATATGACATTATATGAGCCATGAATTTCTGGGATGAGGTGGATAGATAAAAGAAATGCTTATGGGCAGCTGAAGAAGTTGAACACTGATTCTAAAGGCTGTAGACAGAACTGGCAGTTCTGAAGATTAGTTAAAGAAGAGGAAACCTCAAATTAGCAAAAGAAAGCTAGTCTCTGAACAAACCTTAGTCTTTTTAAAACATACATCTGTGTTACAGGAACAGTCTCTCTGCACAGCTGGCAACCCCATTAATTTGTTATAGGAAGCTAACTAACCATCCTTGGCCTAGTGAAGACAGCAAAGAGAATGAAGTTCATTCTGAGCAACAACATGCGTTTAAGTCAGATGGCACATTGAGAATTGTGGGCCTATGTTAAGGATTGATCGACTCAGTGCATTATGAAGCTACTATAATATACTCTGACATATTACTTGTGAAATCCTATAGCCACACAAAGGAAACAGATTCTGTACCCTACCCAGTTCACTCTGCATTATCTTGACTTCTGCAGCTACAGTGAACTGACATAAAGGTACTTTAAATCATTACAAAACTCTCTTTTCAAACTGTGTTCTAATTTAACAAAGAAAGTCTATTTATTTTTTCTGCTTTTTATTAGACCTAAGCAAATTTTAGCATAATTCTAGACTATTAGTGATGTATTTCAGAATCTTAATAAAGTTTTAGTCCTAATAGAAGCAAGATTTCATATTTTATGCCCCCAATCTGTTAAAACTATATTAGCATTTTCCCCTTTTTATTATGGGGGATGATAGCTAGGATTTCTAAAGGATGATTTTCTTAGCAGCTGTAGCTAGTCATGCAGAGCATGATGTTTAAAGAACAGACAAACACAGGATTCACTCCACATATTTTATGCCCCTAAAAATTCATAGAGGTAACAAACTCCAGCTGGAAAATCAGGGCCTGCAGCTCCTATCAGAATTAAGTTTTCTAGGGCATTAGTTTATACATATGTATAAACAGCAGAGCAAGAGAGACCTGTCACACATTCCTGCATGGAAACTACAGACTTGGAAGAAGCAAGAAATGTATTTATCTTATGACGAACATCTCTGGATTTGATATTTGTTTTTGTACTGACACATCAATTAACATCACTAATCCAACCGTGACTAAATAAGATATAGTCAAGATTACCTTCAGACTTGTCCAGAAGTTCTCTGAAAATAACACAGGCCTGTCAAAGTGTCTACCAACCTTTTCCCTCTGCCCATATTCACCACAGAAACTCAATCAACAGAACATAGAGTTTTAAATTATTCTGGAAGTAATGAAATGCAATTGCAAACCCATGCTAACATGAAAGACTGGCAAACCAGCTCAGTGACCTGTGCTGAAACATCCCATGAAGTTGATCTTTTAACTTCCAGTTCTTTAATCCTCCACTTAAAACTGAAAATAGAGTTGACTTCTCAGAAAATCTCTGATGTTGCTGTTAGATAAATAGACAAAAAATTGTCCAGGATGACAAGTAGCATTAAGAATTATCTAAACAATAAAGACAAACTGTAAGGTAAAGAACAACTAGAAAGAAGGCAGGGAATGGACACTGTCATGCAAGAGGCGAGTACCTCAGTACAGTACTTCTTTGATGCTGCTCCTTTTATTAGATAGCAGTGGCCTGGAGACAGAACTCTCGTTCATTAACTTGGCTTTTGTGTTCTCCCTAGACTCTAGAGGTATAATTAGCCCCCAAATAAGAGTTTTGGGATTCCTATATCCGCTCTGAAATGGACGAAATTAAAAGAGAAAACAAGCATCTCCAGCAGATATTTAAGCCGTTTAATCTCATAATCAAAAAGCTTACAAACTGACTATTGGTGGTCAAGTCACACATTTGTGTACACTACTCTGATTGCATTACTGCAGAAGTTACAGGCTCTTAAAAACACACAAAGGCTATAATAAGGATTTATGCTTAGAACAGCACAATACTAGACCTGCTTGTTGGTCCTATCCCCAGTACTAAGACTGTTCCTCTTCCTGCCCCAACCCTTCTCAGATGCTCAATAGCCACAAACTCTACAGCTTTGCACTAGCCTATGATGATGATTTTTCATTAAGCTTGGACCTTCAAAAAATACAGTGACGATCTGGCTCTGCTACTGTTCTTCCTTGCTTAACCTACTTGTATATTCATTTTTAAGTTCAAAGAAAACACATCAATATACACGTATGAGCTGAAAAGTAGATATTTCTGTTATAAATCTAGCAAACTAGCATCCACAGTACCAGACTGACCTCATTTACCTTTTCTAACTAAGCTCATATTCTGCACCCAAACCTTAAGTACAATGATGAAAGAAAAAGCGTTGTAACTAAATTGTTATGTTATCTACTCTTTATTCCATCTTACCAGGCCACTGAGCATCTGAAAAATACCCTACAGGCCTCATCTAGAAAGTTAGGTAGTCAGGATATATGATATAAGCAAAAGCAGCTCTGCCTTGCTCCTCAGATAGCCTCAGGATAAAAAAAGGGTAGTTGAGATGCAAGTTTAAGAAAAGAAAGACGTAAACCAGCAACAGCTTCAGCTGTTTATATCAGTGTGCTGTTATTTATCTGAATTTGTATACTGTGCCCATCACCTGACTTTATTAACCAGTATCATATCTCATTCCTTACAGCCCATTCATGGACATTCATGGTTATTGCTTAAAGTGATACTTTTAATCATAGCTTTGGCAGAGAAATGAGGTGGAAATTATTCATTTACTAGATTACTGCCTTCATAAAAGCTATATGGAGAGAGCTATGCATCTACAAATCACATCGCTAACAATGCAGATATTAACACGAAAGCAGACCTCACACAAGCATTCAGAGAGATGAATGAGTATCAGTTTCAAATTAGCAATCTAAATAAGAGCACTCATGCAGAACAAACAGTTTTTGATTCCAATATATCTGGTTACATCCCTCACAAGGATGAAAAGTGCAAAAATTAAAGAGATAACAGATTTAATAACAATAATATTATGCTCTGAGCTAAACAGTTGTTCGAATTTTTATTTTTTTATTTTAAAGATAACAGAAAAATAAAAGATCATCAGGACCAACTGCAAAGCTCCTGTAAAAAACTGAGAACATAAGAACAAGTATCAAAATTAATACAGCTGATAGTCAAGGAATTTGGATATCTCTAAAAGGAGTAATTTTTTTGAATAGTGTCATTCTAGACACAGCAAAAAAAGAGAGGATTTTAAAGTGTTTGCTCATGTCCATATCAGAATATCCAAGTAATACTACCAATGACATACAGTGCCAATTAGAGAAAGGAACAATGAAAAATCAGTTAACTGAATGAAGCTGGGAACTCACATGTTCTGATGATATCTTCTTCAGAAGTTCAGAACTGGGAGTACCTACAACTTCCATTATTCTTTTTAGCTGATCAATATCTACATTATTTCAGGAAAATTAAAGGAAAATTTAAAAAGAATAAACAGCAGACAATCCCTCAGGGTTTAAACAATTCACGATACTGTTAAAACATTTAAGCTAGTAAGCAACACAACCGCATCATTGTTCATGGAACTGTATCAGTTCATACCTGCTGAAGTCTAGTCCTAGAGTATCAGATTCTCTATTACACTATATGCATCTCTATCTGGTGTGCCTATCTGTGGAAAAAAATGCATATAAAATATTGCTGCCCTCTCCTAGCTCCCAATTCAACGTATTCATAAACTTAGTTTTAATTGCACACTTATGTTGCAGTGGTCTGAATGATTTCTGAAGAATAGTCTTACATATTATAGCAAATCGGGCTAGATTATTGACCTCAGGTCTGTTAAGTGGAAAATTCCCATTTGGTAGATTTTACATCTATTTTGTATCATTTTCAAGCAAAAAACTTTAAAAATGCACATTTGTCATTGTCATATGTGACCTGTATTACATTTTTCCTAGAGACTCAAGGTTATTTTTATAGCTTTAATTAAGCTGATGCAATCATGTAATTGTAGACAACATTTTAGAATAGCAAAAGTATCTTATTTCAGGAAGCATAGATTTACTGTTTTTCTAAATACAACATAGTTATCATGTAATCAAACACTCTAAAGCTTAGTCATCATCCATATGATGAACATCTGAGTAATGCCTGTGGTTACTGTAGAGGCTAATAAGGACGAGCACAACACACAGGTCAGCGGGGATACAAAGTCCTCAGTCCACTGTGTTAACAGTTTTTCAGAAATTCTAATGTCATGTTGTTTTGTACCTGTCAATGTCTCAGTTTTAGCATAATGTTAGCTTTCTGGGGGGGAGGGGTGAGGTTCAGAGTAGTAAGAAAAGTCAAAATTCAGTACAGTAGAATGTGCCTTTGTTTGCCATATTAAGAGCTTTCCTCCTCTGATTCAACCGTTTCCTCATTCTTCATTATCTATGTTTCTTCATTTTTATTATTTTTCTGTTCTCCTGAGCAACTAATGTTTCTTTCACCCTCTGCACCCCTCCCTCCTGTCAGCATAGGAAATGCCAATGGAATTCACTGACACTCCAGCATGGACCACAGAGGAGTACAGAAGAAAAGAGAGCACTTTGTTGCTTTTACGGAATATCAGAAACTGCTGGCTCTTTTTTTCTATAATAGGACACAATATGCCTAGTAATTCACTTACTATTTAAAAGTTAATTTGTTTAGATCCTAGGAACCTTTGAGCCTGAAAGAGTCCTTTAAAAAAATTGTATTTATTAGCTGATCCAAAAATACTACCTTTTYTCTGCTTCATTTTTAATGTATGTCATTTCAGTAAGATATACACACATGGATGAAATCTATTCTGCTGTAATGAGGCTATTATTTAAATACCAGATACAAAATAAACAGTAAATGTAATTTATTGTTGTTTTGGAACATCTGTTACTGTTTTTTTTCCTACCAATTGGTCTCATACTCAATTGTCATAACACTAAAAGTCTTGCAAAAATTGCTTTTTCTGAAAGTTTGTTACCTGAAAGACATTTCTATAGACACTTCAGTCATCAGAAAACAGGAAGAACTAGACAATTTGGATTTTATATAGCTGCATTTTATGTAAAGGATACAATCATTTCCTGGAAATAGGGCCTTCCCTTTCAAAAGCTCTGCCATAATGCATCCAACAGACCAGATGTCAACTGCCAAAAACCAGATAGAAATAGGTATGAGGAATGACAGAGATCATTGAACAGAGTTGCCGCTTAAGTTTATAACTATATCCAGCTGAAGCAAAATGAAATCTTTATAAATTTACCTGTTTGATTGTAGTGCATCCAGTTTAACATAATTTCTGGAGCTCTGTACCATCTTGTTGCAACATATCCAGTCATTTCATCATCAGTTTGCCGAGCTAAACCAAAGTCTAAAATCTACATAATGAAAAAAAAAATTGTATCAAGAAAGTCCCTTGTTAATTTTGTTAATAGGAACTGACTCTCTCCATTGTTTACTTCTGAGTTTATCCAGGAGTCCAAGTACCTCACTTTCAGTGAAGTAAAACTGCAAAATTCTATGGAGGACCTTATCTGCTTGCCCTGCTGTGTGTAGTCTGTGGGTCTACCAGAGACATTCCCAAAGCGAGGGATCTAGCTGTGAATACATGACTATAATGCTGAGAAAGTGTGCCATCTAAGATAAACTCTACTTTATTCCTCAAGCTCAATTTTCCTCTGGCATTCATTTGCTAAAAATAAGCACCATTGCTATAAGATGAAACACTATCAAGTGGGAACATTTGTGGAAAATGCCAACTCCAAATGCTGCTAGCCATAACATTTAAAGACAACACAAGCTAATCACAAATCCCCAGAAGTTCTGTTGATTCCCTCTCATATTTAAGTATTGCTACATACAAGTAACATTTACTCAAACTGTATATCATTCTGATGACACTAGGAGAGAAACATATATCCGACGTAACAAGGTACATTTAAATCACATACCATCTGTTTTCAATAGAACCCCCCACTGTGAAACAACAAAAGAGTTCTGTTTAAATACATATATTAGTCATACGCTTGATGGCAAAATGTCACCCTCCATATGCTCTCCTTTGCTAAGTTTGCATTGATAGGAAGTTTCAATTATTTTTTCTGCTCATTTCTTCATCTTCTATTTTTTGATTAGTCTATATCCTACCAATTACAGAGCTAAACTTAACTTTGAGAGATACTGTTGTAAAAGTGTACCATCTAAGTGTACCATCTTCAGAGCTGCTCATTAAGTCAGTCATCTGAAATATTTAATTCACATTTCTATTTCAAAAGATGCTAAGATCAATCACAACCTCCTGATGGGATCCAGTATTATTTATTAAGCTGATCGCAAATCAGCTTAATTGGGAGCAAGACAATTTTGAGACCATCATTCAAAATTGCTCAGTTATAATCCAATTTAAAGATATAAAAACCTTAATGGAAAATATTAAGGTTAATACCTTTACTTTTAATACACTATAAAAGTATTATTTCTTAAATAAGCAAAAAAATAAATGAGGCAAAAAAGCATAATTGCTTGAAACTTGAATACTAATATCCTTATTCTAAGGTGGCTTTCAGCAATATTTTTCTTTAATAGCTGATCCCTTCTATCAACTGTGTACACACACACATGTGCGCATGCCCACACACACACGTTTTTTCTTTTTGCCTCTATTTAATGTCTGGTTATATAGTGGAAATATCCACTAGTTTGTTCCATTAGAAGAAAAATTTGGTACCACAGGATGCAAAACTATATATATATAAGCAAAGTAAACAACAATGTGAGAAATTAAGAAAGGATGTGTACAGACAAAATAATAGGAAAAAAAAGATTAAAGTCTCCTTTACTTACAGTACAAAATACAAGACACATTTTTGAAGTGAATGATGAGACCCTCATGACCCATAAAATTTCACAGATGCTGAACGTACACGCATGAAAACATTAAAGGGATAATTATGAAACTTGCTGAGCATCTGCAACTGTCACTAAAACAAACAGGAAATACAGTTCCTTAGCATGGATCAGGATTAGTCCCAGAGACTAACTGCACTTTTCTTACCAGTATTGTGATTTTCCACTGATCTCATAACATTTGAATTTCTTTCTTAAATCCTTTGCTGCTAGAATAAAGTTTGTATCAGAATCCCACTCACAGACAGGAAGATGTTTCTGGCTGTCATAGAGAAATGCTGAACTTCTCGCTTTTTAAACATAAAGACTCCAGACGCTAGAAGATAATTCTTCCTTCCCTAGATGCTCATTCTTATTCTATAATATCGTATCATACAGATACAGAGAGGTATGCATTTATATAGACATAGACATTATGATAGTATTTGAGAAGTGTGGATTACAGCTTGGGTTGTTTGTTTTTTTACTTCCTCTAACTGGTAATATAATTGACAATATTGGTATCTTCTTTTCCTCACATCACTATTTAATTTAGTTTGTGTGTTCTGTAGAAATAAATGAAAGTTACTAGGTTGCTTCATATAAACAATGCAAACGTAGATACATATCACAGGTAAAAATTTCAAGGTATACTCAGTTGATGCACTCCTCATGGGCCAAATTATTAGCCTAAGTACCCTCTGTGGCGAAGTAGAGTTGAGCATTTTGCGAAGATATTTGTTTCAACAATAAATTAACTTAATATTTGGGAGAAAACACATGTTCATGGAAATGTTTTTTTTCTACGCCAGGTGAGCAAGCAACAGTAACAAATAGATGAAATTAATTGAATAAGAAATAAAAATGCAAACTAATGCTTTCTCAGAAAACTACCAGCTTGAGAGCTATTACAACATTCATCATCATAATAGCATGACTCCTACCCTCAATTCACAGTCTTCATTTACAGCTAGGTTACTGGGCTTCAGATCCTGTACCAGAACAAACAAACAGAGTTGGTCAGATACTATTTTAACCTTTAAAGCACATGATAGCAGTGTCTTAATAACACACTCACTTTAATAACACATGGAGGGACATGCTCCATTCATTTTTATTATAGCAATGAGTGAACTCACCCGGTGGATGATTCCAGCTGAGTGAATATACTGTCAAACAAAGAGGGGAAAGAAATGTAAAATTTGAAGTTAGAAGTGAAAGGAGACATAAGTTGCTTGATCCGTCTTTTTGCTCTTGAAACTGATGGTTTTATATCCAGAATGGAGGCACACCACATTTTCAGGGCAAACAGACATGACTATCTTCAAAACCTACTTGTTTTCCCCTACCTAAGCCTAGATATTTCAAGAGAGGTAACCCTGAACACTGAATTCTCATAAAAAATTGCACTTGCAGTAATTCTTTTTGTCAAAAGTTTCATTCCAATTTGAAATTTATTCCTGTCTGGATATCCATTATTATATCTGGATGTCTATTTTGATCAGCTAGTCTCTCAGTGAGCCAGTGGCCTACGTACTGGCAGTACTGACTTCTAGATGATAAAAGTCATCTTCCCATACTATGAACACTTCTAAAATTTCAGTATCCTCCCCATTCAGAATGCAGTGAGAAATATTCACACCTCTGGATAAATTAGTGGCCAGAAAACCCATCTAGGTCACAGCGTTGCTTCAAGGTTACTTTCAAAAGAGGAACCTTAAGTAGCATTTAATGTCTCTGCTATTTTATATAAAACACAACAATTCAAATAGAAATTGAGAAAAACTTCCTCTGTGACAACCTAGTCAACTTGTTAGGATTAGGAGATAGCTCATCAAAAGTTTTACTGATAACAAAGATCAGTAAGATCTAAAACATTCACTTCTGTTAATGTGAATTTAACTTTTTTTTTTTAACTTTTTTTTTCTTTTAGAAGCAGTGTATGCAAAACTTGTTAAACAGAAAACAACGACATTCTTCTCATTCCATAACTATGTACTGTTTATCAAAAGGTCAAGATACCCTTAAATGTTTTTCACAATAGCTGTAACCCTAAGAAACCTTGTACCAGCTAGTTCAGAAACTACTGAAACTACTGGATTTCAGGTTAATGATTCATGTGCTATGACAGCTTTTTCTGCAGGACCTGAAGTCCGTGTTGAATACTGCTGAACACCTACACCAGTGAGTCCAAAGCTTACTCAGGTATGTAAGCACAAGCTTATAACGATYGCAGCACAGATGAAAAAATAGGAGCTACCTATGATCAAATGCTCTCCAACTAATGAGACACGAGAAATTCAGGACTGCAAACCACATAATTAATTCTAAAATCTATCTTTCTATTTAAGCTGTTAATTTGAATAAATGAGACAAAGCAATTAAGGGTTCAGTTCTGCAATCCTTTCACTAAAATCTGCACTTCAAATTGACAGAATCACATGCACAAATAAGAACTATTTTCTCATGCACCAGATGACTTGCTCAAAATCATGCAGTAAGTCTATTTCACAGCCATAATTTACCACAGCTTTCTTCCAAACGTACATATATCTTCTATGACTAAGACACTGCACACTGAAACGTGAACAACTAAAGCAGCTGATCCCTAACTCTGTTTTCCTTTTGCTTACGCCTAGGAAAAAAATATCAACATTGGTCTGAAAAAAATGCTTATCACCAAGTACTGGGAAGCATTTTCTACATCACCTCGTGATTATAGACACTCGTATGTTTAATTTCAGCAAAATGATATACATACTTTAAATCTTTAGGAAGAAAATTTTGCTAGAATATCATTGCCTGTATTATCTGTTGTATAGATATTAATGGATATGATTAAAGGGAACAATGACTTTAGAAGCAGTGTAAATTCTATGTGATAGTGTGTAATATTGTACATTGCTAGGATAAACTTCCACAAGTGTTCTAAAAAACACAACTAACTTGGTTCTCTCTCTACTCATCTGATGCTTTGCAAAAATCAGCATTGTAGTTTTTCAGACTGACTAGCATCTTCCAAAGCAGGAACATGAATTACTTGCCATACCACATTCCAGACGTTTACCCTGTTCATGAGCAGGTACTGAAAAATTTTCTAAAGTATGTGAAATTTGTAAAACACATACTGTGTGCTATAGGACACTTTCACTTGAGATATCACATAAGCAGCGCTTCTCCTTCAATAATAGCTTGAATAGAAACTGATCTAAAGTTAATTGTCACGGAGATTGTTCACGTGCATTGTGCATGTAAAACCCCAAGTCTGCAAGTGTTTATCTTTGGTTAAAAAAAGAATCTGATCATTTCCGAAATGACTACTGCTGATAAAAGGAAACACAAATATCTGTGTACTCTTAACGCACAAACAAAAGCCTTTAAGTACTGTCACTGCAATGAACCAATCATTACTACATTTTGGTTGCTGAGTCTAAAATCCTTACATTCAGCCAGTACCTTAAGACCTCGAAGCAATTGATATATGAGAAACTGTATATGATCATCCGTTAACTTCTGGCACTTCACAATATTGTTCAGGTCAGCACCCATTAAATTTGTCACAAGATATCTGTGAAAATAAAATACATACCCCACAGAACAAAACAAAGAAACACACTTTGTTTAAGATTGGTAGAAGGTAAATTCCAAAAAAACCCTCCTAAGAGTAACTACTCAGTTTTGTGTGGATTCCTATTCTGTTTACTAGTAACATATGGTTTATTTCCTTCCAGTCAGCTATGATTTTAATATTGAAATTTAATGTCTTTAATATTGAAATCAGCTATGAGCTGATATTATGAAAAAGAAAAATCCTGCTTACACATTAACAACTTTTATCTATGTTTTCTCAATAACATACTACAGCAGTGAGGGGAGAATGTACCATGTTTTGAGATAAATAGGTAGCCTCAACCTATATAAAAGTGGAAGCCTGAGATACCTAAATGACAGATATTGTAAGGTCCTGGAATATCTGGTGATGTAGATTAACATGGGATCAGTTGAAATAAGAGTACTTTAACTCCCTCCACCCCAACTGGAAGTTTTATTTTTTGACCTGTTTTATAGAAACATCAATTCTCTTCCAAAGGAATTTGGTAGTACAAAAGTATGCACCTACCAGTCCCAATTCTCAATGTTTAATTTTGCTCCACTGAGTCAAAGTGATTTTGGCCACTAATTTCCATGGAGCCAAAAAATATTAGTTACTATTACATCTGCTAAACTGTTAATCTAACTGCTTATACCAGATGACAAAAACAGCTCAAAATAAATGGTATGTGTGAGTAACGTGAACAGAAAACTAGTCCCAGAACAATCAGGAACCTAGTTTAAATTCACCTTGTCTAAATAAACTAACAGAATACTTTCCTGCATTTCTGAACTATCTAATCTAGCTGTGAAAAAAATAATCTACTGCTGACACATAGTTGAACTTAAGAAGCTTTAAATTTATTGGCATTTATGCAACATCAAACCATTCACCAGGTACCTATAGTCTTTTTACTGACCATTCAAAAAGGTACTAAAATGAGATCCACCCTTCTGCTTTCCTATTTGTGGAAAAGCTGCATAAAGGCATATTGGGGTTCTCTGCACAAAGCCAATCTTAGCTTCAAATGTATTAGAAAAGAATGTGCTTCTTTTTAAAATTAGAGCGGTGCTATCCCTATTTACTTATGAAGTAGTCAAAATGATTTTCAAATGTTACTTACACTTCATTAAAATTTTCTATTGATGTTGCAGGAGTGAAAACATCTAGTAATCCAATAACCTGAAAGACAAGTGAATTGCCATTTTATTTTCAGAAATACTTAACACATGTATAACTAGTATTAACAGTGCTTAGAATTTTTGGCATGAAACTTACAAACATATGACATATGATCACTCTGGAAACTTAGTAAAACCAGTAAAACAGGTAGTTTGCCCAGGGATAGACTGAGTATCTTCATGACCAATTAAAAAATATATATTAATTACAAAAAGTAAAACATGGCTTCAGACAATCATAAATCAAGACAGGAAATGTAATTTTTCACTACAGGAAAAGTTGGTACATTGTTTGTACAGCTGTTATCCTTAAGATTATGTGCAGTTTCACAGGTTTTCTTGTTCTGCTGTTAACTTTTTTAGTATCCTTTCTCCAGGATATTTTTCAATCCACTATATTATACTCTGGCCTCAGCTCAGCAAGTTACTTTTAAGCAGATGGATAATTCCATTGAAATCAACTAGTTGTGACATGAATTTAGGCAAGTACAGAGTTATTTGGAGCCTGCAGTTTTCCTGTCTTTCGTCTAGATTAACAGGTGAATTGTAAGAAAAGTATATTATATTGTCATGAATTTATTTGAGAGTATTTGCCCTTAATTTCTCAACAGAATCCAAATTCAGCAAAAGCAGGTTTGAGGTATTTTTCCTGGACTGATGTATCAATAACATCCAATAGTAGAGAGCAGAACACTGTAGTTTAGTTAGAGAAGAGTAGGACCACTTGCTTTGGACTTCATTAGCTGGATCTTCAAGATCCAGTCAGATCATTTTTCAGTAAAAAGGCAGCCTTTCCAATGACTTCTCTAAAGGTAGCTGGGTCCAGGTATCTTGGGCAGTCAGAAGAGAGTTGTATATACTTTTAGAAAAGGATTGTACTTAATTGAAATTTAAGTCTATTTCACAAGCTTTCATCATAAAAATCAGAAGGAAAAGAACTAACTTTTCACTTACGTTTTCATGCTTCATGTGCTTAAGTAATCTAAGCTCTCGATATGTCCTCCTTGCGTGAATTAGAGACTGAAAAGGTCTTGAAAGCTTTTTTACTGCCACCTTCTGTCTCGTTTTGGTATCAAAAGCTGAACTACAAGAAAAAAAGAAAGCTATAGTGAAAGCATGTTCTAGGCATGCATTTCAAAGCCCTCCATGGCCTAAACATCCTGAAGTTCAGTGGAGAAACTTAAAACACTGTTGGCGATTTGTACTGTCTCCTTTGCCCATTATTTACATTTTAACTAACAGATTGCAACTAGGAGAGCTAGTCAGCAATTCAACTATAGTTCCCATGTTTTTCACTAGCAAATTACGAATGCTTATTATAATATTCAGGAACCCCCAAGGTAATCATTCCCTTTTGTTCAGGAAACTAACTATTCTTTGGAATTAGCATCGTTAATACAGGTCTAGCCTCCCTCTCCAAATCAAGACTCTTTGGGAATACTAGATTCAAATTGTGGGTTTTAGTGAACAACCTAAAGCCTTTAATAATTAGAAGAATGCTGCCATTGTAGACGCAATTAATAGCAATAGCAATTAATATATATGTAGCAATATTAATTATGTCTAGTGAACATTTGCTTGCTCTAGGATCGTGCCATAAGCATGGTATCACATTAGAATCTTGACATAGCCAAGACCATACACATTTCCTCAGGAAATACGAGTAACAAATGAACAACAGATACACGTCATGAACTTTAGCCCACAGATCCTGTGGAACATAGCACGTGCTTAACTTTGTACAAATGGAAATGCCCCTCTGAAGAAGACATTAAGTATAGATGTGCGCCTATTTGCACAAAAAGGCAGACCATTTTTCTGGACATTAGAAAGGCATGACAAGTGTAGTAAGCCACAAATAAATACTGCCTTTATGTAGCACAGGAATAAAAATGATGCCTCTATATTTTACTCCATGGCGCTACAACATACATTTCTAAAAAGATTCAGTTAGCTACCTTCTCTCATTAAGAAAATAATTCCTTTAATTATTTCCCATTACATTAACATTTAAATCAATTAAAGTACCTGTAAAATTCTCTGTTTTAAGTGTGGATAACACAATCTGCAATTGCAAGCAACAGCATTAGTAAGTAGAGATGAACCTTCACATGTTTATCTGGCAGAAACCTTTTGTGGAGTTATAAAACATTGAAAATTAAATAATATAAAAATTGCAACCAGTGTAGGATGACAATAGTTGACAGTAACTGGATGTTATTAACTGCTTATTATTAGTGTTTTAAACACTTTGAATACTGCGGTAAGAGACATCTGCTAGAGATAAGAAGCATACATGTTACTGGGAGTAATTCCTAAACTAATACATTGATCCTGTAACCAGCTTCACGTTGGTGGCCCCTGCACATACTTGGTGCTTTACTAAAATCATGGAGAGACAAGTGAAGAGCAGAGAAGAGCATCTGCAGACAGTTGAAGACTAAGAATTGTTTCTAAATGAGAAGTAACAAATGGGTAATAAGAACAGAATGACATTCAAAAGATGATCATGACCCAGTTATCCTAGAATTCACTAAATCTCTGAGAAGGCCAATGCAGAGCATAATGCAGCAATGTTTTATTAGATAAAAACAGAGTAAGAGGAAGTATATTTAATCAACAAGTTTTTGCAGGCACCATGGAAGGTGTGAGTCACTCACGAGATAAATGAAATATAACAGATTACTTAGCTAGTTTCTTGCAAACATCAAATAAGTGGATCTTCAGGGAAGTTTTAAAGGCATAGAAGGTTGTGGCTTTGCAGAACACCTCAGGAAAGGCATTCTCTGAGCAGAAGAAAGCAAGCATACAAAGTGGCAGGAGAAGATTGGTATCACTCTGAGGAATGCATGGACGGGATATGATAAAGAGACTTGTTCTGACAGTAGGGTTGGAACACAGGACATGAGCACACAGTTCTCAAACAGGTGGAGAACTTCAAGGAATGAATGGTGTAAGATATCTCTATTGTAAATTCTTCTCAAGTTTCACTTGACTGGCCACAGAGACAACATGAAGGTTGCACAAATAAGTCTGAAGGAATAAGAAGGAAGCCAGTGCCTCACTATTAATATAACAAAGAGTAGATACAATTGTATGTGCGTTGTCCTGGCCAACAAAGCCAATGGAAAGCACCACAAGTCTCAGAAACACCTACTCTCTACATATATTAAAACTTTTTTTCTTTTTTTTTTTTTCCAGTGAGAAAGGAAATGTTTGTACAGGCAAATAAGTAACATTGCCCACCACAGCCGCCTGTGCTCAACATCTCAACTCTGCTGGTAATTCACAAGTTTTCCTACTCATCCTTGCACTGGTTTATGAAATACTGTGTATATACAAGACTAGAATGAATTAGGTTTTAAATCCCATTATCATGATAAACATCCTTCCTCTCCCACTTCTAAGGTCAAACGTAGGTTTTAGTAGTTTAAAAACTGTTTATCTTTTAGATGGACTGCTTTTTACTCTCCATATGACTCAGGGCTGCAAAGCTTTCACATGGTATAAAGCACTGTTTTTAGCTTCAGTAATTCTTATGACAACAGCTCTTCAGATTCAGGACAGAAGTAAATCAGGAGAGAGGAAAAAAAACAAAAGCAAAAAACAAAAAAAACAGCACCTCAAATTCTGGGAAGTCTAATGAGAAATCATGAATCTAAGCTGAACAGGCCAGGAGTGAACTTTAAATGAGCTCCTTCACAGTCAAGAAACTGTACCGAAGAATAATCAGAGTCAACGCCTTCAAGTTTTTTCTTTGTCTGGCTTTCCATCATGACAATCTAAATTATTAATAGTGAAACATTCAAAAATAAAGATTTCATTAATCTCTTCCTTTGTTCCATTCAAGAACGAATTGCATCTGTGACATCTCTGCTACTACCTGTGGTCACTTTTCACAAGCAGCATTGCCTGCATTCCTCCCTTCCCTGTGTGGAATTACATGTTTGCTCTTATTTCAGACTGAGTCTCTCCCTTTTCCTATTATATCTATCATCATAGCTGCAATCTGAGTTGTCTCCTGAATCCCTCATAGTTGCCTGAGTAAATTGTTAGGTGATGGGATTAACTGTTTCCCCTTCCGTGTGATTTGCTTGTCCTTTAGACAGGAAACAGCACATCTATAGCCCTGGATAGCACATCTCTGATTCCAATCACGGGAATTCTATGGGCCTGCCTGTGTTTAGCAGCTACACAAACCCTTTCTTTGGGGGCCTATGAGACCAGTCACAGAGTAAAATGRTTCAAAATAGCTTCTTCAAAACATGCTGCTTAATCAGTTAAAGGCATGCTGTTATTAAGAAAAGGTGTTAGAGACCCTCACCTTCCCTTACCCTGCATTATACTCAACTCACATACTCCCTACTGCTAAACTAAAACTGGAGGGTTTCTGTTGGTCTCCTGGTATTTGCACTGTCTCACAAACAACTGCTGACAACTTACAGCTCCTTCCTCTTTTGCAAGGCATTTTCTACTGCTGTGAGTCCTTCGGAGCACAGGCTTCAGCTCTGGTAAAACAGTTGTGTAACACTGACTTACACCTGCAAATAAAATCATCCTTTTAATGATTCAGCTATTGTTTTCTAAGTTTCTTTAAAATTACTTATTCTAGGGTGTCTTCTTCCTAATTATTACTTTACCTCATGTAGCTGGACAGAACAGTACTACGTAAATAAACTTKGATGCTTATAAAAGGCGTATCAACTCCTATCTCTATTCTTCACTACTAGCATTTCATTTGTTGTAGGCAGTGATAATAAAAAAACTTGTAAAATTGCATATTATCATTTAGCATTTCTGATTTACTATAGAGCAGTACGCTCTAATGCCTCAGTAGTAAACGGGAACACCACTTTAGATAGAATTCGTATCGTAATTTAAAAAAACCCACAATTCTTACTATTTTCTTACTTTACAAGAAAAAACTTTGTAATAGTCTTAGTGTCAGATTTTATGGATATGCTCATTCTTGATCTAGAACCCTGGGCAGTTACGACAGACATTTTTTGCTGTCCAAGTAAGATAAAGGATGAAACAGCCATTACTCTACTTACAGTGATTTTTGACACATCAGAGGACTTTGCTTAGTGTAATTTTCAGTAATTGCATAAATTAGACAGATTTTTTTTAATGTTATCAACTCCTGCATTTAATATTTCTATTAATGTTCCACTAGATGAAATAACAATCTCTACTCACTATCTGGTACACATTCTACCAGTCCTCAAGGTTTCAGAGAAAATTTTGAGCTTAGGAAGCTAATGCAGTCCAAAATGTCAAAAGCCAAAAAGCACAGGATTTTAAAACAATCTCATTCCAACTTCATAACTTCGATGGGGCATGGATTTTCATTAGTTAATATTTAGAAACACTGCTGTACATAAAGTCATTTCCCTAGTTTCCACAGGCAGTTTACCTGTTATGGTTACACATCAGTAGTACTGGACAGACAAACCATTTCTATACCCAATCATCTCTCAGATCCTGCAAGTCCCTTGTGGATTAGGAGCATAATATTCAGCATACCTGTTGGACTAGCACTGCCCGTTGTACTTCCTAGTGCTTTGGGCTCTGAGAAGGCTTATTAGCTGGGCACAGATAGTAAAAGCACATACAAAATGCCTGCAAAAAGTTCAGCTTGAGTGTAGTGTAGTGATCTAACAAATTATCTTCATTCCAGAAGCCCACTCAGGTCTAGCAGATTCAAAATGAAGGCATGACCAAGGTGATTATGTGTTATCAGACTCGTGTGTCTGCAGTGAACTGCTATTCTTTTCTACATTATCTGCTGGTATTCTAGACTGCATCACCCCAGATAACTGCAAGGTTTTGGCTGTCTGTAAAGCGTGATTTTATGTTTGTGAAAGTGTTGTATCTGTCCAAACAATTAGATATGCTTACTCTAAATCAGAGCTTCATTTGAGTAGCTGTAAACATACAAAGAAGAGCTAACATTTCCAATTTTTTATACAAATTAGTGTCCCAGTCTGTGAGGCTTTCAACCCAACATTGCAGGTTTGGTAACTGTATGGATACACTCTAACAAACTTGAGGAAATACTGTACCCAAGTGGATCCTTAAATTTGGTCCCTGTGGCAATGACACTGCATGTAAAGGTTACTCATATTGTTCTAGGCTACTATTTTTACTTCCTTCATTGAATCACAGAATCAGTAAGGTTGGAAGGGACCTCTGGAGATCATCTAGTCCAACCTCCCTGCTCAGCAGCATCACTTAGAGCATGTTAGACAGGGTTGCATCCAGGCAGGCCTTGAAGATCTCCAGAGAAGGAGACTCCACAACCTCTCCAGGCAACCTGTGCCAGGGCTCTGTCACTCCCACAGGGAAGAAATTCCCCCTCACGTTCAGGCAGAACTTCCTGTGCTTCAACTTCTGCCCATTGCCTCTTGTCCTGTCACATGGGACAACTGAAAAGAGTTTGTCCCTGTCCCCTTGACACCCTCCCTTCAGGTACTTGTACACATTGATAAGATTACCCCCTTCCCCCCATCCAGCTCTCGCAGCCGTTCCTCATAGGACAGGTGCTCCAGCCCTCTGATCATCTTCATAGCCCCATGCTGGACTCTCCTCAGTAGCTCCATGTCTCTCTTGTACTGGGGAGCCCAGAACTGGACACAGTACTCAAGATGATGTGGCTTCCCCAGGGCTGAGTAGAGGGGCAGGATCATCTCCCTCGACCTGCTGGCAACACTCTTCCCAATGCACCCCAGGAGACCACTGGCCTTSTTGGTCACAAGGGCACATTGCTGGCTCRTGGTCAACTTGTCATCCACCAGCACTCCCAGGTCTTCTCCACAGAGCTGCTCTCCAGCAGGTCAGCCCCCAGCTTGTACTGGTGCCTAGGGTTATTCCTCCCTAGGCGCAGGACCCTGCACTTGCCCTTGTCGAACCTCACGAGGTTCCTCTCCGCCCAGCTCTCCCGCCTGTCCAGGTCTCTCTGAATGGCAGCACAGCCCTCAGGTGTGTCAGCCACTCCTCCCAGCTTGGCATCATCAGCAAACTTGCTGCGGAGGCACTCTGTCCCCTCATCCAGGTCATTGATGAAGAAGTTGAACAGGATGGGACCCAGTCTGAGGCCTGGGAGATGCCACTAGCCACAGGCCTCCAACTAGACTCCACGCCACTGATGAYGACCCTCTGAGCTCTGCCTTTCAGCCAGTTCTCAATCCACCTCACTGTCCACTYGTCTAACCCACACTTCCTGAGCTTCTCTAGGAGGAGGTTATGGGAATTTGGGATGTTATGGGATGTTATGTATCAAAAGCCTTGTTGAAGTCGAGGTACACAATGTCCACTGCTCTGCCCTCATCTACCCAGCCAGTCATTCCATCATAGAAGGCTATCAGATTGGTTAAGCAGGATTTCCCCTTGGTGAATCCATGCTGGCCAGTCCTGATCACCTTCTTTTCCTCCATATGTCTGGAGATGACATCCAGAACGAGCTGTTCCATCACCTTTCCAGGGATGSAGGTGAGGCTGACYGACCTAGAGTTGCCTGGGTCCTCCTTCTTGCCCTTCTTGAAGACTGGAGTGACACTGGCTTTCTTCCAGTCCTCAGGTACCCCTCCAGTTCTCCAGGACCTCTCAAGGATGACGGACAGCAACCTGGCAACAACATCCACCAGCTCCCTCAGTACCTGTGGATGCATCCCATCTGGGCCCATGGATTTGTGGAAGTCTAGCCTGCCCAGAAGGTCTCTAATCCTATCCTCCTAATTTCTCCACTTCACAGGTTAACCAAAACCATAATTTCTCTACTTCACTGGTTAACCTAAGGGCCATATTTCTCCAGAACGTGCTAAGTTTACCTGTTGCACGAAGTGCAAGGAGCAAAAACAAAGAAAAGAAAATGCAGTTCATGCTCAAAACATGGATTCACATGACCTGAACTTCGCTGATTTTGATAAGAAAGAAGGTGGTATCTAGAATCCAAAAGAGAAATTATACAGAATTTCTGCCACATATCTGGTACAGCTACAACTTTGAGCACTTACCTACAGACCATTCCTGTCTAAATCTACCTACAGAACTTACCCACCATTTAAGTACCTATTACCTTCTTTCCTCATAGGCAATACACACCTACTTCCTTGTGGCCCAATTTCCCCTTCAGTTTTAACATTCGGATTTTCTGAGACAAACAAATAATGGCAGCAGAAAGATGTATGTCAGCAAGAACTGGGGGGAAAGGAGGGAAGAGAGGTTCGATATACAGATAACTGATCATTGAGGCAGACAGACTTTATGCACTGGCAAGTAAATCAGATGAAAGGAGATACACAAGAACTCCATCATGGGACATTTTCAAATATCCAGTCACACCACTCAATTCCTCAAAACTGTGGTGAATGACAACTCTTTATCTCTCATACAAATGTCACAGGAGTCAAAGAAAGTCATCATAAGGATAACATTCGTTTTGATTTTTGTTCGCAGGATTTTGATTGTTATCTTTTTGTGTCCTCTCCAGAATCGTTTTTTCCAATAGCTCTTTTAATAGAGCGTACCTTTTTATTGTGATATAGTCTTAAAAATGTACATAGGACATCTATCCAATACTAGAAAATGGGCCATAAGAACTACTGGCAATGTAGCACAAGCACATCAGAACATGTTTGTCAGCCGCCAGTATCAGGGACAGCTAGCTTAAATCAAGCAACAAAGTAAACCCAGAATTGTTTCATTTGTTTCTTCTTTATAAACACCTCGTTACTTTATGCAGGTTTAGGCTGGTGATTTCCTCCCTCTGATAGTTAGAATTAAGGTAGAGACAGCAGACCGCTTTGTTTACGAGACCTCACAAATAATGAGTTGCAAGTACATCAGAAGGGATCCATAAAGAAAATTGAGAAGGTAATATAGCAAAGGGTGGGAAGATGAATAACAAGCAGCTCTGAAATGATACATTAATCTCATTAGAGAAAAAACTCTTAYTAAACGATGACAAGTTATTGCATTGTAAAATTATATCTTATCACTTGAATATTATTCCAAACACTATGCTGAGTACTAGCATCACTTTTTTTGGCTTTAGTACAATCATTGTCAAGGATCTCAGATGAATTTACAACTAGATTTGAATACAAAAGTACAAAACAGCTCTTACATATGCCATATATTTGCTGTATATCAAAAATAAGTACATACTTGTGTACTTATGTATTATATACATACTATATAATACACAAAAATAATTACATATTTTTAAGCAGACATTGAAAAAATACTAAAAAATAATTGTTATCAATGTTTATATAAATCCATTTCCAATCTTCTTTCACAAAGTGATATGATATCTGCTATCACAAAATGATAACAATGCTGTATCTGCCTCTGAATCTACCGGCTCTTTTTGTTTTTTTTTTTTTTTTTTTTTTTTTTTTTTTTTTTTTTTTTTTTTTTTTTTTTTTTTTTTTTTTTTTTTTTTTGTTTTCTAGTCTCTCTCTTACCTGCCCACAGTTACTTAAACACACAAATTACATTACAGAGGACTAATCACATTTCTGTAGGGTAAGTTATAAACATTATAGTTTAAACCAGTGAGAGTGCTATGTTTAGAATTACTCTTGTTGAGAAAAACATACAGAAGGTTGAGGTTATAAGCTGTTAGTTCCCTCAGCACATGTAACCAACTCACGGATACTAAAATAACCAGGTATTCTAGACAGGAAAACATTAAGTTTAACATGAAAAATATGAATGCCTTCAAATACATTCACAAACCTAAACAGGCATAATCTCACTTACATTATTGTGCTTTTTTCTCCTATTCCTCCTCTACTCCCCCTTGATGTTTCCTTTTTTCTCTCTGTACAATGGCCAAAATATTAAATGATAGCACTTCTGTTCCCAGATCATGTAAGGGTTTTGAAACTCCCCTGCACAGACTGTATGTGCAGAACTAACATACTGGATTTTTGATACCAACTAGCTATAAGGTCCTGAAATTGCAAACAGCTTTCTTGAGGGAGCCAAACCTTAGGACTTTAAGGACTCAGGAACTGGGACTGTGTGTCCTAACCAGCTGCAATTGTGATCAGATGTGATAGCAGGAAAGGAGGGGCAAAGGGTTATGACCACATGTGGTCAGGCAGGTGCAGATTACCACAAATGGTAATGCAGTAAGGATGGAGGGGACCCTCTGTAGCAGACTTTTACTTAGCTAATGTAGTCCCACAACCAAATGGAAGGCCATAATTCTACAATTTTTGTTGCATTTCTGCCACAACTGATTCACTCCTCAAGCCTTTTTCATCTCCTGCTCCCATTTCTTTAAAAAAATTCATTAATTCCTCCTGAAAAAAAGCAGCAAAATACAAAGTCCCCACGTTCTGAGCTTGCCTTCTCTTCTCCCTTCTACAACTCCCTCCATCAGCTCCCTCACACATACAGATGTCACTGGCTTAGTGACAGAATCATACCTACAGATCTCTGTCACAGCTATTCTCAGTCAGTYTTATCCTTCTCCACAGCCACTTCCTCCCTGATTCAATCTTCTTCATTAAAAGAATTCTTACTTTCACTTTAAATACGAACCTTGACTCCACTAATTACCATTCCATTTCCTTTTCCTCTCCAAAGTCAATGACTATGCTGTTTCAACGTCTGAAAAATACGCAAAATAAAACTAGACAAAAGGAATTACAAGTAAACCAAATCCCATCCTAGTGCTCCACCCCCCCCCAACCCTCACTGAACCCTCTAGTGATATCTCCCTGGCCAATACTCTTCCATCTTCTTCTTTCTTTGATCTATTTTTACATATTCTTGAATTCTTGCCCTCGTTTAGCTTCATACCTGCAAACCCATTGCAACTTCATCCCCAATAGTTATATCATCATATTCCTGAGGGTCTTCTGCATTCTGCAGTATTTTTTGTTGCTACATCCATATTCATCTATTAATTCTTGTGACACTGCCGTAAAGATCCTTCTCCTGATCTATAACTTTGACAATGTGGCCCCTTTTTAATCATTGCTACTCCCTATTGCAAGCTCACTCTCAAGGTCTTGCTTGTAAGTATGATTATTACTTTTATTCACTCTTACAAGCCGTCTATCTCTGAGCAGACTTGAATGCCTTCATCTCTCACCCTGTTTGCAAAGTGTTTGAATAAGCTCAAAAAGGCTCCCCTTTTAAATATCTGCAAAACAACTGAAAGTCTTCAAAAATGTACTTCTAAAAGATGCATGCCAAAAATAGGTGCTGTCCAAGTTAGAAGCTGCCTAAGTGCTACGTTAACAATACTGTTTGATGCAATGTTTCCAATCACATATTACCATAACCATATTTAGAATGAATTTTAGCCTCTGTATTTGCATTGGAAATAAGATATCTCATCTAAAAGAGGCCTGGCCTAAAGGAACACACACTAAAATCAACTGACTATATGAGTTTAGAATTCTAACTTCAGCTGTATAGATCTCTAAGGTCTTCAGTTTCCTGATGCATATGCATCATACATATACATCATATGTGTTATTACTATTCTAAAAGCTTATCTAAACATTTACCATCTAAATAAGCATACAGCATTACTGGAATTATGCTATGTATCATTGTAAATTGATGTTTTAGATGAAAAAATATACTTAGTGTCACTATAGTTAATGAAAAGGTCCCTTTATAAAACAGTATCATTCAGAAATCATCAAATAAAAGCCTAGATATGGAATTGTTTTCTTTTTCAGTCAAAGACAGTTTATATGAGTTTTTAAAAAACTTCACACACTGCTGAGTTGTCTCAGCACTTGTTTAGAGGTTCTTGATCTGAAAAGGACAATATCAGTGATCTTATGTCTCAATCTTGAAAGACAGAATCCTCAAATATTTGCAAGTTATAATCCTACTAGAAATCATAGGATTGGGTCGAATGGGGGAAAGAATGGGTTAAACTTTAAAGTTTTCTGCTTCTACTTTTCCACTTGTACTTCCCTAAAGTAAAACAGAAGCCTAAAAAAACCTCAAGATTTTTACACAGGATAAGCCAGGATAAAAATTTAATGGATCTTAAGTATGCACTTAAAGTCAGTGGGATGTAGGGACCTGTTTAAGTGCTGCATTGAGTGAATGACTGACTGATTCAAGGCAGACTATGCTTATCTGCTTTCCTGAATTGAGGCCTGTATTACTGCAGTCTGAATTAGCAGGACACTTTTTTTAAACATATACTTAAAAGTAACTTGAGGTTTATGTTAGGCATTGCTTGAAAATACATCTAAAAACCAAAGAAGACTGCATGTTGAAGCTAAAAAGTATGGAAAAAACAGCAGAGAAAGCACTATTGATGCCAAAGACCTCTGAGGAAGTTTCTAATAGGAAAAAAAAGCAGCTCTTGCCTCACTTCTCTTAATCTTGCAAGGTATTTTCTCTTCAAAGAAAGCAAAAGAGAGATTTTCAATAGGCTAATGAGAAACAACCTGTTGGAGAGCTCACAGAAAGCATGTTACAGAAGACTGTCTATACCTCCCAGGCAAAGACATGATTAAGTAGGTTGGAAGACAGCTTACAAAAGCTGGCATGAAAAGCTTATACAGGCTTTAAAATACAAAACAAAAACCTTTTGCTATGTGTGTTACACAATTTGGAGTAAATAATAAAAAAAAGTATTTAAAAAGAAAAAAAAAAGAGATAAAGCAGCACTTCCCCTGCCACTATAATCAGATGCTAACACCAACTTACAAAAGAAGAGGCTTAGAGATACAAAACTATATTGGACCTGCCACGGTAATATGGTTGTGAGGCAGAGATGCTGCAGGCCAGAGATCCAATTTACAAGCAGTAAAGCATAGTTCAGAGACTGAAACACAGCTAGAATTATCATTTAAGAGGTATAGTCAGGAGGGACAAGAGTTTAAAATGCAATTTTTCCTGAGACCAACTCGATCCTTTTTTCTCTAGGCTTGAAACAAAATAATGGTTGTTGAAAATTATCTTGTGAAAGTTAGTTTGCTTGCTTCTCATCTAAGGGTTCATCAGCTTAAAAACTGCCCTTAAAACCAAAAATATTTTTAAAATTCACAGGTAGAAGGGGCAGCATCTGCTCTACAAAAGCCAACTAGCCCTTTAGTGAGAGAGAAGTCCTATGGTCGGGGTGAAAACTGTGCAAATGCATTTATTAATAAAATTTTAAATTAAACTATGTAATTCAGTTTTGACTCTAGTTAAAATAGTTTTCTAATACAAAAAAATACAAGTTGAGGAACAAATCAATAGCACAAAAAGAAAACACCTCTAAATGAAACATGTAAATTTAGTATTTGCCATTATGGAAGTAACCTTTGACAAAACAAAAGCTGACAGAAAATACTGTTGAAGACTCCATTAATCATTTTAAACATAACAATTATTATGTAATTAACATAATCACCATATATACACCATATTTTCACAGAGATTGAAGCTTTTTCTAAATTTACGAAATCAGATCCAACAGCAGCAAATGACAGAATATCCACCAACTTGAATGGYTACAGGAGACAACCCAGGTAAGGAAGACCTCTGCAGAACTGCAGAACTCTCTGCAGAAGATACATATGTAATGCAAAATGCACTACAAATACTCGAAGGAACAACTTCATAGTTCTCCATGTGGTTCATATGGATGCTAAAGTGCAATGCCATTTGACAGTGTGTCTGAGTCCTTTCAAGGATTTCCAAGGACTTCTTTTTATCCTGTGTGATAAAAAGAGTGAGAAAAGCAGTAGAAGTGTTTGCACTAAAGAGGATCTGTATTTAATACATACTCCAAATTTAAATGAAAAGGAAGAAAAATCTACTGGGAAGCACTATGCTTGATATTGATATTATTATATTGACTTTGAACTGCATGCATAAAAAGAGTAAGCAGAAGATAGCTTAATGCAAATATTTACATAATGTTTCTTTTTAACAAATATCACTTTAGTTGCACAAGTCTATCAGACATGACTGATAATTTGCAGTAATAAAGGAAAGGAAAAGAGTATAGGAGAGTTTCATTGAGGTATAAAATGATTTGTTGTTCAACAATGAACAACAATGTTGTTCCTGTTTCGAACAGGACTACGGTGTCTATTATGCAAAGCACTTAAAAACTTATTTAAGTCTTATGGAAATCAGTGGAATTAAATAATTTTTTTTAAGTATGTTACTGAATAGGAGTGCAATTATCCACAAAAGCTATACAGCCTATTACTCAAAGGAATGACTGTGTCTCATGGGTTTCCTGGGTAAGGCATGTGCATATATAGAGAAAAAAAATCAATTTCAATAGACACTAAAAATAGATAGCTTTTCTGAGGCACAGGTAAACCTTTTCCTCACATTCAAGCTTTTGCTTGAGTTCATAGTTCATTGATGTTAACAGGACTATTAATGTAGAGTAATGTTTTATTCCTGTGAGCTGTTCTTAAACATGTATTTTAAAGTAAATCTTTCCCATGGCTTCTTCCCTATATTTTATATCCCAGTTCCTAGGCTCCCTCATTAACAGCATACTAGGATTTCCTTGGTTTCTCAGGCAGAAAAGCAAGTAGAATAAATTAACACCATTACCAGAATAAAATTAAAAAAAAAAAAAAAAATACCAGCTGTGCTTCAAATGAACCAGCATGTTTTCATTTCCTTCACAAGTTCTCAAAAGTCTTGGCATCTCATTACAAAATTCAGCACAGTAGGTTTTCACCTTGAAACTATTTAAGCATAAATAGGAAAAGTAATCAGAAATGCATGTTTARCTAGGAAATTACTGTACTTCTCACACTCCATATCCGGCTGTGAGTTTGCAAACAATACGGGAGAAGGAAAAGTAAAAGTTTATAGTCTAAATAAACTAGGTCTCTGTGAAACTATTCACAACAATCAGATAAACACCAGCCTATGCCCCTGAATTACGACAACAATATTCACATAGTATTTCCCTAGAGTTCTCTAGGGAAGGCAGAAGCCTGAAATACTAAATAAAAGAGTAAAATTCCAAGATACTAGTCCTGAGTGTTTCTGCTGATTGTTTGAGGTTTTTTATATATATAATATATATATATATATATACACACACACACACACACACACACACATTCCTATTCTTACATGTAACTGAGGCATTTCACAGAGCTAGAAAAGGAAGCAAACAATAAGAAACACCACAAATGTTCTCTCATACACGATTATGAAAAGAAGTGAAAACAACCATTCAGAAGTTTAGTCAACTGCAAAAAGTTAAGAAATTCTGAAGAAACATTTTTTCTATTGTAGTATACTTCACTGAAGGCCCATACAGATTGTTTTTACAYTATTCCACTTATGTAGCTTATAAAAGAATCATGATTCTTTTTCAGAAACCCCTTAAACATTACCACTATTTCCAGAAATTGATTCAAAGCTTTTATAAACACAGTGAAGTGTGCATCAAATAAGCTTGGCCTTACAGTGCCAGAAGTTCCCMAAAATGCACACTTGATAAGCTAATTAATAAAAAAAAAAAGAAATATTTTACGATAAGGAGCTGCGATAAATCCTTATGCAACGCTAAGACTCCAAAGTCCTTGGGCCATGCTCTGTCCTAATTCACAGCGCTCCTGCAATCAGCCGGCAAAGCCCCGCTCTCCCTCGGCCCGGTCTGCAGGCCGACCGGCCCGACCCCCGCCCCTCCCCAGGGCGGCTCCCACCGACCTCCGCTGGTTCCTGAGCCCGCACCTCACCCTGCCTCCTCGCTCCCCGCTCCCGCGGGCGCTCCCGTTAACCGGCCCGCCGGGAAGCACACGGCTCACAGACACGCGAGCACACCTGTCGCTGCCACGGCAAAAATCACGGAGCAGGCGGGCTGCGGGCGAGGGGGCTGCGGGCAGCCGTTCAGCGGAGCGAGGGGCAGCAACAAGGCGGCATCGCGCAGCCGTGCCCGCAGCCCTTCCCGCCGCCGCCTCCCCACCCTCCCGCCCGCTGGGAAGGGAGAAATGTTTGTTTCCGACTCGCACACACCATGACTGTGCAGGATTCCTGGCTAGGGGGCAATTTTCACCCAACTACAAGTGGCGTCAGCCGACGAGCGGCTGGGTGACCTGCCGCCCGCTGGCAGAGGCGAAGCGCGCGG